>NC_135825.1:42573803-42873803 GCF_964213995.1 Mustelus asterias | reverse complement strand
TACACTATCCCACCCTGTGCCTGTGTGTGTACACTATCCCACCCTGTGCCTGTGTGTGTACACTATCCCACCCTGTGCCTGTGTGTGTACACTATCCCACCCTGTGCCTGTGTGTGTACACTACTCCACCCTGTGACTACATGTGTACACTATCCCACCCTGTGACTGTATATACACTACCCCACCCTGTGACTGTATGTGTACACTATCCCACCCTGTGACTGCATGTGTACACTATCCCACCCTGTGCCTGTGTGTGTACACTATCCCACCCTGTGCCTGTGTGTGTACACTACCCCACCCTGTGCCTGTGTGTGTACACTATCCCACCCTGTGCCTGTGTGTGTACACTACCCCACCCTGTGCCTGTGTGTGTACACTACTCCACCCTGTGACTACATGTGTACACTATCCCACCCTGTGACTGTATATACACTACCCCACCCTGTGACTGTATGTGTACAGTATCCCACCTTGTGACTGCGTGTGTACACTTTCCCACCCTGTGACTGTGTGTGTACACTTTCCCACCCTGTGACGTGTGTGTGTATACTATCCCATCCTGTGCCTGTGTGTGTACACTATCCCACCCTGTGTCGCATCTGTACATTATTCCACTCTGTGATGCGTGTACACACTATCCCACGCTGTGAAGCGTGTGTACACTATCCCACACTGTGACACATGTGTACACTATCCCACGCTGTGGCGCATGTGTACACTATCCCACGCTGTGGCGCATGTGTACACTATCCCACGCTGTGGCGCATGTGTACACTATCCCACCCTGTGATGCGTGTGTACACTATCCCACATTGTAGCGCGTGTGTACACTATCCCACGCTGTGGCGCATGTGTACACTATCCCACCCTGTGTCGCGTGTGTACACTATCCCACCCTGTGATGCGTGTGTACACTATCCCACCCTGTGATGCGTGTGTACACTATCCCACCCTGTGTCGCGTGTGTACACTATCCCACCCTGTGACGCGTGTGTACACTATCCCACCCTGTGACGCGTGTGTACACTATCCCACATTGTAGCGCGTGTGTACACTATCCCACGCTGTGGCGCATGTGTACACTATCCCACCCTGTGACGCGTGTGTACACTATCCCACACTGTGATGTGTGTGTACACTAACCCACCCTGTGACGCGTGTGTACACTAACCCACCCTGTGACGCGTGTGTACACTATCCCACTCTGTGACGCGTGTGTATACTATCCCACCCTGTGATGCGTGTGTACACTAACCCACCCTGTGACGCGTGTGTACACTATCCCACCCTGTGACGCGTGTGTACACTATCCCACTCTGTGACGCGTGTGTACACTATCCCACCCTGTGATGCGTGTGTACACTATCCCACTCTGTGACGCGTGTGTATACTATCCCACGCTGTGATGCGTGTGTACACTATCCCACCCTGTGACGCGTGTGTACACTATCCCACCCTGTGACGCGTGTGTACACTATCCCACCCTGTGACGCGTGTGTACACTATCCCACCCTGTGACGCGTGTGTATACTATCCCACCCTGTGACGTGTGTATACACTATCCCACCCTGTGATGTGTGTGTATACTATCCCACCCTGTGACGCGTGTGTACACTATCCCACCCTGTGACGCGTGTGTATACTATCCCACCCTGTGACGTGTGTATACACTATCCCACCCTGTGATGTGTGTGTACACTATCCCACCCTGTGACGCGTGTGTACACTATCCCACACTGTGATGTGTGTATACTAACCCACCCTGTGACGCGTGTGTACACTATCCCACACTGTGATGCGTGTGTACACTATCCCACACTGTGATGTGTGTGTATACTAACCCACCCTGTGACGTGTGTATACACTATCCCACCCTGTGACGCGTGTGTACACTATCCCACTCTGTGACGCGTGTGTACACTATCCCACCCTGTGACTGTGTGTGTGTACACTATCCCATAGAAACATGGAAAATAGGAACAGGAGCAGGCCATTCAGCTCTCCAAGCCTGCTCCACCATTCATTATGATCACGACTGATCATCCAACTCACTGGCCTGATCCCGTCTTCCTCCCAAATCCTTTGATCTCTTCCGAACTGATTTTTGAAAACATACAAGGTTTTGGCCTCAACTGCTGTCTGTAGTAGTGAATTCCACAGGCTGACCACTCTCTAGGGGAAGAAATTTCTCCTCATCTCAGTGCTAAAATGTTTACCCCTGTACCCTTAAACTGTGACCCTTGGTTCGAGACTCTGCACCATCGGGAAACCTTTTATAGGTTTCTATGAGATCCTTCCTCATTCTTCGAAACCCCAGAGAATGTAATCCTAACTGACTCAATCTCTCCTCGTGCAGCGGTCCTGAAGGGGCAGTTTGTGGGTGTGGGCAGGGAGGGCATTCTAATACCCTGACAACTGGCCAGGTTCGGGTTCAGTTGATGCAGAATGGACTGGCAGTGGCGGGGCTGGTGTGGACTGCATGACCCTGTTGATAATACTTGCTGTGTGAGCAGCCATATGAATGCTATCCAGAAACTCGAGCCAGTGGTGGGAGAGTCAGAGTGAGACTGACCCTGCTGTCTGCTTTCAATCCATACAGGTCCATGCACTGAATCACTTCTGGATGCTGTATCCGTTGCTGTGCCTTGTGGCTGCACCCCAGTGGGCAGTGTTTGGTGAGACTCTCTGTGGGTCAGAGCTTGTGGACACGCTCCAGTTCGTCTGTGGTGACCGGGGATTTTATTTCAGTAAGTTCTGATTAACACCTCTTAATTTAGACATGTGTCTTCCATTTTTACCCCGCCGTACATTAATTTCAATCAATGTGTACAGTTCTAGAGGCCATTGGAGAACATTCTAGAAAATAATTGTTTTCACTTTGCTGGTTACTCATTTGGCGGCTAAATTGGGATTTGTTTGTGAACGTCTAAGCCTCTGCGGACATTGTGTTTAGAATCATAGAAACCCTACAGTGCAGAAGGAAGCCATTCGGCCCATCGAGTCTGCACCAACCACAATCCCACCCAAGCCCTCGCCCTGTAACCTTGACACGAAGGGGGAATTTAACATGGCCAATCAACCTAACCTGCATATTTTTGGACTGTGGGAGGAAACCGGAGCACCCGGAGGAAACCCACGCAGACACGGGGAGAATGTGCAAACTCCACACAGATGGTGACCCAAGTCGGGATTTGAACCCGGGACCCTGGGCGCTGTGAGGCAGCAGTGCTAACCACTGTGTCACCGTGCCGTGTTTAAAGATGATCACTAGAAAAGTCAGAATCAGTTCATAGTTTCATAAGAAGCAGTAATGGAGCCAGCCATTCAGCCCATCGAGCCTGTTCCACATTTTGATTTGGGCCTTAGCTTCCCTGCTGTTCCCCATAATGCCTGACTCCAGTTCAGCAGTTACATTAACACTAACATTCCAGCACTCGATCAACTCGATCCTCTGCCACCCTCTGACCATGTTTGTCATCACTTTCCTCACCTTAATCCATTGAGGCAACAAATTTAAAACTTTCCCTCCCTCTTTTCAAATGTATTGTACTTGAGAGGAATGCAGCACAGGTTCCAGGATGTTATTAGGGGTCCAAATATTAAATTACAATGTTATGTTAGATAAATGCAGCCTGGAATGTAGAATTTGAGGGATGATTAGACTGAAGGTTTTAGGATTTTGAAAGGAAAGGATAAGGTGGATTGGTGAAACATTTTCCACTGGTGGCGGAATCTGGGACAAGGGGAAATGGCCTTCAACTCAGAGCCAGACCATTCAGGAGAAAAGTTAAGAAGCACCTCTTGTCACAATGAGTGGTAGAATTATGGGACTCTCTCCAACAAGGGCGGCACGGTAGCACAGTGGTTAGCACTGCTGCTTCACAGCTTCAGGGACCTGGGTTCAATTCCCGGCTTGGGTCACTGTCTGTGTGGAGTTTGCACGTTCTCCTCGTGTCTGCGTGGGTTTCCTCCGGGTGCTCCGGTTTCCTCCCACAGTCCAAAGATGTGCAGGTTAGGTTGATTGGCCATGCTAAAAAAAAAATTTGCCCCTTAGTGTCCTGGGATGCGTAGGTTAGAGGGATTAGCGGGTAAATATGTAGGGATATGGGGGTAGGGCCTGGATGGGATTGTGGTCGGTGCAGACTTGATGGGTCAAATGGCCGCTTTCTGCATTGTAGGGTTTCTATGATTCTATGAAGAAGATGTTAGCTCAATTAATCGCCAAAAATCTTTGTCCTCATTTGTGGCTGGGATTCTCCAGTGCTGCTGAATGGAGTTTTGACTGGAACACAGAATTCTCTGCTCTCACTTACAGTGGGATGGGAACAGACTAGATTGGAGAATCCTGTTCAATGTTTTTTAAAATCTGAGATTGCTAGAGATTTAAAACGACATGGTACCAATGCTGGAGGATCAAGTTAGGATACAGATCAGCCATGATCTCATTGGATGGTGGAGCAGGCTTAAGGAGTTTAATGATCTTCTAGTTCCATATACCTATTGGGCGGCACGGTAGTGCAGTGGTTAGCACTGCTGTCTCACAGTGCCAGGGACTTGGATTCAATTCCAGTCTTGGTGACTGTCTGTGTGGCATTTGTATATTCTCCCCGTGTCTGCATGGGTTTCCTCTGGGTACTCCGGTTTCCTCCCGCCCAACGATGTCTAGGTTAGGTGGATTGGTCATGCTATATTGAACGTTAGTGTCAGGGGGTCAGCAGGGTAAATATGTGGGGTTACAGGAATAGGGCCTGGGTGGGATTGTTGTTGGTGCAGGCTTGACGGGTAAATGGCCTCCTTCTGCACAGTAGGGATTCTATGATTCTATGGCCCTCACTCTAATCCTCCAGTTACCCTCATGCTGAGAACCCTCATTTTAGGTTTGACTATTCCAACGCCCCATAGGCTGGCCTCCCACCCTTCAACTTGATGTCATTCAAAGCTTCCTGCCCCGATCCTCAATGACATAAATCCTGTTCCCCCATCACTTCTCGCGCTCATGGCCTTGCGTTGCCTACTGGCCTGGCAACTCCATAACTTTAACATTTTCATCCTGGTTTTCAAATCCCTCATGTCCTTCTCTGTGACCTTCTCCAGACCCTCCGCGGTCACTGTGCTCATTCAATTCTGCCCTCTTCTGCATCCCTGATTTCCATTGTTCAACCAATGGCTCCAGCTACCTTTGCCCTAAACTCTGGAATTTCATCCTAAATCTTTATACATGCCTCTCCTGCATAAAACTATCTCACTGATCAAGCTTTTGGTGCACTGCCTTAATGTACCACTACAGTTTGGTGTTAAATTGTGCTCCCTGTAACTTTTAGAATCATAGAAACCCTACAGTGCAGGAAGAGGCCATTCGGCCCATCGAGTCTGCATCGACCACAATCCCACCCAGGCCCTACCCCCATATCCCTACATATTTTTACCCGCTAATCCCTCTAACCTACACATCTCAGGACACTAAGGGGCAATTTAAGCATGGCCAATCAACCTAACCCACACATCTTTGGACTGTGGGAGGAAACCGGTGCACCCGGAGGAAACCCACGCAGACACGAGGAGAATGTGCAAACTCCACACAGACAGTGACCCAAGCCGGGAATCGAACCCAGGTCCCTGGAGCTGTGAAGCAGCAGTGCTAACCACTGTGCTACCGTGCCGCCCCTAAGGAGCACTGAGCTCCTTAAAGTGTTTAACCTTGTTATCAAATCCATCCATGGCTTGCTCACTTCCTCCAGCTACAACCCTGAAATATTTTGGTACCCCTTCAATTCTGATCTCTTTCCTATGTTCAATTTTTATTGTCCTCGCATTGGCTGTTTTTGCTGTGAGTCTTTCTGTTAACCCTCACCACCCACACACTCCACTTTCTTCCTTTCAAACACTCTGTCAAACCACTCACTTTGATGAAGATTTTTATAACTTGCCCTAATATACCCTCACCGGGTTTGATGTCACATACTGATTGCTAACACTTCATTCAAAGTGCCTTGAGCTTTTTGCAATATAACATGTTCCATTTAAGTTTCTTCACTACAATCCATTAGGAACCAAATAACTCTCCCTAAGCCACCAGGTAAATAATGCTGATTTTCAAATCCACAATTCACATTTATTACTGAGATTCCTCACTGAGAAACACACAGACATCAAAAGATTTATGATACAGCAGTATCCATGGTGACTGTAAAATAGCTCACTAGTCTAATCCCACCTTCTAGCTCTTGTTCTGTCACCTGTAGTTTAAGGTGTCTCAAGTGCAAATGCAAATGTTTTATAAATGCCTGAAGGTTTTGGCTTCTATCACCTTTTCAGCTAGTGAGGTCCAGATCTGTGTGAAAAATCTTTCTTCTCAGCTCCTCTCTACTGCTTCCATTAATTACTTTAAATATATTTTGTTTCCCTTCACCTGTTCCCAGGGTGAGATTTTTCCTGTCACTAGCCTGCCGCCAGAGACATGTCTGACCAGGAGTCTCTCCTGCTCTTACTGCCAACCACTGGCATGTTCGGAAGGATTTACAGCTTGAGCCTCATCCGGTTTGACCGCATTATGAATGCACCTTCCTTGGCCAACAAGTCCTGGGGTGGGACTTGAATCCGGAGCTTCTGGCTCAGAGGCAGGGACACTAACACCCTGCGCCACAAGACCTTCGTCTTTAAAACCTATGCTCCCTAGTTATTGTCCTCCCTGCTAGAACCTTCCTATCCACTTTGTTTAGGTTCCTCATAATTTTATACATTTTAATTAAATCTTTTCCAGTCTATCCAATCTTCCCTCATAGCAAAAAATTCTCCATTCCTGGTAACATTCTGGTAAATCTTTTCTGCATCTTATAGTATTGTTCATAATCTTCCTGTAATTCCTCCTTTTTTAAGTATCGGTACAAAATTGGCATTTCTCCAGCAGCCTATAGCCAGGAATTGAAATATGATGGTCAGAGTCTCTGTTATTTCCTCACCTGCTTTCTCCTAAAGTCTATGATACATTTAATACGGGCCTTGTGATTTATCCACTTTCAAGTGTGCTAAACACCTTAATATTTCATTATTAACTATATTTATTCTAACCAATATTTTACACTCCTCATTAACTCCAAGGTCTGCTTTTCTGTGAAAACTGATGTTAAATATTCATTAAGATCCCCACATTTTCCGCCTCCTCACACAAGCTATCTTTTTGGTCTCTATTTGTCCCGACTCTTTCCTTAACCATGGCACACAAGGCTATGGACTAAGTGCTGGAAAATGGGACTGGAATAGTGAGATGGTTGTTTTTGACTGGCGTTGATGCAATGGGCTGAAAGGTCTTTTCTGTGTTGTAGAACTCTATGACTCGATGATTATCCTTTTGCTCTTTACGCATTTCTAAAGCATCTTTGAGTGTTTCTTGATTTTAGTTTTTTTTCTTGCCCGCTCCTTGCTTTTCTAATTTCCTTTTAAACTTCATCCTGCATTTCCTTGTTTTCCTCTCAGCTTTCTGCAGTATAGAACTGTTGCCAGCCCTGTTTGCTGTTAGACACAGTAAGAGTTTTAACAACACCAGGTTAAAGTCCAACAGGTTTATTTGGTAGCAAGTGCCATTAGCTTTCGGAGCGCTGCTCCTTCGTCCAGGGGTGCCTCAATTTGGGAGTGCCACCCTTTTTCTTTGTGGGATCAGATTTGTTCTGAACCATCTCTATCTCCCTGAATTCCACCCACTGCACTGCCACTGATTTACCTTCAAGGAGCTGGTTTCATTCCACTTTTACCAAACCACATCTTAGCTTAGTGAAATTGTTAAAGCTGTCCATCTTGGTCCATCTTTACCCTTTTTCATATCTACTCTCAGTCTATCTGAATTCTGATCATTCCAGCAGTCGAATAGCACTGAGTTTCACTCCAAACCTCCCATTCATTAATTTGTGCTCAGTTTCCTCACTCCATCAGTAAGAACATTCCTGCTGTTTGTCCAGGTGTGAATTGCCTCGGGTCTGGCCTGGCGCTGTGAACATTTGGGTCTGACCAATTAGAAATTATTGGACACTCATAGCCTTAGCTCAGGCAATAATGACATTATGTTGGGATTGGCTGGTTAGGAGTCGGTGTTTGCCTCAGGGGCCAGGTAATGGTTTATGAGGAAATGCTGTGTTGTTACACAACGCCAGCAATAACTGTGACCCATTGCTCTCCAGGTAAAAGTTCCTCCTACATAAAATACAAGTACAGCATAAAGCGGCAGAGTAAAGGCATCGTGGAGGAATGCTGCTTTCGAAGCTGTGACCTGCAGTTACTGGAATCGTACTGTGCCACACCTCGAACATCGCGATCTGTGCCACCATTAACCACCATCAGCCCCCAGGTGAGGACCTCAGACTCCACAGTGAGTTACAGTTCCCTTTGCTAAAGCCAATGCTGGCATTCACCCTGGCTCAACACTCAGCTGACTGAAGCAGGTGTGGAGTAATGTGGACCAGGGATGTGAACAGGAAAGCTCCCTGGAGGGTGGTGTTGATTGAACAGACAGGTTCCTGGTAACTTTGCGTCTGTAACCACAGTTAAACAAGGTGTGATGGCATTCCCACTTTTGAGGCTCAACAGCCTGTGATTTCCATCCATTTAACTGTGAACGAAGAAGTGTGTGATTTTTGTAGTTAATTGTCACTAATTGTTAACCTTTGTTACTGGTGTATTAATGTATTATCTGACAAGGTCGGCACTGCTGCTTCACCTGATGAGCTGACAAGGCTGCTGTACTGGTGGTAGTTTTTTAGAGTTTGTTTGGAGCTTGCTCAGCCACTTTAGAAGGTAATTGAGAGTTCACCATTAATCTGCCACTGGAGTCACCTGAAGGCCCAGAGTGATTGACAACAGCAGGCATCCTTATTAGAACATGGAACATAGAAACATAGAAAAACTACAGCACAAACAGGCCCTTCGGCCCACAAATTGTGCCGAACACATCCCTACCTTCTAGACCTACCTATAACCCTCCATCCTATTAAGCTCCATGTACTCATCCAGGAGTCTCTTAAAAGACCCTATTGAGTTTGCCTCCACCACCACTGATGGCAGCCGATTCCACTCGCCCACCACCCTCTGTGTGAAAAACTTACCCCTAACATCTCCCCTGTACCTACCCCTCAGCACCCTAAACCTGTGTCCTCTCATAGCAGACATTTCCACCCTGGGAAAAAGCCTCTGAGAGTCCACCCGATCTATGCCTCTCAACATCTTATACACCTCTATTAAGTCTCCTCTCATCCTTCGTCTCTCCAAGGAGAAAAGACCGAGCTCCCTCAACCTATCCTCATAAGGCATGCCACTCAATCCAGGCAACATCCTTGTAAATCTCCTCTGCACTCTTTCAATCTTTTCCACATCCTTCCTATAGTGAAACAACCAGAACTGAGCACAGTACTCCAAGTGGGGTCTGACGAGGGTCTTATATAGCTGCATCATTATCCCCGGACTCCTAAACTCAATCCCTCGATTGATAAAGGCCAGCACACCATACGCCTTCCCAACCACCTCCTCCACCTGCGGGGCCGATTTTAGAGTCCTATGGACCCGGACCCCAAGGTCCTTCTGATCCTTTACAGTACTAAGAGTCTTTCCCTTTATATTGTACTCCTTCATCCCATTTGACCTACCAAAATGGACCACGACGCATTTATCTGGGTTGAAGTCCATCTGCCACTTCTCCGCCCAGTCTTGCATCCTATCTATGTCCCTCTGTTACTTCTGACATCCCTCCAGACTATCCACAACCCCACCAACCTTCGTGTTGCCGGCAAACTTACCAACCCATCCCTCCACTTCCTCATCCAGGTCATTTATGAAAATGACAAACAGCAAGGGTCCCAGAACAGATCCCTGGGGCACACCGCTGGTGACTGACCTCACCGACCGACCGAACCTATGGTTCTATAGTTATGTCCTTTTCAAAGGACATAACTATAGAACCATAGAAAAACTTCAAATCCATACAGTGCAGAAAGAGGCCATTCAGCCCATCGAGTCTGCACTGACTCTCCGAAAGAGCATCTTACCAATGCCCACCCCTGCCCTATCCCTGTAAACCCATGCATTTACCATGGCCAATCCACCCAACCTAAACATCTGAGACACTAAGGGGCAATTTAGCATGGCCAATCCACCTAATCCGCACATCTTTGGACAGTGAGAGAAAACCGGAGCACCCGAGGAAACCCAGGCAGACACGGGGAAAATGTGAAAACTCCACACAGACAGTGACCCAAGGCCAGAATTGAACCTGAGTCCCTGGCGTTGTGAGGCAGCAGTGCTAACCACTGTGTCACCATCACTGAACAAGTTGGAATTTTACAAAAAACTGATAGCTTCACATCATTTATCAGTAGAACTTTAAGACTGGATTCATAGGGCAGGAATTTATGGCCTTGCTTGACCCAAGACTGGAAAATCCCACCTGCTGTCAATGGACCTTCCCATTGTCCGTCCCTCGCCCGTTCCGATTCCCATGGTGGGCAGGATGGTAGAATTCCGGCGATATTCTCAAACTGTTATGGTGGGGAGAGGAGTGGGAGTTTGGGGACAGTTGGGGAATGGGTGTGAATGCTGGGTAGGAAGTGGATGGGGAGGAGAAGGCTGGGGAAGTGTGTTGGGGGAAACAGAGATCTGTTGCACTCTGAAGGTGCTTCATAAACCCTTTCACATCCTGGAAACATTTCAGTTTGCAACTGTTGGGCTCTGGGTTATTGAATCCTTTTTGTTTTGCCTTTCCTAAAGAAAGGAAATCCAGCCTGTTCAATCTTTCTGCAGTTACATGTTCTTAATTCCAAAAAAAAGTCCTTGTAAATCTTCCCTGTACTTCCTCTGGTGATGGGACAAACAATGCTCTTGCTATGGAACTTTGTGTCAGTTCAGGTGTTGTTAAGAGAATTAGGGAAGGGTTGGAAATGTACTCTGTGGGAAAATTCTGTCTGGACTCCTGACTGCCCAGCCCCCACAAACACAGCCGTGGAATACATGGTGGCACAGTGTTAACACTGCTGCCTCACAGCGCCAGGGATACGCGTTCAAATTCCGGCCTCGGGAGACTGTGTGGAGTTTGCACGTTCTCCCCGTGTCTGCGTGGGTTTCCTCCAGGTGCTCTGGTTTCCTCCCACAGTCCGAAAGATGTGCTGGTTAGGTGGATTAGCCATGGTAAATTGTCCCTTAGTGTCCAAAGATGTGCAGGTTAGGTGGATTGTTCATGATCAATATACAGGGTTATAGGGATAGGGCAGTGAGTTGGTCTGGGTAAGATGCTCTTTCGGAGGGTTGGTGCAGACTCAATGGGCTGAATAGCCTCCCTCTGCACTGTAGGGATTGTGTGAATTCCCATCAGCACATGCTTGCCCTTTTGGAACATCTTTCTGGCAAAATGAAACTTATTTAATTTCATTTCAGGATGAAAATTCAAAGAACTCAAATAAAGAGACCTCCAAGTCTACCAAGTGGATTTCAAAATTACTGGGACTTAAAACACTGGCGAAAAGCAGGACCTCGTTAGGAAGCCAACATGTAATACAGGATCTGAGTCCATCCCAGAGTCCTTTGATGGAACTGTTAAGAAAGTCACCAAAGAATGCTCCAGAACTTCAGATAACAAACTTGCGATAGTAGCGAGGAAGGCACGAAGGCAGGATGCACTATTTTCCACTGCCCTTTCCTGTTCAATGTTACTGTGAATTCAACACTAGTGTTGAAACTCGGAATGGAAAATGGAGTTGGAATGAACCAATGCCTCTTCTTTCAATGAAACATTTTGCTCTTCGCTTTAGGGCAAGCTAGTTTGATCTGTTTTCCCCATTCTCTTCACCAACCCTTACTCCACCAACCCCACAATCTCATAATCCCCCAGTACCATTTGGACACCTGAATTAATAACCAGAATAAAGGAACTCTCAAACTCTACAATGCATGGGACAGAGAGCTTCAAAATTCTCCGTTTCAAATTGCCCCTGGCCCCGGTAACTGAAGGCTACTCTTTTTGGACTCATTTTAAGATGTATGAAGAAATTTGGACAAAATGTAACACACAAACACACTCAGCCTCCTGCAGCAGAACATAAGGGGGCTGTGTCTTCACAGATACCGACAAGAAGGAAGCAGCCAGTGATCAGCAGCAATGGTTCAGTGGGCTGACCAGCTGATTATGCTGACCAGAGAGTTGAATAGAAACAGTATATTCAATTGGTTCATGAAGAGAGATTGAAATAAAGTGTGGTGAGAAAGGAGGGGCGGGGCGGGGCGGGGGGGGGGAGGGAGTTGGCAGGAGTGGTGGTGGGTGGTGTGGAGGGTTGGGGGTGGGGACAGTGGGGTTGGTAAGAAATCTTTCCCAAGATTTCTGGATAGCAACAGTTCAGGCACGTGCATGCTGGTTGCTGAGAGGCTGGTGTGAATACATTTGCAGTAGGTACCTTCCTCCAGAACCAGCACTCTGGAAAGTCTGAAGCAAAATGAAATCGAAGGAAGTGTCCAATTGGACAGTTCCACAAAGAGTATCGGTGCACCTTATTTAATGAAGAGAGTTCGGAGAATTTCACTGCCACAAGTTGATCCCAGCGAGTGGTGGCTATCGATTGTGTCTGATGTCAAATATCCTGCACGTGTATTTAATGCCTGTTGAGTTATTTGTATGTATTAATTGTAATTTCTCCAGTATCATGTACCAGCAATACACTTCAATATTACACTACAACACTAGGTTTAAGCGTAACATTACTATAATGCATTCATGTTATGTTACGCAGCATTACACCACTCTCCCACTCATCTTCAATACATCTAACTGATAATATACTTTATAATCCACAACATGTTTTCATTTCCAGTGTGCAAAGATAAATCCTATTGGTCCATGATCGCTTTGGAATGACCATTAACTGTGTTAGGGGATGGAGGCTCAGGAATACTCGGTTCCAAATCTACTCACTGCCAGCTCAATGGGTTTTTACAACCCTGCTTTTCCCTGGCATCTATCCCTGTCCTTGGCATTGTCTCAGACTGAAGGAGAGCTAGGCCACAGCCTCACCATCCTATTTGACCCAGAGCTGAATTTCCAACCCCATATCCGCTCCACTACCAAGGGAGTCTTCTTCCATCTCTGCAAAACTGCCTTATCTTCACTCCTGTCCCAGTTCATCAGATGGGAAACTCTCAGCTGTGCTTTGGTTGCTGTTGACTGCGTGGATCCTGAGCTCTGGAATTCTCTCCTTAAACCTGTTTATCTCTCTCCTCTCTCTTTCTTCCTTTCGTGCCTCTTTGACCAAGCTGTCTGTCACCTGTCATCTTGCCCTCTAGCTCAGAGTTTGGGATATTTTGCTACGTTACAGGCAAGTTGCTGAGAAACAATGAAGAATGTCACAATGATGGAGGGGGAAACGTGACACTGATTGGGTTAAATATTTGTCCATTAGCATCACAAGCACTCATTCTGTGATCCTACAAGTTCAAGGGAACAGAGACTTGGCCGATGGTGTAGTAGATCCCTCTGAGTGCAGATCACATTGAGATTCGGAAACAGTCACCTTGGTTCAACCGGTTAGTACCATTATTCGCCTCTGTGGTGAGCAAATAGTCTCACTTTACACTTTACCCTGAACCACATCCCTCCATCCCCATTTGCATCATCTACCTAGCCAACCAGATAGATCCATTCCCTTCATGACAGTGTAACGAGTGTCAGGATGATTTGTTCTGGAGTAACCAGAAAGCTGATTATTCCTGGAAAAAACACATTGAAGGAATCTTCCTGCCCCATATCACAATGTCAATACATAGAGCAACCAATGAAACTCTTCTGTTCCCTTGTGATGGTCTTTGAGATATGATGAATAAATTTGTGCTGTCATTTTCTATTTGTATTTATTTATAATTCTGTACGCTTTGTGAAATCGATGCATTGTACATCAGCAGCAAGCCAGGAACAGGCTTTGAATTTTTATTGGACAGAAAATAAAACTCTGCAGCATTTAACACCATGTGCAAATGTGTTGGCAATCTAATTCCATTTTTGAAATAGTGTGTTTGCTTTATTTGTAAGGCAGGATTTTTGCATCATGTAGTCTCTGCGGGGATGGGGGCGGTTTTGCTTGCTGTAATGTGTTAGCGGTTATACTGAGAGCAGCCTAAAGGTCTAGCCTGCAGCTGGAGCTTTCAAGTTGCTTTGATGGGCTCAGTCATGTAGCTCACAAGAGCTCTGCTTCAATCTCTGATCCCTGAAGGGCCTACTACAGATGGTCCTAATTCTTCTACACTGTAGAGAGGGCTCCTACTGAGGGATCAGAGATCTGGTGCCCATTGACAAGTTCAGCGAGAGGTCTTTCAGGAACATTAGTGTCCAAACACCTGCACCAGCCAATACCTTCAGTAGAGAAACCTGGGGGGGAGGGGGGCAGGGGGGATGTGTGGAGGGGAGAGAACATGCCTGTGGATGTCAAACTCAAAGCAGTCAGCTTCTCACTGCCACTGATGCAGTGCTGGGGATAGAACGTCACAGTCCTGACTTAGGAGAGGAAGGTCTGAAAGCTGCACCTCAATACGGCAACATTAATTCGGTCTTATTCTTAGAATCATAGAATCCCTAAAGTGCAGGAGGAGGCCATTTGGCCCATCAAGTCTGCAACGACAACAATTCCACCCAGGCCCTATTCCCGTAACCCCATGTATTTACCCTGTAATCCCCCGATGCTAAGGGGCAATTTAACATGGCCAATCCACCTAACCCGCACATCTTTGGAGTGTGGGAGGAAACTGGAGCACCCGGAGGAAACCCATGCAGACACGGGGAGAATGTGCAAACTCCACACAGACAGTGACCCGAGGCTGGAATTGAACCCGGGTCCCTGGTGCTGTGAGGAAGCAATGCTAACACTGTGCCACTGTGCCACTCTAACGTGCTTACTGATACACAGGTGGTATTGCACAATAAAGAATGGGTTTTACTTACATCCTTTGTATCTCATTAACTTTTAAAATTCTTTCGTGAGACATGGGTGTTGCTGACTAGACCAGCTTTTATTGCCCATCCTTAATTGCCCTTGAGCAGGTGGTAGTGAACTGCCTTCCTGAACTGCTGCAGTCCATGTGGTGTAGGTACACCCACAATGCTGTTAGGGAGAGAATTCTAGGATTTTGACCCAGTGACAGTGAAGGACCGGCGATATATTTCCAAGTCAGGATGGTGAGTGATTTGGAGGGAAACTTGCAGGTGGTGATTTCTCCAAGTATCTGCTGCCCTTGTCCTTCTGGTGGTGGAGGTCATAGATTTGGAAGGTGCTACCTACAGAACAGTGCATCTTGTAAATGGTATATTCTGCTGCCATTGTGTGCTGTTGGTGGAGTGGGTGAATGTTTGTAGATGTGGTGCCAATCAAGTGGGCTGCTTGGTCCTGGATGGTATCAAGCTTCTTGAGTGTTGGTGGAGCTGCACCCATCCAGGCAAGTGGGGACCATTCCATTACACCCCTGACTTGTGCCTTGTAGATGGTGGACGGACATTGGAGAGTCAGAAGATGAGTTGCTATCTGCTGGATTCCCAGCCTCTGACCTGCTCTTGTAGCGACAATATTTATATGGCTAGTCCATTTCATCGTCCAGGCAATAGTAACCTCCCAGGATGTTGAGGAGGTGGTGATGTGCTGCCTTTTTGAATTACAGCGCTGCTGTGCTTCTTGACTTTGTATTTCAAGTTGGACATTGTGTACAGGGAGGCCACATGGCAGGCAGGAGCCAAGACTGTTAGCAAGGCAGTCATTAATGATCCATGAGGCACTTAAAGGCATGCCTGAAATTCCAAATTCCAATGCAGAACATGCTAGACACGTTATCCCGAAGCTCAATTTCAGACAGCAGATTTTCTCCATCACTTTCAGGAACACTATGGATCCATTCTCCATCAATTTCTGGAACCTTACACAATTTATGATTCTATGAATGTATGTTCGCTGGCACTGGTTATTGCAGTTTCAAATTAATATTAGTCACTGGAATGTGGGTAGCCAGTTAGGAATGTGTTCTATTCTTTGTACTCTGCAATTCCTCAGCAAATACACGCAGCCCTCTTTCACTATTTGTCTCGGGCACTTCTAAGATTATTTAAATGAAGAATTTAGAATTCTGGTTTGGATAGATTAATGAGATTCAGTCCCTATTCAGCAAGAACTTATATGAATTAAAGTCTCCTGTAGATACTTCTAAACCCACTAGAATACATGTCAATAGGCTCAGAAACTCCTGGAGTCCCCTCAGTAAGGTGGATTGTTCTGACTATAGACTAACCCAGCCACAGAATAGCAGCTGTAAGTTCAGTTTGCCCTGTGTACCACTTTGTCCCTCGACAGGTTTGTTAGTAGGGTTCACATTGCAAACGGATTGTCATTTTAACTCTTGCATTGCTGCTTTACCTTCACTCGCTATCTTTAAATCTTCGCATGGTGCACAGGGAGTTAAAAAGCAGCTCCAGTCACACATGGTAGCTACAGAACTGTATGATCAGGGCCAGAAGGGTCTGTGACTGGTTTTGATCATCTCAGATACAGGCTGGGGGAGAGATGTCAGAAAGAAATCTCTCAGCTTCTGTTTTCCAAATTGCCCTTTTTATTAATCTGCTTCATCAGCTCTCCTCGGGCATGGGAAAGCACTCTCCTCTTCCCCCAAGGTGGGTTTGGTGTGTAGGGGGGAGGAGGGGGGCATTAAACCAGGTGGAAGGGTGAGGATTTCACCTCCTTCCTATCTCCAATTTGATCAAGTCCAAGGTGGGCAGGCCCATGGCAGAGAGCTCCATGCTGGGAGGGCCAATAGCTGGAGGCTCATGGCTGGTCACTGTCAACTGAAGCACTGTGTGTGCAATTAATGACAACTTAAAGGTATCATCCAACCAGCACTACTATTAACCCAGTGAGTGTCAATGGGGGAGCTCACCATGCTGGGAGCATGATAAGCAAACTGGTACAGGGTTATTTGTGGACTCCCAGGGCTTGGGGATCCTTGTTCACTGCCCACCCCTAATTGACCTTCAGAAGGCGGAACTGTATACCTCCTGTAAGTGCAGCCACAGTGATATTAAGATGGGGAGCTCCAGATTTCTGGCTTGGTGACAGTGAATGTTAGTGATATAAGTCAGGGTGGTGTGTGGCTTGGAAGAAGATGTGGGTGCTGGTGTACCCAGGTATCTGCTGCCCTTGCCTTGGTGGTGGAGATTGCGGGCTTGGAAGGTGCTGTCGAAGGAGGTTTAGTGAGTTACTGCAGTGCATCTTGTAGGTGGTACACAATGCTGCCACTGTGCCAATGTTTAAGGCGTTAAATGCAATGCCAATCAAGTGTGCTGCTTTGCCCTGGAGGGTGTTAAGCTTCTTGAGTGTTGGAGCCGCATTCATTCAGGCAAGTGGAGAGTATTCCATCACACTCCCGACTTATGCCTTGTAGATGGTGGGCAGGCTTTGGGGAGTTGGGAGGTGAATTAATCGCTGCAGGATTCCCAACCTATGACCTTCTCTGGTAGCCACAGTATTCAGATGTTTGTTCCAGTTAAGGTTTTGTATCTTCCAAAACAAGAATGATTGTAGAAGGGCAAATCATGGGAAAAGTACCTGGAAGAACTGAAGAGGGTTTTCCATTTTATGCCTGAACTTGCTACATATTTACCTCGATATCTAGGCAAAGAACTGTGAACAGCAAACTGGGCTCAAACACTTATCTCCAACACAAATCCAAAACACAAAAAACAAAAACCTGAATTAGATAAATTTACTCAAACATGTAACAGTCAAACCTACACATAGGCCTGTGTCATAACTCAAAAAATAAGAATCAGTTATATCCCACAGGTAAGGGGCTCTCCTATGCACTTGTGTCATGAGATTGCAAACTTGTTCATTGTCAATGGAGAACTTTTCCATGTGAGATTAGTGCTGGGTACAGTCAATGATGATGGAGAGTGGACAAGGGCTTTGAACAAAGAACAAAGAAAAGTACAGCACAGGACCAGGCCCTTCAGCCCTCCAAGCCTGTGCCGATCATGATGCCTGCATAAACTTATACCATATGCATTTATGGATTCCGTATCCTTCCATTCCCATCCTATTCATGTATTTGTCTAGATGCCCCTTAAATGCTGCTATCATACTTGCTCCCACCACCTCCCCAAGCAGTGCGTTCCAGACATTCACCACCCTCTGTCTAAAAAAAACTTGCCTCGGACATCTCCTCTAAACTTTTCCCCATGCAACTTAAATCTATGTCCCCTAGTACTTGACTTTTCTACCCTAGGGAAGAGCATCTGACTATCCACTGTCCATGCCACTCATAATCTTGTAAATCTCTATCAGGTCATCCCTCAATCTGCGTCATTCCAGTGAGAACAAACAGAGTTTATCCAACCTCTCCTCATAACTAATACCCTCCAGACCATGCAACATCCTGGTAAACCTCTTCTGTACCCTCTTCAAAGCATTCACATTCTTCTGGTAGTGTGGCGACCAAAATTGTACACAATATTCTTAATGAGGCCTAACTAAGGTTCTGTACAGCTGCAGCATGACCTGCCAATTTTTATAATCAATTTTTATACTTTGTGAGGAGATAAAATAGCTGGATAGTCAATGATAAAGTAAAACAATGGTATTTGCTACCAAATAAACCTGTTGGACTTTAACCTGGTGTTGTGAGACTTCTTAAAGTAAAACAAGACATTGCATTTATCTATAACTTCTAATGTTCCAAAGTATTTCACAATCAAATAAGCACAATTTGAAATATAGTTACAGTGGTGATGTAGGCAAATGTTACTCTAATCCCCAGAGCTAAGTTGTTTGTACTGCAATGAACTTCCTAAAACCTTTACCAAGCGGCTTTGCCAGTCAATTGCCATCTTATTCTTGAATTTGGTTGTGAATGCTATCTCAGGTACATATTCTACACGTGAATATGAATATATCTGAGGTAGTAATTATGCAATACAATGAGATATTACATATCTATCCAAAGAACTGCCATCCTCAATGGCATATTAATTGTACAAATTATTGTGCATCCTGTATGAACATTACAGAAGTTTGTTATTCATGAAATCTATCAGAATGATTCAGACTGACCTTGTTCTTTCTCTTTCAAATGACGCCCACTCTTTCAAGTAATGAAATATGGTGGGGTCTAGCCAATGGATAAGGTCTGGCAATGATATTGGATAGATAGACCACACAGCAGTCAGCCTCATCGTCAGACTTGTAAATAAGTCATTCAGATTGACATCTATTCTGGTTGTTGAGCTGGACTAACACGCGGAGGTTTTCACTTAGTCGTGGAATGAATGTGACAAATCTGCTCATTTCTAGGCTGGCGCCAAAAAAATCATCAGGAGAGACAATGAAATCTGAGAAAAGAGCGTGGAGAGTTTGAAATGAATTTGACAGTGTAGCCATGTGGGCAAATCAACAGCAGATGAAGTAAGATTAATCATTCCATGGTTGCCTTTATCTGATTTGGCTTTTGTAATCTTGAACACAAAGAAAAGAATTACTCAGACTCCAACCAATTAAATCAGGACCGACATTGTCAGAATTGAAAGGGTTTGAGCTGGAAGGGAAGGGGTTAAGTTGGATCATTCCAATCTGTGAGCAAGGAGCCCCAGAACTGGTGAATGGAGGAGTCAGCTGCTGTGACTACTGTCTAGAATGATATTGATTGACCCTGCTGAATTGTGTGTGCATATGTGTGTGTGGTATGTGGAGGCATCTGTTTATGTGTGTGTGTATGTGTGGGTGTGTGTGAGCATGTGCAGCTGTAAATGTGTACACCAGTTGATGTATGTGTCCATCTGTATGCATGCGGACAGGTGTGCGGCACTGGTGCATGTTCAAGTATGTGAGTATCTTTGCATGTCCATGTGCATGGTCATTTGTGTATGTTCATGCACGTGTATACACACACACACATAGGTGCATGCACATACAAATGCATGCACACACATGCATAAGCGTGCACACACAAGCATGCACATGCATGCACACACAAGCACACACATGCACACACATGCACATGCATGCACACACAAGCACACGCATGCACACACAAGCACACACATGCATGCACACACAAGCACACACAAGCGTGCACACACAAACACATACGCGCACATCAAACAATAATTGATTTCTGCTGTTACTCTCAGATTTAATACTGGGCAGTTTCATACATGTGCCTCATCAGATTTCCATCACAATCATGCACCATTCCACTTTGGAACTTGTCCTGTGACAGCACAGCAGGAGAACCGTCAGCACGAAGCCCATGAAGAAGGTCCACCACTAGCTCTCCAGAGCAATTGGGGAATGGGTGATAATGTTACCAGCGACAGCCATGCCCCAAGAAAGGAAGCAGAAATTGGGTAGCTTACAGTCAACAAAGCTGAGCACCATGAGGAGGCAGGGAGACTGGAAAACAAAGAGTTCTTGGAATAAAAACAGTAAATGCTGGAAACACTCAGCAGGCCAGGCAGCATCTGCATGGTAAGAAACAGAGTCAGTGTTTCAGGTCAATAACCTTTCATCAGAGCTTTGTCAGCTCATGGCCGTTGTTGATGAAAGGTCATAGACCTAAACGTTCACTCTGTTTCTCTCTCCACAGATGCTGCCAGACCTGTTGAGCATTTCCACATTTTGTGTTTTGATTCCAGATTTCCAGCTTCCGCAGTATTTGTTTTTCTTAAGGGAATTCTTGGATTGTATCCATCTGACTGAATCTAAATGAAGCATGGACTATGAAGCATCAACTATGCTGATCAAAGCCTCTGATGATTAATAATGCAGAACTTGAAAATCCATTGTAACAAGGTTAGGGCTGTAAACTGAGCTTGAGTTTCAATGTGGTATCAGGCGGTGCCAGGAAGCCTTTGCTATTTGCTGACTCTTAAAAAGTTTGGAATGAAAGTAACACATCTGTGAAAAAGAATGGGAGAAATTGGCATTCAATCAAATTGAATGGATTTCATTACAAGACTAAACATGATGCAAACATCCAACTATGTAACAATGGGAAATACCACAGACAAAAACACAGGAATGAAATGCCAGCTAGATTAATCATTCTTGTTTTCTTATAGAGAAATTGAGGTGAAGGGGTCAAACCTCAATGTCGTACGATGGGCCAGATTGAGGAAAGGAGGTAAAATGGGGTGAGGGATGGGGATTGAGGTCTAAGACGAAGAGATGGATTAAGGTGGATGAGGCAATCCAGGGTTCCGAGCTGGGAGAGAATGACTTGGAAAAGGTGATGGGACATTTCAAAGGAAGTGTTTGAACCAACATCTCTGCAGCCTCACTCCTTAGCCCATTGGTAGAATCCTTCCATATCTCACCCTTCCATATGCATTTCTTTCAACTGTACAGTGTGATGGTCCAGTGTCCTTCCCTTCCTGCCTCATCCATGCACTGGCATTACTTCTACATGGCCTGGGAAGCTCTTGCCCCAGTTTGAGCAGGGTGTATCCAAATACAAACATACGGACATATGTATTTGGAGCAGGAGTAGGCCACTCAGCCCCTCCAGCCTGCTCCGCCATTCAATAAGATCATGGCTGATCTGATTGTAACCTCAACCCCACATTCCTACTGACCTCCAATAACCTAATCAACATTTCCCATTATTTTATAATTCTTATTTTTATGTTTAAATCTCTCCATGGCCTTGCTCCTTTTTCTTTATATCTCCAAGCGAGCCTCTAAGATCCGAACAAGCCTCTAAGATCTCTTCACTCTTCCAATTCTGTCTCTTGTTGCTCCTTAAAGCCTAAAGCCAGCTGATGCCACTTGGCATGGAGAAGATGATGTTGGTGATGTTTTGATGTCCAGCCTTGTTAGGAATGTAAGGCCCCTAACCCACTGAGTGAAATTCATTATTGGTGGATTGATGCATTGCCTGACATTGACAGGCTTTGCTGACACTGTGACCGGTCCACATTACTGACCGCTCCTGGGGAAGATGGTGCCATTCAGCAATGGCAGGTACCAGGATCCAGCCCTGGGAAGTAGATGGGGTCCGTATCAGGTCAACCGGACAGGAAGGAAGCTCCTGTTTTGTGAGGAAAGGCAAGAAATTGGAGAAGCCTGAACTGGGATGCTATCCTGAGTGCTCACGTTGCAAGCTGGCCAATGGTGGCACATCATCAAAGTGGTTTATTGGCCTCATCAACCTGCATTTATATAGCGCCATGAACATGGTCAAATATCATAAGGTGCTTTACTTGATTGTGACCCGACACAGTTGATGGTAGGAAATGCAGCATTGTCTGGTTAAAACAATGGCCAAGGACATAAGGTGACCCCTGGAAGCTGGGGCTGAGGGGGAGCTGGGCCGGATCTTCTATTCCCATCAGCAGCCGGATCATGGACAGGGGGTTTTAATGTGGTGTAGGGCAAAGAATCTATTTGCTGACAGCGGGACAAACTGAATTTCAAGGTGGATTAAAGGCGGATAGAGCTTCCTGACTGCCCTATACAGCTACAACAGCACCTCCCTACAGGACAGTTAGTGAGATTTTGCAAGCCCAGGCAAGTCGTGGGGGTTACAGATAGCGTGACATGAACCCAAGATCCCGGTTTAGGCCGTCCTCATGTGTGTGGAACTTGGCTATCAGTCTCTGCTCAGCGACTCTGTGCTGTCGTGTGTCGCGAAGGCCGCCTTGGAGAACGCTTACCCGGAGATCAGAGGCTGAATGCCCGTGACCGCTGTAGTGTTCCCCAACAGGAAGAGAACACTCTTGCCTGGTGAATGTCGAGCGGTGTTCATTCATCCGTTGTCGTAGCGTCTGTATGGTCTCCCCATTGTACCATGCCTCGGGACATCCTTTCCTGCAGCGTATCAGGTAGACAACACCAGGTTAAAGTCCAACTTTAACCTGTCTGGAGACAATACACATCTCTTTAACCTGTGCTTAACGCTCTCTCCACTCACATTGTCTGTACCTTTAAGACTTGATTACCTGTAAAGACTCGCATTCCAAACATTATTTTGTAAATTGAGTTTGTGTCTTTATATGCCGTTTGTGAACAGAACTCCCACTTACCTGATGAAGGAGCAGTGCTCCGAAAGCTAGTGGCTTTTGCTACCAAATAAACCTGTTGGACTTTAACCTGGTGTTGTGAGACTTCTTACTGTGTTTCTGGATTTACCCCAGGTGAGTTTGTAGGCAAGCACAGACTCCCAGTGAAGCTGTCAGGTATGCCTTTAAAATATTCAAAGTGGCAATTAATTGAGGAGTTAACTCAACATTTTGACTTTAACAGTGAGCACAAGGGTTTGCTGAGCTTTGTGGAGCTCACTAGGATCAGCCAGGCTAGAGCACAACCAGGGCGGAGTGTGTTCAATGAACTGACCGACTTTCCTGCCTTCAAAGAGGGAACCTGACAAAGTGCAGACATGTCTGGGTACGAGGCTCTTCCGAAAGTGTACTTTCATAAGAACATAAGAAATAGGAGCAGGAGTAGGCCATCTAGCCCCTCGAGCCTGCCCCGCCATTCAATAAGATCATGGCTGATCTGACGTGGATCAGTACCACTTACCCGCCTGATCCCCATAACCCTTAATACCCTTACCGATCAGGAATCCATCCATCCGCGCTTTAAACATATTCAGCGAGGTAGCCTCCACCACCTCAGTGGGCAGAGAATTCCAGAGATTCACCACCCTCTGGGAGAAGAAGTTCCTCCTCAACTCTGTCTTAAACCGACCCCCCTTTATTTTGAGGCTGTGTCCTCTAGTTTTAACTTCCTTACTAAGTGGAAAGAATCTCTCCGCCTCCACCCTATCCAGCCCCCGCATTATCTTATAAGTCTCCATAAGATCCCCCCTCATCCTTCTAAACTCCAACGAGTACAAACCCAATCTCCTCAGCCTCTCCTCATAATCCAAACCCCTCATCTCCGGTATCAACCTGGTGAACCTTCTCTGCACTCCCTCCAATGCCAATATATCCTTCCTCATATAAGGGGACCAATACTGCACACAGTATTCCAGCTGCGGCCTCACCAATGCCCTGTACAGGTGCATCAAGACATCCCTGCTTTTATATTCTATCCCCCTCGCAATATAGGCCAACATCCCATTTGCCTTCTTGATCACCTGTTGTACCCGCAGACTGGGCTTTTGCGTCTCATGCACAAGGACCCCCAGGTCCCTTTGCACGGTAGCATGTTTTAATTTGTTTCCATTGAGATAGTAATCCCATTTGTTATTATTTCCTCCAAAGTGTATAACCTCGCATTTCTCAACGTTGTACTCCATTTGCCATATCCTCGCCCACTCACTCAGCCTGTCCAAATCTCTCTGCAGATCTTCTCCGTCCTCCACACGATTCACTTTTCCACTTATCTTTGTGTCGTCTGCAAACTTCGTTACCCTACACTCCGTCCCCTCCTCCAGATCATCTATATAAATGGTAAATAGTTGCGGCCCGAGTACCGATCCCTGCGGCACGCCACTAGTTACCTTCCTCCAACCGGAAAAACACCCATTTATTCCGACTCTTTGCTTCCTGTCGGATAGCCAGTCCCCAATCCACTTTAACACACTACCCCCAACTCCGTGTGCCCTAATCTTCTTCAGTAGCCTTTTATGGGGCACCTTATCAAACGCCTTTTGGAAATCCAAAAACACCGCATCCACCGGTTCTCCTCCATCAACCGCCCTCGTCACATCTTCATAAAAATCCAACATGTTCGTCAAGCACGACTTTCCCCTCATGAATCCATGCTGCGTCTGATTGATCGAACCATTTCTATCCAGATGCCCTGCTATCTCCTCTTTAATAATGGATTCCAGCATTTTCCCTACTACAGACGTTAAGCTGACCGGCCTATAGTTACCCGCCTTTTGTCTCCTTCCTTTTTTAAACAGCGGCGTAACATTAGCCGTTTTCCAATCAACCGGCACTACCCCAGAATGCAACGAGTTTTGATAAATAATCACTAACGCATCCACTATTACCTCTGACATTTCTTTCAATACCCTGGGATGCATTCCATCCGGACCCGGGGACTTATCCACCTTCAGTCCCATTAGTCTACCCAGCACTGCCTCTCTGGTAACATTAATTGTATTAAGTATTTCTCCTGCTGCCAACCCTCTATCGTTAATATTTGGCAAACTATTTGTGTCCTCCACCGTGAAGACCGACACAAAAAACTTATTTAAAGACTCAGCCATATCCTCATTTCCCACTATTAACTCCCCCCTCTCGTCCTCCAAGGGTCCAACATTCACTCTAGCCACTCTATTCCTTTTTATATATTTATAAAAACTTTTACTATCATTTTTTATATTAATTGCTAGCCTAGCTTCATAGTCTATCCTTCCTTTCTTTATCGCTTTCTTAGTCTCTCTTTGTTGTTTCTTAAATTTTTCCCAATCACTTGTTTCTCCACTATTTTTGGCCACTCTGTACGCAGCTGTTTTTATTTTAATACTCTCCTTTATTTCCTTCGTTATCCACGGCTGGTTCTCCCTTTTCTTACAATCCTTGTTTTTTGCTGGAATATATTTTTGCTGAGAACTGAAAAGGATCTCCTTAAAAATCCTCCACTGTTCCTCAGCTATCCTACCTGCCAGCCTGTTCTCCCAGTCTACCTTAGCCAATTCATCCCTCATCCTATCATATTTCCCTCTGTTCAAACAGAGGACACTGGTTTGGGACCAAACTTTCTCCTCTTCCATCTGAATCAGAAATTCGACCATATTGTGGTCACTAGACCCAAGAGGGTCCTTCACAATAAGATCCTTAATTCTACCTACCTCGTTACACAATACCAGATCCAAAATAGCTCGTTCCCTCGTCGGTTCCGTAACATGCTGTTCAAGGAAACTATCCCGACAGCATTCTAAGAACTCTTCCTCCATTCCACCCTTACCGACTTGAGTCTGCCAGTCAATGTGCATGTTGAAGTCCCCCATGATTATTGCCGTTCCGTTTTTACACGCATCCCTTATCTGCTTGTTTATAGCCCTCCCTACCTCAACATTATTATTTGGGGGCCTATATACCACACCTACTAGTGTCTTTCTCCCTCTACTATTCCTCATCTCTACCCATAATGATTCCACGTTTTGTTCCTCAGAGCCTATGTCATCCCTCAGTACTACCCTGATATTATCTCTTATTAATAGCGCGACCCCACCACCTTTTCCTTCCTGTCTATTCTTCCTAAACGCCTGATACCCCTGGATATTCATCTCCCAGTCCTGGTCACCTTTCAGCCACGTTTCTGTAATGGCCACTAGATCGTACCCACTCGTGCTGATTTGCACCATCAACTCATTTACCTTGTTCCGAATGCTTCGTGCATTCAGGCAAAGTGTCCTTATTCCAGCTTTTATCTGGACCCGCTTTGATGAGTCGCGAACACCCTCTCCCTCTACTCCCTTATCTAAATTACCGCCTTCATTCACTTGCACCCTCTCCTCTACCATTAATATTGTAATTCCCCTTACCCCTGCATCCTCCACCCCATCAATTAGTTCCTTGATCCTAGTCAACTCTTCTAGCTCCCCTCCCCCCAACCTATCTAGTTTAAATTCTCCCCAGTAACCTTAGCCAACCTACCGGCCAGGATATTGGTCCCCGTGTGATTCAAGTTCCACCCGTTTTTTCACTGCCTGAAAGATGGTTTCCAACTTCGCGGAAGTCAATTCACCTGCCTGGGTCTCGATCTGCATTTCTCAGTGGTTAGCCTTCCTCACAGCACCGGAGCAGAGGATGCAGCTTGTCCTTGGGCCTATAATGAGAAACAAGAGGAGCGACAACACCAACAAGAGCAGCAACTGCCTTCTCCTCAGTCACATGCCGTTTCACAGCACAGAGGACATGGGCACACAGATCCAACTGGAATGAGATAAGATCTACAGGCGAAGGGGACAACTCTTTCAGGGTCAACTCTCTCAGGGTCAACTCTCTCAGGGTCAGCTCTCTCAGGGTCAACTCTCTCAGGGTCAGCTCTCTCAGGGTCAGCTCTCTCAGGGTCAACTGTCTCAGGGTCAACTGTCTCAGGGTCAGCTCTCTCAGGGTCAGCTCTCTCAGGGTCAGCTCTCTCAGGGTCAGCTCTCTCAGGGTCAGCTCTCTCAGGGTCAACTGTCTCAGGGTCAACTGTCTCAGGGTCAGCTCTCTCAGGGTCAGCTCTCTCAGGGTCAACTCTCTCAGTGTGGCTATACATCAGGAGGCTCAGGGACATCTGCAACCTCTTGGAACAAGACCTCCTTCCCAGTGGAGCTGGTGGGAATACATTGTGAGTGGCCATCAGTGGTGATCAGCTGTCACTGGAAGGTCAACTTGGATGCTCTGTCTCTCCCTGGAGTTCTTTAAGCAGCAAAAAAAAGAAAATTGTGAGTGTGAGAAGCCGGGGAGAGGGAACTTTCTGGAAGGTGACTGTGAGGTCTGTGTGAAACTGAGGTGATTGTAAGTCTTGATTGCTCAGATGAGGACAATGAGGAGGTGCCTACAGGGAGAAGAATGAATGTTACTACTATTGCCCTGTAAAGTGCTGTGCTGCTGAACAGTGGGCACAAGGGAGGTGATAATGCTATTGGATGAGTAAGTTAGAGGCCCTGGCTTAGACATGCAACCATAGAAATGTTCCAGCTCAGAAGTGGACATTCAGCCCATCTTGTCCATGCCAGCCCAAGGACGCCTAGGTGGCCTTTCTAATCCCACCTTCCTATACCTGGCCCATACCTTACAGAACTTAAGGTGCAGATTCAGATACCTTTTAAGAGTTTAGGATCTCTGTCTCCACCACCAACTCGGGCAGTGAATTCCAAAACCCACCACCCTCTGGGTTAAAAAAAGCCTTCCTCGTATCCCCTCTACACCTTCTGCCACTTGAATCTATATCCCCTGGTTCTAGAATTCTCCGCCAAGGGAAAATTTTTTATCCTGTCCTCTTGCCCTCATAATTTTGAACACCTCAATCAAGTCACCCTTCAGCCTTCTTTGTTCCAAAGAAAATAACCCCAACCTATCCAATCTCTCCTCATAGCTACACTTTTCCAGTCCTGGCAACAATCTTGTAAACCTCCTCTGCACTCTCTCCAGGACAACTATGTTCTCTCTGTAATATGGTGACCAGAACTGCACACAATTCCAGCTGTTGACTCACCAGCATTTTATATAATTCCAACATTATGGACGGAATTTTGCAAGATTTTTTCTAAGTGTCCAGCTAGCATGAAAATGGGAGAGTTCCTGATCCGTTTTTCGGGTGAGTTTTCACTCCCAATTTTATGCATTTAGTCTTTGAAACTATGGGCAAGACCGTTCCTAGCCCGAGAGGCAGTGGGTGGGGCCTATTTCATCAGACAATCAGCAGCTCAGATTGGAGCCACTAACTGCACATGTGCAGGAAAAGCACAAAAGACACAGCTCTCCAGATAGAACCACGCCCCCCCCCCCTACCCCCCGAACCCCCTGGCCAGATACAGCCTCCCCCTCACCCCCACGGACATCAGGGATCCCCCGCCCGCCCCCCCAACATTACTAATCCCCTTACCCCGCCCTCCCCGGAACCCCCTTGTACATTCCCCCCTCATCACCCCCCCCCCCCCCCACCCCCCGGCCCCGGTGGCTGACTGACATGACCCTCTCTCTCCCTGCCCCCAATTATCACAGAGGCATAAATCCCAACCCCACTCCATCAGCACGTCTGCAAGTACTGACTTAGCTTCCCCTCATGGTAAAAAGGAAATTGCATTAAACTCACTGGAATGATCTAACGGGTGCCTGACTCGCTCAAACTGCCTGCAGCTGATCTGCCCGAACAAGGGAGAGCTCCTAAAAACCTCAAGGATGGCCAGGCAGGCAGGCAGTGCAGGACGAAATGGCCTCCAGGAAGAGAGCTCCCCATTTTTCAGATGCTGAGCTGGCCAGGTTGCTGGAGGCAGTAGGGGCAATTGGGACGTCATCCCAGAGGAAGGGATGGAGACGCAGCCTGGCAGGCAGTGGCAGCATGAGTTAGTGCCAGGGCACTGGCCAGGAGAACCAGGAAGCAGTGCCGCAAAAAATTGAATGACCTAATCCGGGCAGCAAGGGTAAGTGTTTAACATCATCTAGCATCATCCCCCTAAATGACCCCCAGATCCCCTCACCCCCCGACACCCTGCATGCTTTCAGTCTCTGACTCCCAAGCACCTCCCTTCTCCCACCCCCCCGAAGAGTGTCACAACCCTTGCCATCTGAGGGCCACCCCCGAAACCTGCAGGACTCGTGCCATCAGATTTGACCGGACTCCTTCTGCCCCACAGGAGAATACCCATAATCGCTGGGAGGGGGTGGTGTGCCTGAGATCTGTGTCTTCATCCCATTTGAGGAGGGCATGTGGACCATTAGCGACAGCGTGGTTGTGCTGGAGCATAGAAGTGAGCACCTGTCAATCCTCCACTCGTTGGCGATATCTGAAGTAATTTGCATGCAGCCCAGATTCCTCTCCCTCTCCCTTAACCTTGTGTCCTGTGTCGCAGGAAGGGACTCCGATGCACCCGGGCCATCTGGCATCGTGGCCCCCACTGCTGCTCCCACCCATCCTGCCCCTGACAGCTCGGAAGAATCTCGGAGGAAGTGGATGAAGGGACTTCCGAGGCTGGCACCAATTTTGCGTCAGCTTCCACCTCGCAACTCACCATCCCAGAGACTCACATCGGTGGGTCAAGATAGTGGTGAGGCTTCTGGGTCAGTCTCTGGTGCGCACGACTCATCTGCTGATGTACATCGGATGGAGGACGGAACATCCGAGGCCTCTGGCGAGAGGAGGCCTGCCGGAGATGAGGACTCAGTTGGCCCCAGGCTACATGGGCTGGGTCTCTGAGATCACTTCTCCCTCAGCTGCTGGAGATGCAGCAACAGAGCCAGGGAATGCAGGAGGGGCTGATGGCCACATTAGACAGACTGTGAGGATGTTGCGAGGAGTCCCAAAGCTTTCAAGTGGACCAGCTATTGTCTGTTTTGCATGGTTCCCAGGCCAACACTGCAAGGGTGGCATCTGCAGTGGGGCAGAAGATCCTCACCATGAGTAATGGCTGAGTCACAGTGAGCCATGGCAGAGTCCCAGAGGGCTGAGTCAGTGGCCCACAGCTGAGGGCCTCAACAGGCTTCTCAAAATTCTTCGGCCCATGGCTGAGAGGCTTGAGAGCTTGCAGGGAACCCAGCGGGACAGCACCGAGACCCAGCCTTGAGAATGTGCCCCAGTCACAGAGGGTCACGGTTGAGGGGTTGTAGGGCATGGCCCAGTCTTAGAGGGCATTTGCTGCTGTCAAGTTGCCCCCTGACTCAGAAGGCCATCGGTAAGGTCTTACCCTCCATGGCAAGAATGCAAATGGTCCTCCAGGACTGGCAAGGCCAGGTGATGCCGGAGCTTTTGGAGCTCAGTGCAGAAGCATCACCATCCCATGGTGTGACCCAGGGGCCCACAGGAACCCGAGAGAGGAGGCAGGGCTCGAACCCGTGCCGGGGCCTTCCACCCAGGAAACTGCAGCTGTGGCTAGACCTTTTGACTCCCTCCTTCCTGGCACTGGGGCATCTCAGGGACAGTGGGATGAAGAGGGTGTATGGATACATCCCTGATACCTGAAAGCCAGCCAGGGCCCGCAAGCTCCAGCGCATCATAGGCCACGGGGCGTGGTAGACAGCTGGCCCCCTCCACCACCAATGTACATCTTCGGGATGCATCTAGACGTAGTGGTAGGCCATGTGAGGTTAAGAAGTTGTAGTGGCACTAAGGTGGCACAGGTGAAGGCAACACTAGGTAGTTAGAAAATTTTGCACTTTAAAGTCTCACGTTCACATGTTTTTATATTCTCACTTATTTTGAATGCACTATTATTGGCAACAATAAATGCTATTTCACCCCACACCTGTGACTAATTAGTCTCTGATTAGCAGGAATGAACTTACCCCAATGGTTGCCAGAGGGACTATGCATGTTGATGTCAGTGGGGGAGGTCCCTCAGCGCACTGCTACTGAGAAAATCAAGGCATTCAAATCTTTCACTGGCTACAGCGGGTGACATGCATTGGCAGTGGCTTACAACATCTGCCATGGCAACCCCAGAAACCACGAGAAATTCCCTCCCCCCCGACCCCACTCGCCCCGGGGCTCTGTGTGGGTGTTTAGTGCTCCCTTACCCACCACCCAGGTGTGGGCCATGGTGCCAGCGTGCATGCGGAGCTACAGTAGGAGTCAGACTAGTTTGCACCAGGACATCATCACAATGGTGCATAGCGAGTCGCCATCACCCTTCTGCCTGCCACAGAAACTCACCAACACAGCGTACCCAGACCCACCATTCTGGTGTTACAATGCTGCAGGAGATTGTAGATCTCCCCAGGGGGACGGGGTGTTGGAACCCACGCGCGGCAACACAGGCCCCAAGTGTACAAAGTGCGTGGTGATCAAGGCCTCCCTCGCCGCCCTTGCATGCCTGATCCTTGCTGCCGCCAGCCCTCCAGGGCTTGGATGGCGTTGCTCATCATCGTCATCCTCCTCCACGTCCTCCTCCTCCTAGCCCAAAAGGTCTACCCGCTGCTGAGCCGGGTTATGTAGAGCACAGCACACCACCACAATGCAGGATGATATCAGGAACGATATTGAAGGACCCTATCCAGGCTCCTGAACTGCCTTTTGAGGAGCCCTGTGCACCACTCCACAATTGAACGGGCGGCACCGTGGGCCTCATTTTATCAGGTCTCAGCATCAGTCTCAGGCCTCCACATAGACGTCATCGGCCAAGTCTGAAGCGGGTACCCCATGTCCCCCACGAGCCAGCTCTGCACCCTGGGCCCCTCTGGGACATCAGAACTCCTCAATATGAAGCTGTCATGCACCGTGCCGGGGTGTCTGGCACAGAGGTGCATGATGTTCGGTTGATGGTCACACACCAACTGCCCATTTATTGAATGGAAGCCCTTTCTGTTCATGAGTCATCCTGGATTCTTCACCAGGGCCTTGAGGGTGATGTGGGTGCAGTCTATAGCCCCCTGCATGTTTGGCATCCCTGCGATGGCCGTGAATCCTGCAGCCCAGGCATACAAGGCATCTGTGTCCTCCTTGACACATTTGGGGATGGATGGTTGGGAAATGCCACAAAGGTCGCTACTGACAGTCTGGAAGGAGCCGGTGGCATACAGGTTTAAGGCGGCCGACACTATCACAGCCAATGAGAGTGGGTGCCCCACCCGTGCCCCACCCGTGCCCCAAAGTGCCAGGTCCTGCAACAAATGGCACAGGTGTCGCACTGTCTCCTTTCGGAGCTGGAGCCGCCAGCGGCAAGCAATGTCTGACAGCTGCTCGAAGGACACCCACGTGTGGAACTGTTGGGGTCTCCGCTCCCTCCTTCCCCTGCCCCCCCCCCTCCCCTCACCACCCCCCCCCCCCTCCCCCACCCCCTCTCAGGACAAATGGCGGCTACAAACTGCCTCCGGTGGCTGTCTCCCTCTACTCCTGCGAATGGTAAGGCCTGGGCCTCCTCTGCCCGTAATTCATCCCTCTTGTTCCTCCTCAACTCCAACAGCAACCAAAAGAACAGCAAGATCAATGAGTTGCATTGCAAAAGCCATCTGGTCACCCTGAAGGGGTGGGGGGGGTGAGGGGGGTGTGGTTGGGGAAGAGAGAGAGAGACAAATGGAGAGGTTAAAGAACTCTGCTCGCCCCCACCCCTCAGCCCAGCAGCACACACTCCCAATACCCCTCACACCCCCCACCACACACATCCCCATAGCCCCACACACACCGCCCCCCCCCCCAGCCACACACACATTCCCATACCCACCAATACACCCCCTCACCACACACACTCCCCATACCCCCCATCACACACACTCCCCATACCCCCCATCACACACACTCCCCATACCCCCATCACACACACTCCCCATACCCACCACACACACCCAGCAACACACACTCCCATACCCCCCACACCCCCCACCACACACACTCCCCATACCCCCCATCACACACACTCCCCATACCCCCCATCACACACACTCCCCATACCCCCCATCACATGCACTCCCCATACCCCCCATCACACACACTCCCCATACCCACCACACACACCCAGCAACACACACTCCCCATACCCCCCACACCTCCCCGACCACACACACTCCCCATACTCGCCCACAGACCCCCAGCAACACACACTCCCCAACACCTTCACCTAGTAACATATACTCCCCATACAACCACCCCCCCACAGCCCCCAGCAACACACACTTGCCATACCACCCACAGGCCCCCAGTAACACACATTCCTCATAGCACCCCCCCCACAGACCCCCAACACCACACACTCCCCATACTCTCCCCACAGATCCCAGAATGGCAACACAGCGCCCCCCACCATTCATTGCCCCCACTCACAAACACACCCAGAAACCCATGCTTTAGTGGCCACAGACAGTGCTGTTTGACAAGTCCTGAGGCTGCAGCACAGCCACCTCAGAGAGTTTCCAACCCATCCCCCACCTGCAACAGTGCTTGTTGCTGCCTGCACTAGGACCCAGAGTCAGTGCTCTGAGCCGAATCCGTGCTGCGAGTCCAAAATCAGACTCCGTGAGCAACAACAGCCCCCCACCACCTGCACACTCGCAGCTCCCCCGACCCGAAACGCAATGTGGCCGCCACAAAACAATGCCCTCTGAGCAGCAAGGAGCAGTTTGAATGTGGAGACTTACCTCTTCATTCACCCTCACTGCTCAAGCACCTGAATCTGACTTTTATAGAGGAGGCATTTTCCTCAATGATTTCGGCTGCAGCAAACGAGGTGGTTCAGGCAGGTGAGCTGGGACGATTGGGAGTGAAACTCACTAATGAATGCAAAAAATGCAAAATGCAAAAAAAATGCAAACGGACTTTCTGCCCATTTTGGGCGGACTCCCAATCATGCCAATTTTTTTTGGTAAAATGGGAATGGTGCGATAGTCGCATTGTGCCCAACATTTTCCCACTGCAAAATGGGTACAATGAGGTCGTAAAATTCCTCCCTATATCCTTACTTTTGTATTATTTTCCTCTGCCAATGAAGGAGAGCATTCCATATGCCTTCTTTACAACCTTGTCTACTTGAACTGCTGCTTTTTGGGACCTGTGTACTTATACGCCAATATCTCCCACGTCATCTACCCACCTTTGCACATTCCCATTTATTGTGTACTCCCTGTAACTGTTTGACCTCCCCAAATGAATTACCTCACACTTCCCGATGTCAAAATCCATTTGCCACTTTCCGCCCTTTCCATCAACCCATCGATATCGTTTTGTAGATTATAGCTATCCTCTGCACTATCCACAACTCGGCCAGTCTTCGTGCCGTCTACAAATTTTCCAATCGTGGCCCCCACTGGGGATAAGTTCAAATCCAACCACAGATTAGTAGAAATCTGGAATTGAAAGCTGGCCATCAGTAATGGTGACCAGGAAACTCTCACTGATTGTTACAAAAACCCATCTGGTTCACTAATGTCCTTCAGGGAATGAAATCTGCCATCCTTACCCGTCTGGCCTACATGAGACTCCAGTCGCACAGTAATGTGGGTGACTCTTAAATGCCCTCTGAAACAGCCGAGCAAGCCACTAAGTTGTAATAATTAGGGATGCTGGCTTTGCTAGTGACCATAACCATAAACAAATATGACATCCCATAAACATATTTTTTACAAAGTTGGGGCTTGACATCATTCAGTGATGAGGGTTTTCCTGTCCTGCCAGAGGTGGGTATCCTCACGGGCAGGACAGGAAAACTTGGAGTGAGCCCAAAGTGAATTGGTTTCAAGTGTCTCCTTTTCATCCCTAATGTTGCTGAAGTCTCAGAGTTCCCCCATTCTGACCCCCTTGGTGTCCATTTCACTGGGAGTCCCCTGATAGATTGGGAAATCTGGAAAGAGCATATTCATTCAGCGCCTGAGTTAAAGGGCTAATGACAAAGCCACGAAAAGTCTTCTTGACTTGCTAGTGGTAATACCCTTCCTCCCCCACAACCTACCTTCACCTCCTCCTGCGTTTGGGTCCATTCAGATACAACTCTTCCCTATGGCTTCCAATGCTCTCCCAGTCTTTCCTGATGTCAGGATTCTGTTGTAAAATAATTGGGATATATTTTGCTTTTGCAAGTTTGCGTAAATCGCCAACCAGTTTTTTTTACATTTTGATCAATTTGAAGTCAGTGAAATAGCCATTTTACAGTATCTCATAGAGTCAAAATCTACTCCAATAATCGAGATTAGTTGCTATGAATAGTCAGCAAACATCTTATAATTGTATCATGCGCCTACAGAACTATCTTTCAACATTAACCAATAGTTATATTCTCTGAGGCAGAGATCCAAAAAGAGAAGGACTACAGTTACTGTATATTGCAACATTAACTCCAATTAAACCTCTGACCATACAGTGCATGCTGCTGCCAAAGTGAAGCATCACTAAGACAGACTCACAACCATTTGCACTAATGGTTAGATCTTTCACACGAGCCCATGATATTGCAAGTCGAAGGTAACATATCAAAAAGCTCCAAGTGGCACACCACAGATTGTGATGCCAAATGAAAGTGGCATCTGAAACTTCCAGCATGCGGCCTCATGTAGGCTGGGCACAGAGGCAGCACTGGCCACTGATAAATGCTAACAGCTGTATGGTTTATCTGCCAGTCCACAACCACAGGCAGCCGAGAGGGAGTGATGTCTCTGCCAGGCTGACAACACACTGACATGATGCAGTCCTGCAAACAGTTGTTGGAGTGGTGTCAGTAAGGGATGTGGGCAAGGGAGAGCCTGGTGGCTTGGAGTCAGCCCAACTAGGCAAGTGTCCTCCATTAGTACATCTTCTTTGATTTGATTTGATTTTGATTTGATTTATTATTGTCACGTGTATTAGCATACAATGAAAGTATTGTTTCTTGCGCGCTATACAGACAAAGCATACCGTACATAGAGAAGGAAAGGAGAGAGTGCAGAATGCAGTCATAGAGTCATAGAGGTTTACAGCATGGAAACAGGCCCTTTGGCCCAACTTGTTCATGCCACCTTTTTTTTTAGAAACCCCTAAGCTAGTCCCAATTGCCCACATTTGGCCCATATCCCTCTATACCCATCGTACCCATGTAACTATCTAAATGCTTTTTAAAGACAAAATTGTACTCGCCTCTACTACTACCTCTGACAGCTTGTTCCAGACACTCACCACCCTCTGTGTGAAAAAATTGCCCCTCTGGACACTTTTGTATCTCTCCCCTCTCACCCTAAACCCTTAGTTTTAGACTCCCCTACCTTTGGGAAAAGATAATGATCTGATCTATGCCCCTCATTATTTTATAGACCTCTATAAGATCACCTCTCAGCCTCCTACGCTCCAGAAAAAAAAGTCCCAGTCTATCCAACCTCTCTTGATAACTCAATCCATCAAGTCCTAGTAGCATCCTAGTAAATCTTTTCTGCACTCTTTCTAGTTTAATAATATCCTTTCTATAATAGGGTGACCAGAATTGCACACAGTATTCCAAGTGTGGCCTTACCAATGTCTTGTACAACTTCAACAAGACATTCCAACTCCTGTATTCAATGTTCTGACCGATGAAACCAAGCATGCCGAATGCCTTCTTCACCACTCTGTCCACCTGTGACTCCACTTTCAAGGAGCTATGAACATGTACCCCTAGATCTCTTTGTTCTATAACTCTCCCCAGTGCCCTACCATTAACTGAGTAAGTCCTGCCCTGGTTCAATCTACCAAAATGCATCACCTCGCATTTGTCTTATTTGTTTCGTGGGAATAGCAGTCATAGCTAGGGTGTAGAGAAAGATCAACTTAATACGAGGTAAGTCCATTCAAAAGTCTGATGGCAGCAGCTGTTCTTGAGTCGGTTGGTACGTGACCTCAGAATTTTGTATCTTTTTCCTGACGGAAGAAGGTGGAAGAGAGAATGTCCGGGGTGCGTGGGGTCCTTAATTATGCTGGCTGCTTTGCCGAGGCAGTGGGAAGTGTAGACAGAGTCAATGGATGGGAGGCTGGTTTGCCTGATGGATTGGGCTACATTCACGACCTTTTGCAGTTTGGTTGTTTGAGACTTGCAGTCTTGGGCAGAGCAGCAGCCATACCAAGCTGTGATACAACCAGAAAGAATGCTTTCTATGGTGCACCTGTAAAAGTTGGTGAGAGTCGTAGCTGACATGCCGAATTTCCTTAGTCTTCTGAGAAAGTAGAGACATTGGTGGGCATTCTTAACTATAGTGTCAGCATGGGGGGGACCAGGACAGGTTGTTGGTGATCTGGACACCTAAAAACTTGAAGCTCTCGACCCTTTCTACTTCATCCCCACTGATGTAGACAGGAGCATGTTGGGGAAGTGTGGGGAAGTTTTTTTTGTTTTCTTTTTTTCTTGCTGGTAATGGCTTCAGGGATGGCAGTTCAGGCAGTATGCTGCATCTCCTGTGGGATGTATGTGGTGAGGAAATCCAGTAGTGTTTCAGGAGATTTTAGTTGTAAGAAGTGCATTAGATTGCAGCTTCTGGAGGAGCGTGTAAAGGAGCTGGAGGGGGAGGTAGAGGAACTCCGCATAATTCGGGAGGCGGAGGTGGAAGTTGATAGGAGTTATAGAGAAATAGTAACTCCTAGAAATGAGGCTTGGGTCAATGCCAGGAGGAGGGGTAAGAAGCAATCGGGAAGACAATCCCCTGGGGCGGTTCCCCTCCATAATAGGTTTTCGGTGCTGGAGGCTACAGTTGAGGAGGAATCAACTGAGCATAGAGAGCAGATCTCTGGGGGTGAGCCGAGTGAGAAAGCTCAGGTGGTTAGGGGCTGTAAAAGACTGGGCCTTGTGATTGGGGACTCCACAATTAAGGAGACAGATAGGAGGGTCGGAACTAAAGGTAGGGACTCAGGGTTGGTGTGTTGCCTACCAGGGGCTGGGGTCCGAGATGTGTCTGACAGGGTATTCAGGACTCTTAGGGGGGAGGGAGATAAACCACAAGTTATTGTACATGTGGGGACACACGACATAGGGAGGATAGGGGAAGGGGATATTAGGCAGGGATTTATGGAGTTGGGGTGGAAACTAAAGGCCAAGACTGACAGAGTGGTTATCTCTGGACTCTTGCCTGTACCACGGGATAGTTTAGAGAGGAATAGGGAGAGGGAAGGTTTGAATTCATGGCTGAGGGGATGGTGCAGGAGGGAGGGGTTCAGGTACTTAAGCAATTGGGGCTCGTACTGGGGAAGGTGTGACCTCTATGAGAAGGATGGTCTACACCTTAATCAGAAGGGGACCAATATCCTGGGGGGTAAATTTGCTAAGGCCATGCAGGGAGGTTTAAACTGATTCGGGGGGGGGGGAGGGATCCTGAGTAGTGGGGCTGAAAGTGAGGGATGCATGGATGGGGACTGCAATGCACGGCATTGCAGAGGTGGGGTGGAGCAGGGTTTGAAATGTGTATACTTCAATGCCAGGAGTATTCGCAATAAAGTGGGTGAACTTGCAGCGTGGATCAGTACCTGGGACTTCGATGTTGTGGCTATTTCAGAGACATGGATAGAGCAGGGGCAGGAATGGATGCTGCAGGTCCCGGGGTTCAAATGTTTTAGTCGAAGTAGGGAAGGAGGTAGAAGAGGGGGAGGGGTAGCATTATTGGTCAGAGATTGTATCACAGTGTCAGAGAGGAGGTTTGATGAGGACTTATCTGTTGAGGTAGTATGGGCGGAGATTAGAAATAGGAGAGGAGAGGTCACCCTGTTGGGAGTCTTTTATAGACCTCCTAAAAGTTCTAGAGAGGTTGAGGAAAGGATTGCGGAGTCAATCCTGCTTAGGAGTGAAAGTAATAGGGCAATTGTTATGGGGGATTTTAACTTGACTAATATTGACTGGAATTGTTATAGCTCTAGCTCGTTAGAGGGGTCAGTTTTTGTTCAAAGCGTGCAGGAAGGTTTTTTGACTCAGTATGTAGACAGGCCAACTAGAGGTGAGGCTATATTGGATCTGGTGCTGGGAAATGAGCCAGACCAGGTGCTAGACTTGGAAGTTGGTGTGCATTTTGGTGATAGTGACCACAATTCGGTTACGTTCACCTTAGTGATGGAAAGGGATAGGCATGAACCTCGGGCCAATGGTTTTAGCTGGGGGAAGGGTAATTATGAGGCTATTAGGAGAGAATTAGGAAACATAGGTTGGACTAGGAGATTACAGGGACTGGGAACGTCCGACATGTGGAGTTTTTTCAAGGAGCAGCTACTGCGAGTCTGTGATAGGTATGTCCCTGTCAGGCAAGGAGGAATTGGTAGGGCTAGGGAACCGTGGTGCACCAAAAAAGTTTCTTTGTTGGTTAAAAAGAAAAAGGAGGCTTATGTTCGGATGAGACGTGAGCACTCGGGTAGTGCACTAGAAAGCTTTAGATTGGCTAAGAGGGAGTTGAAGAGCGAGCTTAGAAGGGCTAAAAGGGGACATGAGAAGACCTTGGCGGATAGGGTTAAACAGAATCCTAAGGCGTTCTATAGGTATGTCAAGAACAGAAGGTTGGTTAGGGCAAGTTTCGGGCCAATTATAGATGGCAGAGGGAAGTTATGTGTGGAACCGGAGGAGATTGGTGAAGCATTGAACCAATATTTCTCTTCGGTGTTCACGCAAGGGGACATGAATATAGCTGAGGAGGACACTGGGTTGCAAGGGAGTAGAATAGACAGTATTACAGTTGATAAGGAGGATGTGCAGGATATTCTGGAGGGTCTGAAAATAGATAAATCCCCTGGTCCGGATGGGATTTATCCAAGGATTCTCTGGGAGGCAAGAGAAGTGATTGCAGAGCCTCTGGCTCTGATCTTCAGGTCGTCGTTGGCCTCTGGTATAGTACCAGAAGATTGGAGGTTAGCGAATGTTGTCCCATTGTTTAAGAAGGGGAACAGAGACTTCCCCGGGAATTATAGACCGGTGAGTCTCACTTCTGTTGTCGGCAAGATGTTGGAAAAAATTATAAGGGATAGGATTTATAGTTATTTGGAGAGTAATGAATTGATAGGTGATAGTCAGCATGGTTTTGTGGCAGGTAGGTCGTGCCTTACTAACCTTATTGAGTTTTTTGAGAAAGTGACCAAGGAGGTGGATGGGGGCAAGGCAGTGGACGTGGTATATATGGATTTTAGTAAGGCGTTTGATAAGGTTCACCATGGTAGGCTTCTGCAGAAAATGCAGATGTATGGGATTGGGGGTGATCTAGGAAATTGGATCAGGAATTGGCTAGCGGATAGGAAACAGAGGGTGGTGGTTGATAGTAAATATTCATCATGGAGTGCGGTTACAAGTGGTGTACCTCAGGGATCTGTTTTGGGGCCACTGCTGTTTGTAATATTTATTAATGATCTGGATGAGGGTATAGTTGGGTGGATTAGCAAATTTGCTGATGACACCAAAGTCGGTGGTGTGGTAGACAGTGAGGAAGGGTGTCGTAGTTTGCAGGAAGACTTAGACAGGTTGCAAAGTTGGGCCGAGAGGTGGCGGATGGAGTTTAATGCGGAGAAGTGTGAGGTAATTCACTTTGGTAGGAATAACAGATGTGTTGAGTATAGGGCTAACGGGAGGACTTTGAATAGTGTGGAGGAGCAGAGGGATCTAGGTGTATGTGTGCATAGATCCCTGAAAGTTGGGAATCAAGTAGATAAGGTTGTTAAGAAGGCATATGGTGTCTTGGCGTTTATTGGTAGGGGGATTGAATTTAGGAGTCGTAGCGTTATGTTGCAACTGTACACAACTCTGGTGCGGCCGCACTTGGAGTACTGTGTGCAGTTCTGGTCCCCACATTACAGGAAGGATGTGGAGGCTTTGGAGAGGGTGCAGAGGAGGTTTACCAGGATGTTGCCTGGTATGGAGGGGAGATCCTATGAGGAGAGGCTGAGGGATTTGGGATTGTTTTCGCTGGAAAGGCGGCGGCTAAGAGGGGATCTTATTGAAACATATAAGATGATTAGAGGTTTAGATAGGGTGGATAGTGATAGCCTTTTTCCTCTGATGGAGAAATCCAGCACGAGGGGGCATGGCTTTAAATTGAGGGGGGGTAGTTATAGAACCGATGTCAGGGGTAGGTTCTTTACCCAGAGGGTGGTGAGGGATTGGAATGCCCTGCCAGCATCAGTAGTAAATGCGCCTAGTTTGGGGGCGTTTAAGAGATCCGTAGATAGGTTCATGGACGAAAAGAAATTGGTTTAGGTTGGAGGGTCACAGTTTTTTTTTAACTGGTCGGTGCAACATCGTGGGCCGAAGGGCCTGTTCTGCGCTGTAATGTTCTATGTTCTATGTTCTATGTACTCCCCTACGCTTCCTGAAGTCGACTTTTTGCTTACTTCAGTGAGGCCTCTGCTTTTATAGCTGCATTGTAACCCTCAGGGAGGTCAATCCTGCATGTGCTTTTTTTCTCTGTATTGCAGAATCTTTTTTTTGTTTTGTTGACATTGAGGGAGAGATTATTGTCGTTGTACCAGTTCACCCGATTCTCTGTCTCATTCCTCTATCTGTCTCGTCATCGTTAGAGACCCGACCCACTACAGTGGTGTCATCAACAAACTTGAAAATGGATTTGGAGGGGAATTTGGACACACAGTCATAGGTGTATAGTAGGGGGCTGAGGACACAGCCTTGTGTGGCACCGGCGTTGAAGATGATTGTGGAGGAGGTGTTGTTGCCTATCCTTACTGATTGTGGTCTGTGGATTAGGAAATTCAGGATCCAGTTGCAGAGGGAGGAGCCGAGGCCCAGGCCACGGAGTTTGGAAATGAGTTTCATGGGAATAATAGTGTTGAAGGCTGCGCTGTAGTCAATAAATAGGAGTCTGACATAGGAGTCTTGTCAAGGTGTTCCAGGGTTGAGTGCAGGACCAGGGAGATGGCGTCTGCTGTGGATCTCTTGTGGCATTCGGTGAACTGTAGTGGACCCAGGCAATCTGGGAGACTGGAATTGATTCGTGCCATGACTAACCTTTCGAAGCTCTTCATAATGATGGCTATCATTCATAATGATGATAATCACTTTCCCCATTTAAACTCACTCTCCCAGGATAAGGGAAAGATTTGCACATTAGCACATGGCACTCAATGGGTTATCGTCAGAACTCCATTCCCACTCAATCCCTTTAAACTCTTGTAATTCTTTGTACTTAGTATAGAATCATAAATTTGTTACAGGACAGAAAGAGGCCATTTGGCCTTTTGAGAGCATGCCAGCCATTGCAGGAGCAAGTCATCTCATCCCACATCCCCATCTATTCAGGCAAATATTTTTCCAAATAATTACCCACTTTGTTTGAAAGCCACAATTGCCCCTGCCTCCACAAAACTTTCAGGCTGTGCATTCTTGATCCGGGTGGCACAGTGGCAACTGTCTGTGTGGAGTCTGCACATTCTCCCCATGTCTGCGTGGGTTTCCTCCGGGTGCTCCGGTTTCCTCCCACAGTCCAAAGATGTACAGGTTAGGTGGACTGGCCTTGGTAAATGTGTGGGGTTACGAGGAGAGGGCAGAGGGAAGAGTCTGGGTGAGATGTTCTTTTCGAGAGTTGGTGCAGACTTGGTGGGCCAAATGGCCTCCTTCTGCACTGGAGGGATTCTATAGTTCTATTGATTCTATGAATCAATCAGTACATAAAATAAAGTTTCATTATGTCAATGTTCTTTCTTTTGCTCATTGCCTTAAATCAGAGTCCTGTGATTCTCAATCGTTCAACCAATGAGAACAGTCTCTCCCTATCTATTCTGTCCAGGTGATTTTGAACACTCTCAAATCTGATTTTAATAATCTCTTCTCCAAGGAGAACAGCCCTGACTTACAAATGAAGATATGAACTAAGAGCAGATGTAGGCCACTCGGCCCCTCGAGCCTGTCCACCATTCAATATGACCTTGGCTGGATCGCGCCATTTCACCATTGGCAGGTACGACAATGAAAGCTTCAACTGAGCCAATTAAAGCCCCAGCGGCCGAGATGTTTAGTGTGGTTTTACACTTGCCACATGGACCAATCAGCCAGGTGGCCTTCACGTTTTTACTCCATTCTCCATTCAGGGCAGGGGGAAAAAGGCCTGAAGATGTTAGAAGGTTGAGGAGTTTGGAGTATTACTGTCAGTTGCCTGTGGGTTGCATTAGCGATTGTTGGTGGCATTTTCATACTTGCATGAGATGAGCAAGTATGCACTGACATACAGCAGCTTCCCTGAGACATCTCCACAGCAGGCAGCTCGTGTGAAATCGCCCACCCGCCCACACCCATCACTTGTCCCAGTGCCTGCCCTGTTCTCAAACTCCCCTCTGCTCCCCCACCCTGCCCACCCTCAACCCCAGCAACGCTGAGCCTCTCTCCATACTTGTTTCACACTGGCCGCCAATTAATTAGCCAGATTGTGTGAAATTGCTGTCAGGAGCTGATGGAGGGCAGGAGGGGGTTTCACACTCACTTCTGATCCCGCCAACGGCGCTTGCCTGGCAAGGTAAAGTTCAGGCCCACGACATTACTCTCTCTGTTATTTAGTGAGCTCCAGATTTTCCATCAAATCTGCCCACTAACACATTTTTCAGTTCATATAGGTAACCGGATTATCCTGATCAACTCTGTTGCCTCATCAAGAAACTCAAATAACTTAGTTAAACATCATTTGCCCATGATTTTACACATAACTGGGGAAATAGTGCAGGAGGGAAGGAGTCAGATTCCTGGGCTTTTGGACCAGTTCTGGGGCAGGAAAACCTGTTCAAAGCAGATGGATTGCATTTCAACAGATTGGGACCGATGACCTTTTCCCAAGGTTCACTCGGGCTGTGGGAGTTGAAGCCCAAGGTCAATCACGATGGTACTGAATGGTGGAGCAGACTCAATAGGTCGAGTGGTCTAATCCTGCTCCCATTCTTTATGTGAGGAGGTCTAAATGGGCCTGGTGATGGGCACTAGGATGAAACATTAGAGAGGAGAAACAAGGTGCATATAGGAATGGGAGAGGCAAAACATGGGAAAGAACGGAGTCAGTGGTAACAGTTGAAGGCAATCCCTCATTTCCAAACATGATACTCTTTTGAGGGTTTAAGCTAGATGTCAGTGTGGCCTTATGAAGCCTACTCTCGCCTACCCTAGCCTTCCAGGCCCTCCCGCAGTTACACAGAAACTAGAAGCAGGAGTAGGCCATTCGGCCCTTCAAGCTTGCTCCACGATTCATTCTGATCATGGCTGATCATCGAATTCAATATCCTGACCCCCTTTCCCCCCATATCCCTTGATCCCTTTAACCCTAGAGCTATATCTAATTTCTTCTTGAAATCAGATAACGTTTTGGCCTCAACAACATTCTGTGCTAGTGAATTCCACACATTCACCACCCTCTGGGTGAAGGAATTTCTCCTCACCTCAGTTCTAAGGTTCACCCCTTATCCTCAAACTATGACCCCTAGTTCTGGATTTGCCCACCATTGAGAACACTCTTTCTGAATCTACCCTATCTAACCCTGTTAGAATTTTATAAGTTTCTATGAGATTCCCTCTCACTCTTCTAAACTTCAATGAATATAATGCTAACCGACTTAGTCTCTTCTCATATGAAAGACCTGTCAACCCAGGAATCAACCTGGTAAACCTTCGCTGCACTCCCTCTATAGCAAAGTTTTTAAAGTTTAAAAGTTTAAAGTTTATTTATTAGTATCTTAAGTAGGCTTACATTAATAGTGCAATAAAGTCACTGTAAAAATCCCCTAGCCAAGAATTTAGCATTGCCAATGCACCTAACCAGTACGTCTTTCGGACTGTGGGAAGGATCCGGAACACCTGAAGGAAACCCACGCAGACATGGGGAGAACATGCAGACTCCACACAGATAATGACCCAAGCCAGGAATCGAATCTGGGTCCCTGGGGTGTGAGGCAGCAGTGCTACCCTCAGATAAGGACTGGATGCTGGCAGCCAGCTGGTTTAATGAGCATTTATGAGATGCAGATGGTGTTTGCCTAAACTGCCAGCAGGAAGAGTGACCCACTATTTACCCACCATTGGGAGAATTGCAACGTGATTCTATACCGACGGGTTTCTGATCTTATGTCTCTCACCAGGCTTACCACGCCTCCTGCCACCAAACCCATCACAGGCGGGTTAGGAGAGCTCTGTCCTTTAGGTTTCATAGTAAAAAGTTTAACAACACCAGGTTAAAGTCCAGCAGGTTTATTTGGTAGCAAATGCCACTAGCTTTCGGAGCGCTGCCCCTTTGTGAGGTGGAGTGGAGATCTGGTCACAAACAGGGCATACAGAGACATAAACTCAATTTACAGAATAATGATTGGAATGCGAGTCTTTACAGATAATCAAGTCTTAAAGGTACAAACAATGTGAATGGAGAGAGCATTAAGCACAGGTTAAAGAGATGTGTATTGTCTCCAGACAGGACAGTTAGTGAGATTCTGCAAGTCCAGGCAAGCTGTGGGGGTTACAGATAGTGTGACATGAACCCAAGATCCCGGTTGAGGCTCTTTAGGTTTCATGTCAGGTCTGATACTATGATTCGCAAAACGTCAAGTAGATCATTTAGCACAGGCTGATTACACATTGGATTTGGTGGAGTACTTCTTAATCAATATCAGGTTTTTGGAACAAATACTTTCCAAGATTTGGGAGGTGTGGGACATTTTCCAACACTTCACCATGAACCTCAGTTGAAGGGATTTGATACATTTGGTGTGGGTTGGCAGAGGCGTTTGGCAGGATAAGTCCCAATGCTCTCATCAGCTTTGCTGATTAAGCAAACAATGTGTTGTAGGTCTTTTTCAGAATGAGCACTGTGGTAACCCCAATGGGGTTCATGGGAATCACTGATTGTTCTCCCTGTGGGTATGAGTATGAGCTCCCCTGGTAACAGGCAGTTGCCTGCCCAATTGGCCTGCTGAATGGTAGTCCAAGGCAAGTGTGTACACCAGAGTGGTGGTCTTACTTTGCATTCTGTAATAAACTGTGTTCCTTTCCAGTCGGGCTTCCTAGGTCATTACATTAGTGATGAGGAGCAAGAAAAGTTTTGGATAGCCTTTCAACGAACTTGGTAAGACGGTGACAGGGAGATATTAAAAATGCCACTGTTTGGGAAACTGGAAGGTTACAATGCAGATCCGGAGGATTGGCCCCAGTACGCCAAAAGAATACTCTATTTTTCCTAGGCAAATGGGATGGAAGGGAAAGACTGGCAAAGAGTCATCTTCCTGACTGCTTGTGGGACCCCAAGTTTAATCTACCCGGTAGCCCCAATCCAAAGTCTTTTAATGAATTAGTAGATATGGTAACAAACCACTACGACCCTAAACCATCTGGAATATTGCACCACCTCAGGTTTAACACGGCAACTAGAGTCCTTTGGGGAACCAGTCACTGAATTCTTGACGAGACTGCGGGAATTGGCAGACCACTGAGTGCGGGTCAGTATTTCCGGGAAGATTAAGCGATCGCTGGGTATATGGAATTAATAATATTGCACCCAAATGAAACTACTGACTGAAGCAACTCTGGACCACAAGCAAGCCCTTTCCTTCGATAACATGGGAAAAGGGGCCCAGGAGCTTCAGGGGTCCATAGACTGTACTGTCCTCAGCCCTGGGCGACCCGCATACTGCAGAACCAAGTCCCGAGCAAATAACACACGTGTTTCCCATTTGCTGACAAGAATGGGCGATTGGAGTTGGAGGCCGTGAGATTCCAGAACCAGATGGGAAGTCTCTCCACAATACAGTAAGGAATGAGCACATCCTCTGCAATTGTAGTCATAAGGTACGCCCTAGACAAGGCAAGTATCAATGTTAGTAAAATGAAGGAGATAGTCATCGACTTCACGAAGCGTAGTGGAGAACATGCCCCTGTCTACATCAATGGTGATGAAGTGGAAATGGTTGAGATCACCAACAACCTGTCCTGGTCCCTCCATGTCAATGATATAGTTAAGAAAGCCACCAATGCCTCTACTTTCTCAGGAGGCTAAGGGAATTTGATATGTCCACTATGACTCTTACCAACATTTACAGATGCACCATAGAAAGCATCCTTTCCGGATGTATCACAGCTTGGTGTAGTTCCTGCTCTGCCCAAGACCACAAGAAACTACAAAGGGTCGTGAACGAAGCCCAATCCATCACGCAAACCAGCCTCCCATCCATTGATCTGTCTACACTTCCCGCTGCCTTGACAAAACAGCCAGCATAATCAAGGACATCATGTATCTCTTCCACCTTCTTCCGCCGAGAAAAAGATAAAAAAGTCTGAAAACATGTACCAACCAACTGAAGAACAGCTTCTTCCCTGCTGTCATCAGACTTTTGAATGGACCAACCATATATTAAGCTGATCTTTCTCTTCACCCTACCTGTAGCTGCAATACTTGCTGCATCCTCTCCTTTCTTTCTCCACCATGTACTCTATGAATGGTATTTTTTTTCTGTATAGCGTGCAAGAAACAAGACTTCTCACTGTATCTTGGTACATGTGACAATAACCAATCAAACCAAATCAAATAGTTAAAGCCCAGGCTGAAGGGCGAAACCATCTCAGGACAGGGCTTTAGAAATAAACTATCTGGAGAATGAGGAATTGATACAGCTAAATTACATCACCTCACGCAAAGTGGTTCCAATCAAGTTTAAACTCCAGGTGAATAGCCACCCCTAGACATGGAGGTAGACACAGGAGGCACTGTATCTATTATTGGGGAGCAAATTTTTAGGGGACTCCAATTGGGCATCTTGACTTTAACCTTGTGGAATAGAATGGCCAGATACACTAGGGAGCCATTATGTATTGTTGGGACCATTGCAACCCCAGTTACGCACAGACAGTCCGACTCCCCCGAATAATGGTGCAAGGACCAGAGCTCAGCCTTTTGGGAAGGGACTGGCTACAGAAAGTTCACCTGGATTGGGAACAGACTAGAATAAACATCCATTGTTTTCCCCACCAAAACACTGCAAAATAAGAGCACGTATGTCCTTGGGCCAGCCTGACAGTGTAGACATTTTCCAAATGAGATAAAATACCTCTAAACTCCTTCCTCAATGAATTAAGTGAAGATTCTGTGTTACATCAAAACTTGGAATGTTTAACCTCCCTTTCAAACCATAGAATCAGCTTTTCATTTTCCAGGACGAACTGTCCCTCTAATTTCTCTCTCTAGAGTTTAAGTTCAAGCTTTTTTATTTTTTTTTACGTTCTAGTTTTTGCTTTTCTTGAACCTTTTCTATTTCTAACTGTTTCATTTATCGCTGAATTCCAGCCAATACAAGCTACGTTCTACCAGGGCCAGGCTTATCTTCTTCTAATCCCTTTCCTAGCCCATGACTGTGTGATTACCTCAATTAAACCTACTTTCTTAGCCCATGCCTCAGAAATATATCACTGTTCCTTCACTGTCGTTGTGTCAAAATTCTGGAAATCCCTCTCTAACTGCACTGTGTGTGTGTGTACCTACACCACATGGAATGTAGCAGGACAAGAAGACAGCTCAACACCACCCTCTCAAGGGCATGTAGGATGGGCAATAAATGCTGGTCAGCCAGCGATGCCCAGGTCCTATGAATGAATTTTTAAAATTGAACAAAAGTTTGAGGAACAGTCAATCCCTGGTACATTCCAAAGGGCCAATCAGAGTCTACCTACCCAGTTTGAATTTGAACATTGCTGGGCAGTTAATGGTTCTGCGAAAGATTGTTGTGAATGTTTCAGCCTTATCTTTGCACTGGTGTTCTGGGCTCCTCCATCATTGAGGACATTTATTGCCCATCCCTAGTTGCCCATGAGAAGGTGAAGGTGAGCTGCCTTCTTGAATCGCTTCAGTCCATGTTCTGTGGGTTGACCCACAATGCCGTTAGGGAGGGAGTTCCAGGATTTTGACTCAACAACTGCGAAGGAATGGCAATATATTTCCAAGTCAGGATGGTGAGTGGCTTGGAGGGGAACTTGCAGGTTGTGATGTTCCCATGTATCTGCGGCCTTACTCCTTCTAGATGGAAGTGGACGTGGGTTTGGAAGGTGCTGTCTAAGGATCTTTGGTGAATTGCTGCAGTGCATCTTGTAGATGGTACACACTGCTGCTACTGAGCGTCGGTGGTGGAGGGATTGAATGTTTGTAGATGTGGTGCCAATCAAGCAGGCTGTTTTGTCCTCGATGGTGTCAGGCTTCTTCAGTGTTGGAGCTGCACCCATCCAGGTAAATGGGGAGTATTCCATCACACTCCTGACTTGTGCCTTGTCGATGGTAGACAGGCATTTAGCATGGTGATAGTGCCACACAACATGATGGAGAGAATCCTCAATGTGAAGATGGGATATTGTCTCCACAAGGATTGTGTGGTGATCATTCCTATTGATACTGTCGTGGGCAGATGGATCAGTGGCAGGCAGGTTGGTGAGGATGAGGTCAAGAATGTTTTTCCATCTTGTTGGTCCCCTCACCACATGCTGCAGGTCCAGTCGAGCAGTTACGTCCTTTAGGAACTGGCCAGTCAGTCTGTGGTGTTATTACTGAGCCACTCTTGGTGATGGACATTGAAGTCCCCCACCCTGAGTATATTCTGTGCCTTTGCCACCCTCAGTGCTTCCTCCAAGTGATGTTCAGCAGGGAGGAATACTGATTCATCAACTGAGGGGGATGGTATGTGGTAATCAGCAGGAGGTTTCCTTGCCTATGTTTGACCAGGTGCCATGGGGCTTCATGAGGTCCAGAGTCAATGGTGAGGATTCCCAGGGCAACTCCCTCCTGACTGTGAGACAGGACATCCCCAAGGAATTGTGAGAGTGGTGTCTGGGACATTATCTATGAGCTGTGATTTGATTTGATTTGATTTATTATTGTCACATGTTTTAGTATACAGTGAAAAATACTGTTTCTTGCGCACTGTGCAGACAAGCATACTGTTCATAGAGTACATAGGGGAGAAGGAAAGGAGAGGTTGCAGAATATAGTATTAGTCACAGTTTAGGTGTAGAGAAAGATCAACTTAATGCGAGGTAGGTCCATTCAAAAGTCTGTTAGCAGCAGGGAAGAAGCTCTTTCTTGAGTCAGTTGGTACACAACCTCAGACTTTCATAGTTTTTTCCCGATGGAAGAAGGTGGAAGAGAGTATGGCCAGGGTGCACGCGGTCCTTGATTAGGCTGGCTGCTTTTCCGAGGCAGTGGGAAGTGTAGACAGAGTTAATGGTTGGGAGGCTGGTTTGCTTGATGGACTGGGCTACATTCACGACCCTTTGTAGTTTCTTGCGGTCTTGGGCAGAACAGGAACCACACCAAGCTGTGATACATCCAGAAAGGATGCTTTCTCTAGTGCATCTGTAAATGTTGGTGAGAGTTGTAGCGGACATACCAAATTCCTTTAGCCTCCTGAGAAAGTAGAGGCATTGGTGGGCTTTCTTAACTATATGTCGGCACGGGGGGACCAGGGCAGGTTGTTGGTGATGAGGACAGCTTGAAACCTGAAGCTCTCGACCATTTCCACTTCGTCCCCATTGACAGGGGCATGTTCTCCACTACGTTTCCTGAAGTCGATGACTATGTCCTTCGTTTTACTGACATTGAGATTATTGTCGTCACACCTGTTCTCCAAATTCTGTATCTCTTTCCTGTACTCTGTCTCGTCACTGTTTGAGATCCGACCCACTATAGTGGTGTCATCAGCAAACTTGAAAATGGAGTTGGAGGGGAATTTGTCCACACATTCATAGATGTATAACGAACAGAGTAAGGGCTGAGGGACACAGCCTTGTGAGGCACCGGTGTTGAGGATGAGTGTGGAGGAGGTGTTGTTGCCTCTCCTTACTGATTGCGATCTGTGGGTTCGGAAGTTCAGGATCCAGTCGCAGAGAGAGGAACCGAGGCCCAGGCCACGAAGTTTGGACATGAGTTTTTTAGGAATAATGGTGTTGAAGGCTGAGCTGTAGTCAATAAAAAGGAGTCTGACATAGGTGTCTTTGTTATCTAGGTGTTCCAGGGATGAGTGCAGGACCAAGAAGATGGCATGTGCTGTGGACCTGTTGCGGTGGTAGGTGAACTGTAGTGGATTCAGGCAATCTGGGAGGCTGGAATTGATTCGTGCCATGACTAACCTTTCGAAGGACTTTATAATGATGGATATCAGAGCCACTGGATGACAGTCATTAAGGCACGCTGCTTGGCTTTTCTTTATTACTGGGATGATAGTCGTCTTCTTGAAGCAGGTAGGGAACTCAGGTTGTTGTAAAGAGAGGTTGAAGATGTCTGCGAATACCCCCGCCAGCTGGTCCACGCAGGATCTGAATGCTCATCCGGGTACTCCATCCGGGCCAGTCGCTTTCCGTGGGTTGACTTTCAAGAAAGCTGATCTGACGTCTGCGATAGTGACCTCGGATACAGGTTCGGCTGAGGCTTCCAGGGTGGAGAGCGTGCTCCCGCTGACCTCTTGCTCAAAGCGGGTGTAGAATGCATTGAGTTCATTGGGGAGGGTGCATTGATGCCGGTGATTCTACTTGCCTTCATCTTGTAGCCTGTTATGGGTCTCGCAGACCTTGCCATAATTGGTGGGAGTTGTGTGGCTAGTCTGGGACTCTATCTTGGGTCCGGGACTGTCTATTGGCACCTTTGATGGTTCTCCATAGATCATATCTGGATTTCTTGAATAGTCATGATGTGGAGATGCCGGCGTTGGACTAAATAAACCTGTTGGACTTTAACCTGGTGTTGTGAGACTTCTTACTGTTTCTTGAATAGGTCAGGGTCACCTGACTTGAACGCTTCAGACCTGGGCAAACAATGAATATTCCTGTTCATCCATGGTTTCCAGTTGGGAAATACACGGATTTGCTTCCTTGGCACACAATCTTCTACACACTTACTAATGGAGTCTGATCCCGTAGTGGTGTACTCGTTCAGATTGGTCACAGAGTTCTTGAATACTGACCAGTCCAGACCAACTTGGAGCAGTCCTGTCGGAAATCATCCGATTCCTCAGACCAACATTGCATAACTTTCTTTATTGGATTCTTTATCGGATGTGAGTATGACTATGTCAGGCTGTTGCCAGCTCTCCCATTTTTAAAAAGTTGGCTGGCCAGCATTTATTGCCCATCCCTAGTTGCCCTTGAGAAGGTGGTGGTGAGCTGCCTTCTTGAATCGCTGCAGTCCATGTTCTGTGGGTTGACCCATAATGTCGTTAGGGAGGGATTTCCAGGATTTTGACCTAGCGACTGCGAAGGAACGGCGATATATTTCCAAGTCAGGATGGTGCGTCTCTTGGAGGGAAACTTGCAGGTGGTGGTGTTCCCATGTATCTGCTGCCCTTGTCCTTCTAGATGGAAGTGGTCGTGGGTTTGGAAGGTGCTGCCTAAGGATCTTTGGTGAATTGCTGCAGTGCATCTTGTAGATAGTACACACTGCTGCTACTGAGCATTGGAGGTGGAGGGAAGGTTTGTAGCTGTGGTGCCAATCAAGTGGGCTGCTTTGTCCTGGATGGTGTCAAGCATCTTGAGTGTTGTTGGATCTGCACCCATCCAGGCAAGTGGGGAGTGTTCCGCCACACTCCTGACTTGTGCCTTGTAGATGGTGGACAGGCTTTGGGGGGACAGGAGGTGAGTTACTCGCCACAGTACTCCTAGCCTCTGACCTGCTCTTGTAGCCACTGTGTTTATGTGGTGAGTCCAGTTGAGTTTCTGGTCAATGGTAACCCCAAGGATGTTGACAGTGGGGGATTCAGTGATGGCAACACCATTGAATGTCAAGGGGTGGTGGTTAGAAAGTCTCTGATTGGTGATGGTCATTGCCTGGCATTTGTGTGGTGCGAATGTTACTTGCCACTTGTCAGCTCAAGCCTGGATATTGTCCAGATCTTGTTGCATTTGAACATGGACTGCTTCAGTATCTGAGGAGTGCGAATGGTGCTAAACATTGTGCAATCATCGGCGAACATCCCTGGCCTTATGACGGAGGGAAGGTTATTGGCGAAGCAGCTGAAGATTGTTGGGCCTAGGACACTACCCTGAGCGACTCCTGCAGAGATGTCCTGGAACTATGATGACTGACCCTCCACAAACATCTTCCTATGTACCAGGTATGAGTCCAACTAGCAGAGAGTTTGCCCCCTGATACCCATTGAATTTTGGCACAAGCCCCCAGATTTCAGTAAGGAAAACTTGGCAGGGTTGACAGGATGGGGTTTACCATTGTCATTTTCAGCTCCTAGGTCGATCTCGGGAGGTCAATCTTATATAGTAACTTTCCATGTAATTTTAGCCCGGTGTGCAGAACCTTCCTTAACTATAATGATATACAATACATTGAGTATGCCCTTACTACTGTTCTTCTTATTTCACTGCTGTGTTAACAGCTAAAATTGACTCAGAATTTAGGAACCGTAAGGAAACTTCTGGAATCTGTAATGTATGGTCATTTTGCCCACAGTTCCCATTGTAAAAGTGATGTAACTATTCATGGAAACACAACTATTAACTTTCTCCTCCTTTATTTCCTGGACAATGGACTCCAATCAAATCTCCAGGAAAACAAGACTCAAATATCTGTCCACATCATCAACCAATGTGTGTCTGAATCTGGGACATTCTTTTAGTGTGGCCTCACGTCTATTGGGAGCAGACGTGGTCTGGTCTCTGACTCACTTCACCTGTGATCTCCAAAGTTACTCAGCTGAGATTTCTGTCTCCAGATGGAAATGCATTAAAGGATTTGCAGGAAAAAGAGAAGGAGGAATCAATATTGTGTCGTTTCTTAATTGATTTCCTTTTGGCAGTGCTATCTTTGTGCCGGGTGGGGAGCTGGGGTGGATTTACAGCCAACTGGTGTGCTGAGTGGGTGGAGGGGTGGGCACACACACCAAGAGAATCAGCATTCAACTAATAATAAAACAACTCCCATTAATCAGTCAGAAAGAGAAGTGACTGAACAAGCAAACAGAAGAGGAGTGAGACAGATAGGGAAAGAAAGGAAGATACAGAGAGTGTGTGTGTGTGAGAGAGAGAGAGGTGTGAAAGGGGAAGTGACAGAGAGAAAGACAGAGAGAGAGAGAGACAGGAAGAGGGAGGGAAGAAGAGACTCTATGGGTGACAGAGACAGAGAGGGAGAGGGAGAGAGACAGACAGACAAGAGCACTTGAGAGAGGGGGAATCAAAGAGAGAGACAGAGAAAGTTATGGAGGAAGAGCAGAAGGGGAGTCACAGAGACAGAGAATCAGAAACCGAGACAAAGGGAGAGACAGAGAGAAAGAGAGACAAAGACAGGGGGAGAGAGAGAGAGAGAGATTTCCAGGGTAAAAAGGACAAACTGTAGGGTCTACAGTTTGGCCCATCTGCCATCTTCCACCTCCCAGCCCAACTGCAGTAGGCTGGCAGAGAGCAGCCCAGAGAGAGAGAGACAGAGAAACAACAAGACAGAGAGAGGAAGATTTTGACCCAGCGACTGCGAAGGAACGGCAATATATTTCCAAGTCAGGATGATGAGTGGCTTGGAGGGGAAGTTGCAGGTGATGGTGTTCCCATGTATCTGCTGCCCTTGTCCTTCTAGATGGAAGTGGTCATGGGTTTGGAAGATGCTGTCTAAGGATCTTTGGTGAATTGCTGCAGTGCATCTTGCAAATAGGGTCTTCTAAGAGACTTTTAGATAAGTACATGGAACTTAGTCAGATAGAGGGTTATAGGTAAGCCTAGTAATCGCTAAGGTAGGGACATGTTTGGCACAACTTTGTGGGCTGAAGGGCCTGTTTTGTGCTGTAGTTTTTCTATGTTTCTAAAGAGAGGAAGAGAGGAAGATAGTGATTGAGACAGAGAGACAAGAAACAGGCAGAAAGGGAAAGCAGGATGTCAGTTTAGACCCACCAAGGTAAGTGTGAAGTGAATGGAGTGTCCACAGCTGTCCAGATATTGTGGGGTTTATTCCTGATTCCAGTACTTCCAATGAATACTCCGCAGTCAGGCAGCAATCGTGGGAGATCCTGGAGGGGGAAGCCCAGTTTGGGCACAGGCTCCATAAAGCAAGTAGAGGGAGCTTGTGTGACGCACACTGCAGCCACGTGTGCCTTTTGACTACAGTCAGGGTTCTAAACGCAGCGTAGGCCATGGGTCAGATAGCCTCCTGAGCACTGATGTAGGATATGGTCGTGATACTTGCACACAGTCATATCTGAAATGGGCGTCAGCAAGCTTTCTGGCCATCAACGGGGATCAGTATTTGTGGAAATGTGTCCACTCCTGAATGGCACAGTACATCATTTCAGGGGGATGTGCTCGATCCCAGCCAAACTCCAGTATGTGCACACATTCAGCAGGTGACAGAGGAACTTTCCCGGCATTTGGCCTCACAATGAGGCAGCAATGACACGGTCAAAGTGGGATTTTTGATATTCCCAAAGTTCAGGTCGTGATCAATAGCTTTCACCTCAGAAAGGCCTCTCTAGCACACACTCCCCCTCCAATAGGTGGATTTGTTTTAATCAGGTCCTTGAACATTCAGTTGGCACTGGGTTTTGAGGGAGTCAACTCTCAGTGCCAATGCCACTTCACTTAGCACAGGCAGTTTAGAAATCTTAGAATCTTAGAAACCCTACAGCACAGAAAGAGGCCATTCGGCCCATCAAGTCTGCACCAACCACAATCCCACCTAGGCCCTACCCCATATCCACCCACTAATCCCTCTAACCTACGCATCCCAGCACACTAAGGGCAATTTTAGCATGGCCAATCAACCTAACCCGCACATCTTTGGACTGTGGGAGGAAACCGGAGCACCCGGAGGAAACCCACGCAGACACGAGGAGAATGTGCAAACTCCACACAGACAGTGACCCAAGCCAGGAATCGAACCCAGGTCCCTGAAGCTGTGAAGCAGCAGTGCTAACCACTGTGCTACCGTGCCGCCCTTACCACTGTGCTACCATGCCGCCCTTACCACTGTGCTACCGTGCCACCCTTACCACTGTGCTACCGTGCCGCCCTTACCACTGTGCTACCATGCCGCCCTTACCACTGTGCTACCGTGCCACCCTTACCACTGTGCTACCGTGCCACCCTTACCACTGTGCTACCGTGCCACCCTTACCACTGTGCTACCGTGCCGCACGTTTAAGCAGCACGTTTCCTGCCAGGGGAAGCCAGCATGCTCTCTGGATTGTCCAATGGGGCTTACAGCACAGGCTTGGTAAAATGGTGGCATCTTCCATTCCCCCCCCCCCCCCCCCCCCGCCCCCCCTCCCCCCCGGGGTGCCTTGCCTTTTGCCGCTTGATTGGATACAAGTGTCGGATTCTTTTGCATCCAATATTTTTGTAAAGTGATGTAAAACCAGTCATGAGACACCCTGGGGTTAGTTTTAATTCCCAGTGGGCATGACTAATGCAGAAGGCAAATCTGGGCCTATATTTAAGGCCCAGATTAATGGCCAGACTTCAATGGTCACTTGCCCATCTGAATCAGAAGGAATACAGTGGTTGGCAGGTGAGCTGGACAGGAGGCAGAACCGGAGACACTGAAGGAAGGCCTGGAGATGGGTTTTATGGGTGGAAACGGCTGAAGGATGGGAATGATAGGGGAGTGGAGTGAGCAAACTAGGGCACAGGGAGGGTCACAGATTCCCTTGTTGGAGGCTAAAGGGGTACTTCTAAACCCCACGGAGCTTTCACTTACCCTGGAGGCCAATGTCCACCCCACTGGCCACTGAGCTGCTACACCCTGAGGGAGAGAACCAGGATGGTGGCTTCATAGGCTTTGTTACAGCATGACCAAGATAGCATGGGCAGGAATCGCTATTGGTGGCGCAGTAGGAACTGGAGTCATTGCAATTTAACTGTTCACCTGCTCCCATCGAATCAAAAGGCATAAAAAGCCGTGTCTATCTGAAACGTGATATCAAACCAATTCCTTAGTGCCATTGCCAACCACATGAAAGAGTTACAGATAAAGAGCTGGCACTTCACCTGCTACTGAAACTTGCAGTGTAATACTGAAGGAGTGCTGCACTCTCACAGATACCATGCTAACTCTCCCAGTGTAACACTGAAGGAGTGCTGCACTGTCAGAGATACCATGCTAACTCTCCCAGTGTAATACTGAAGGAGTGCTGCACTGTCAGAGATACCATGCTAACTCTCCCAGTGTAATACTGAAGGAGTGCTGCACTGTCAGAGATACCATGCTAACTCTCCCAGTGTAATACTGAAGGAGTGCTGCACTGTCAGAGATACCATGCTAACTCTCCCAGTGTAATACTGAAGGAGTGCTGCACTGTCAGAGATACCATGCTAACTCTCCCAGTGTAATACTGAAGGAGTGCTGCACTGTCAGAGATACCATGCTAACTCTCCCAGTGTAACACTGAAGGAGTGCTGCACTGTCACAGATACCATGCTAACTCTCCCAGTGTAACACTGAAGGAGTGCTGCATTGTCACAGATACCATGCTAAATCTTCCAGTGTAATACTGAAGGAGTGCTGCACTGTCACAGATACCATGCTAACTCTCCCAGTGTAACACTGAAGGAGTGCTGCATTGTCAGAGATACCGTGCTAACTCTCCCAGTGTAACACTGAAGGAGTGCTGCATTGTCAGAGATACCATGCTAACTCTCCCAGTGTAACACTGAAGGAGTGCTGCACTGTCACAGATACCATGCTAACTCTCCCAGTGTAACACTGAAGGAGTGCTGCACTGTCACAGATACCATGCTAACTCTCCCAGTGTAATACTGAAGGAGTGCTGCATTGTCAGAGATACCATGCTAACTCTCCCAGTGTAATACTGAAGGAGTGCTGCATTGTCAGAGATACCATGCTAACTCTCCCAGTGTAATACTGAAGGAGTGCTGCATTGTCAGAGATACCATGCTAACTCTCCCAGTGTAACACTGAAGGAGTGCTGCATTGTCAGAGATACCATGCTAACTCTCCCAGTGTAACACTGAAGGAGTGCTGCATTGTCAGAGATACCATGCTAACTCTCCCAGTGTAATACTGAAGGAGTGCTGCATTGTCAGAGATACCATGCTAACTCTCCCAGTGTAACACTGAAGGAGTGCTGCATTGTCAGAGATACCATGCTAACTCTCCCAGTGTAACACTGAAGGAGTGCTGCATTGTCAGAGATACCATGCTAACTCTCCCAGTGTAACACTGAAGGAGTGCTGCATTGTCAGAGATACCATGCTAACTCTCCCAGTGTAACACTGAAGGAGTGCTGCATTGTCAGAGATACCATGCTAACTCTCCCAGTGTAACACTGAAGGAGTGCTGCATTGTCAGAGATACCATGCTAACTCTCCCAGTGTAACACTGAAGGAGCGCTGCACTCTCACAGATACCATGCTAACTCTCCCAGTGTAACACTGAAGGAGTGCTGCACTGTCAGAGATACCATGCTAACTCTCCCAGTGTAATACTGAAGGAGTGCTGCACTGTCAGAGATACCATGCTAACTCTCCCAGTGTAATACTGAAGGAGTGCTGCACTGTCAGAGATACCATGCTAACTCTCCCAGTGTAATACTGAAGGAGTGCTGCACTGTCAGAGATACCATGCTAACTCTCCCAGTGTAATACTGAAGGAGTGCTGCACTGTCAGAGATACCATGCTAACTCTCCCAGTGTAATACTGAAGGAGTGCTGCACTGTCAGAGATACCATGCTAACTCTCCCAGTGTAACACTGAAGGAGTGCTGCACTGTCACAGATACCATGCTAACTCTCCCAGTGTAACACTGAAGGAGTGCTGCATTGTCACAGATACCATGCTAACTCTTCCAGTGTAATACTGAAGGAGTGCTGCACTGTCACAGATACCATGCTAACTCTCCCAGTGTAACACTGAAGGAGTGCTGCATTGTCAGAGATACCGTGCTAACTCTCCCAGTGTAACACTGAAGGAGTGCTGCATTGTCAGAGATACCATGCTAACTCTCCCAGTGTAACACTGAAGGAGTGCTGCATTGTCAGAGATACCATGCTAACTCTCCCAGTGTAACACTGAAGGAGTGCTGCATTGTCAGAGATACCATGCTAACTCTCCCAGTGTAACACTGAAGGAGTGCTGCATTGTCAGAGATACCATGCTAACTCTCCCAGTGTAACACTGAAGGAGTGCTGCATTGTCAGAGATACCATGCTAACTCTCCCAGTGTAACACTGAAGGAGTGCTGCATTGTCAGAGATACCATGCTAACTCTCCCAGTGTAACACTGAAGGAGTGCTGCACTGTCACAGATACCATGCTAACTCTCCCAGTGTAACACTGAAGGAGTGCTGCACTGTCACAGATACCATGCTAACTCTCCCAGTGTAATACTGAAGGAGTGCTGCATTGTCAGAGATACCATGCTAACTCTCCCAGTGTAATACTGAAGGAGTGCTGCATTGTCAGAGATACCATGCTAACTCTCCCAGTGTAACACTGAAGGAGTGCTGCATTGTCAGAGATACCATGCTAACTCTCCCAGTGTAACACTGAAGGAGTGCTGCACTGTCACAGATACCATGCTAACTCTCCCAGTGTAACACTGAAGGAGTGCTGCACTGTCACAGATACCATGCTAACTCTCCCAGTGTAATACTGAAGGAGTGCTGCATTGTCAGAGATACCATGCTAACTCTCCCAGTGTAATACTGAAGGAGTGCTGCATTGTCAGAGATACCATGCTAACTCTCCCAGTGTAATACTGAAGGAGTGCTGCATTGTCAGAGATACCATGCTAACTCTCCCAGTGTAACACTGAAGGAGTGCTGCATTGTCAGAGATACCATGCTAACTCTCCCAGTGTAACACTGAAGGAGTGCTGCATTGTCAGAGATACCATGCTAACTCTCCCAGTGTAATACTGAAGGAGTGCTGCATTGTCAGAGATACCATGCTAACTCTCCCAGTGTAACACTGAAGGAGTGCTGCATTGTCAGAGATACCATGCTAACTCTCCCAGTGTAACACTGAAGGAGTGCTGCATTGTCAGAGATACCATGCTAACTCTCCCAGTGTAACACTGAAGGAGTGCTGCATTGTCAGAGATACCATGCTAACTCTCCCAGTGTAACACTGAAGGAGTGCTGCATTGTCAGAGATACCATGCTAACTCTCCCAGTGTAACACTGAAGGAGTGCTGCATTGTCAGAGATACCATGCTAACTCTCCCAGTGTAACACTGAAGGAGCGCTGCACTGTCACAGATACCATGCTAACTCTCCCAGTGCAATACTGAAGGAGTGCTGCATTGTCAGAGATACCATGCTAACTCTCCCAGTGTAACACTGAAGGAGTGCTGCACTGTCACAGATACCATGCTAACTCTCCCAGTGTAATACTGAAGGAGTGCTGCATTGTCAGAGATACCATGCTAACTCTCCCAGTGTAACACTGAAGGAGTGCTGCATTGTCAGAGATACCATGCTAACTCTCCCAGTGTAACACTGAAGGAGTGCTGCATTGTCAGAGATACCATGCTAACTCTCCCAGTGTAACACTGAAGGAGCGCTGCATTGTCAGAGATACCATGCTAACTCTCCCAGTGTAATACTGAAGGAGCGCTGCATTGTCAGAGATACCATGCTAACTCTCCCAGTGTAACACTGAAGGAGTGCTGCATTGTCAGAGATACCATGCTAACTCTCCCAGTGTAATACTGAAGGAGTGCTGCACTGTCACAGATACCGTGCTAACTCTCCCAGTGTAATACTGAAGGAGTGCTGCACTGTCACAGATACCATGCTAACTCTCCCAGTGTAATACTGAAGGAGTGCTGCATTGTCAGAGATACCATGCTAACTCTCCCAGTGTAACACTGAAGGAGTGCTGCATTGTCAGAGATACCATGCTAACTCTCCCAGTGTAACACTGAAGGAGTGCTGCATTGTCAGAGATACCATGCTAACTCTCCCAGTGTAACACTGAAGGAGTGCTGCATTGTCAGAGATACCATGCTAACTCTCCCAGTGTAACACTGAAGGAGTGCTGCATTGTCAGAGATACCATGCTAACTCTCCCAGTGTAATACTGAAGGAGTGCTGCACTGTCACAGATACCGTGCTAACTCTCCCAGTGTAATACTGAAGGAGTGCTGCATTGTCAGAGATACCATGCTAACTCTCCCAGTGTCATACTGAAGGAGTGCTGCACTGTCACAGATACCATGCTAACTCTCCCAGTGTAATACTGAAGGAGTGCTGCACTGTCACAGATACCATGCTAACTCTCCCAGTGTAACACTGAAGGAGTGCTGCACTGTCACAGATACCATGCTAACTCTTCCAGTGTAACACTGAAGGAGTGCTGCATTGTCACAGATACCATGCTAACTCTCCCAGTGTAACACTGAAGGAGTGCTGCACTGTCACAGATACCATGCTAACTCTCCCAGTGTAACACTGAAGGAGTGCTGCACTGTCACAGATACCATGCTAACTCTCCCAGTGTAATACTGAAGGAGTGCTGCATTGTCAGAGATACCATGCTAACTCTCCCAGTGTAACACTGAAGGAGCGCTGCACTGTCAGACATACCACACTAACTCTCCCAGTGTAACACTGAAGGAGTGCTGCATTGTCAGAGATACCATGCTAACTCTCCCAGTGTAACACTGAAGGAGTGCTGCATTGTCAGAGATACCATGCTAACTCTCCCAGTGTAACACTGAAGGAGTGCTGCACTGTCAGAGATACCATGCTAACTCTCCCAGTGTAACACTGAAGGAGTGCTGCACTGTCACAGATACCATGCTAACTCTCCCAGTGTAACACTGAAGGAGTGCTGCACTGTCACAGATACCATGCTAACTCTCCCAGTGTAACACTGAAGGAGTGCTGCACTGTCACAGATACCATGCTAACTCTCCCAGTGTAACACTGAAGGAGTGCTGCATTGTCAGAGATACCATGCTAACTCTCCCAGTGTAACACTGAAGGAGTGCTGCACTGTCACAGATACCATGCTAACTCTCCCAGTGTAACACTGAAGGAGTGCTGCATTGTCAGAGATACCATGCTAACTCTCCCAGTGCAATACTGAAGGAGTGCTGCACTGTCACAGATACCACACTAACTCTCCCAGTGTAATACTGAAGGAGTGCTGCATTGTCAGAGATACCATGCTAACTCTCCCAGTGTAATACTGAAGGAGTGCTGCATTGTCAGAGATACCATGCTAACTCTCCCAGTGTAACACTGAAGGAGCGCTGCACTGTCACAGATACCATGCTAACTCTCCCAGTGTAACACTGAAGGAGTGCTGCACTGTCAGACATACCACACTAACTCTCCCAGTGTAATACTAAAGGAATGCCTCACTGTCAGAGGTGCCATCTTTCAGATGAGATGTTAATCCTCTTGAATTTGAACCCAGAACTTCAGAAGCCAGCACCATTGACTGAACTATCCTGACTTCCAGATCATCCCAATCTGTCCAGTGACTCAATGTCATGTTTGGAACAGGAAGATAGGAATAGGAGTAGACCATTCAGCCCATTAAACATGTCCCATGATTTGAGTTGATCGTGGCTGATTTCTACCTAAAATTCATTCATCCACCTTGTGCCCGTAATAATTAATGTCACTGCAGTACAGTTTATTTCATTTGTTTAAGTAAGTGGGCTGGTTCAGCATTTGTTGCCCATCCCTAACTGCCCTTGAACTGAATGACTTGCTCGGCCATTTCAAAGGGCATTTAAGAGTCAACCACATTGCTGTGGCTCTGGAGTCACATGTAAGCCAGACCAGGTAAGGACGGCAGATTTCCTTCCCTGAAGGACGTTAGTGAACCAATGGGTTGGGAAAAACCCAACAATCGACAATGGTTTTTTGGTCATCGTTAGACTTTTAATTCTAAATTTTTACTGAATTCAAATTTCAGCATCTGCCGTGGTGGCATTGGAACCCAGGTACCCAGAGCATTTCCCTGGGTCTCAGGATTACTAGCCCAGTGACAATACCACTACACCACGGCCTCCCCATTAGTTCTGATTCAAATAGGAACCTTTGAAGAGGGACTAATGGTCTCAAGCATGTGGATTTCGTTGTGAGGTTTTTAGTGTGTTAACGATTTAGATCAGCCATGATCTAGAGTTCCGAGATGGGAGGCCAACAAATATCAATGGATGATGGAGTAAAAGCGTGACAGGGTGCATGGGAATAGGATAAATGATTGTTGAGTATTCATAATTTCTGTATACCCAAGGTCTTATCAGGCCTGTCAATCACAAAGGCAGTGACCAGATGGCCAGCGAGTTGAGTGGATCTGCCCCACGATAGATTATTCCAGTCTTCTGACAAGCTGTAAATCCTCTCGTCTCCTCCTGTTTGTAATTCTGACAGCTTTGAATTCAGCTGCAATCGAATGAACTCGTGTTTGTGTGCATGCTTAGCACATCAATGTCCCTGGCCAGCTGGACGCAGTGAGATAGTAAGCCAGCTCAAAAGATAAAAATGATGGAAAAATGGCACCTTTTCAAGAAGGGAAGATTTGAAGGAAAACATCTGTTTGCTTTCAAGCTGCAAGCAATCACTCACAGGTGTTTGAAAAGCTGTGATCTTTTCCCAAAAGTTATTTTAGTTATTGAGCTTTGAGCATGCGCCATAACACGTTTCCAAAAAGTCAAACTGTCCCAAAGAGAATCTGAGTTTTGATAATCATAATGCAAAGTGATCTGTTCTTCGCACCAGGTTCATTAATTCGGGAAAATGTGGGAGGTCCTGGTGGTGGAATCACTTTCAATTTTTCTGTGAAGAGATTCCTGTGAAGAGATTCCTGTGGTAATAAAGAGTTGGCAGCATAAACTTCCCCATCTCCTCAGTGTCCACAGTAACAAGTTATAGTTCACTACACAGTTACATGGTCACTAACACTTTAAAATATATCTCACATTGCCAGGGGGCCTCCCACATCTTTCGTTGATCTTCCAGTTAGCTGAAGATGTCTCCTAGTCAAGGACTTGCCCAAGGAATCATCCTCTAATGAAACAAAGCTCAAACTGGTACTCGCATGAAAGACATTTGCCACCACTATCCTACCATTTGTAACTAGGAGCCCAACCTCTTACATATTCTACATGAGAAATTATACACTGACATTGTAGTCAAGTGGATGCAGCACATTTGGATTTTTAGAAAGCACTCGATAATGTGCCAAATAAAAGGTTGTTAAATAAGCTTAGGGATAAACAGAGCACTGACAGGTTAGCAAGTTGTAATGAGTGGGATGCCTCACTTATTTACACTGATTTCAGTGAGAGGACCAAGTTTGCAGATGATGCAAAGCGAAATTATCAGGAGGATTCAGATGTTGCAAGATGATATAGGCTGGTTAGATGATCGCACAGGAAAGTGGTAGATGGAGTAAATGCAGGAAAATGTGAAATTATCTACAAGGGTAGGAAGAATAAAAAAAGTGGATTTTTAAAAATCAGGAGTCAGATTGATTTTGGGATCCTTGCACATGAATCACAGAAAGCTGACATGCAGGTACAGCAAGCAATTAGGGTGAACAAAATATGTTAGCCATTGTGGAAAGGGGGTTAGAGTACAAGAACAAGGATGTTGCAATTCTGTTGGGCTTTGGTGACACTACATGTGCTGTAATGTGCACAGTTTTGGATTCATGAACTAAGGAAGAATTTATTTTTCTCAGAGGAGTCAACAAAGTTTCACCATAGTGATTCCTTGGATGAGAGGGCTGATTGGAGGAGGAGGGATCGAATAGAATCGACCTATCTTCTCTGGAGTTTAGAAGAATAAGAGATGATCTGACTGAAATGTCAAATCCCTAGGGGATGTGGGTGAACCATAGTTGGTTACCACTATGAGTGCTGAGCCATGGATGGTCAGCACTATGGGTGTTTGTAGATATGTTACTGTAGTTACTGTTGGTGTTAGGGTTGGGCTGTTCTACCTGTTGATATTGTCCTGTGGTACACTCCAGTTGGCTCCGCCTACCAGGGGAAGTATAAAGGTCACTGCACTGCCATTCTTGTCAGTAATAAAAGCCTTTATTTCCCGGGTACGATCTAGCCTCCCGAGAGATTTAATCGCGCATCAGGGGACTTGACAGTGTACATGGTGATTGGCTTCATCAGAAAGAGTTTGACCATTTTGGACTGAGATGAGGAGAAACATCTTCACTTAGAGGGTTGCGAACCTTTGGAATTCGCTATGTAGAAGCCTGTAGATAGTCAGACGATGAGTTTACTCAAATCTGAGGAAATGGATAGATTGTTGGGCTGGTGGGGAATCGGGTATGAGTGTAGGGCAGATAAGTGTAGATCAGTAATTACCTTATTAAATGACAGAATAGGCTTGAAGGGAACTTGGTCCATTGCTCCTGCTAATTCCCATTTCTAGGGAACAGAAGGATGCTGGTAGCAAAACTGGAGAAATTAATGGTGCTAAAAGTTAACAAATCCCCACATCCTATGGACTACACTGTCGAGTTTCAAAATAGGTGCTTACACAGAGGATGGATACATTACTTCAATCTTCCAGAATTCCCCAATGTCCAGCCCATTCCCAGCACAGGGATTGTATCCCATTCCCAGCACAGGGATTGTATCCCATTCCCAGCACAGGGATTGTATTCCATTCCCAGCACAGGGATTTTATCCCATTCCCAGCATAGGGATTGTATCCCATTCCCCCTATCCCAGGGATTATATCCCATTCCCAGCATAGGGATTGTATTCCATTCCCAACACAGGGATTGTATCCCATTCTCAGCACAGGGATTGTATCCCATTCCCAGCACAGGGATTGTATCCCATTCCCAGCACAGGGATTCTGAGCAGTTTTTAGTACACTATTGGGGTGGATTTCTGGAGCTATAGTTTGACAGAATCTGAGGAAACACCAATTGAGTCCTTGCATTTCATTCAGACACAGCAGAAACCGTCCAGAAAAACCCACTTTGGTGAGTCAGAGGAGCTGTTATTGGGTTACATTTGAATCATTGAATCATAGACTCCCTACTGTGCAGATGGAGGCCATTCGGCCCATCAAGTCTGCACTGACTCTCTGACAGAGCACCTTAACCAGGCTGTATCACCGTAAACCCACATATTAACCCCACTAATCCCCCTAACCTACACATCTTTGGACACTAAGGGGCAATCTAGCGTGGCCAATCCACCTAAGCTGCACATCTTTGGTGTGTGGGAGTGACACAGGGGCTGTGAATGACATTCACCGAAAGCACACAGTAGACATATTTACAAGCAAATACTGACCTGATTGAAGAGCTGATTTGTCATTGTTGAATGTTGAGTTAGTGTGATCATTGCTTTAAAGAGGTTTTACCTCCATTTGCCTCGAGTCTGAGTGTCACTCCCAACTCTACCCCTCACACTCTGCAAGAGGTTTATAGAGACTGCAAACCTGAAATAAAATGAGAAAGTCGGCTTCCATTCGGCTCCCACTGCTCCACCCTTCGCCTTTCCAGATCACAAAACACTCAGTAAAATAAACTTCTCATCCACCACCCTCCAAACCCCTCCCTCCTTCTCCCAATTTCACCAATGAGCTCAAATCGATGTCCTCAGGTTCTCACCTGCCTGTTACCCCCTCAGTGATATCATCCAACATCCCGCGCCAAATCCCACTTTTAATAAAAACTTGAAAAGCTGGAGAGACTCAGTAGGTCTGGCAGCATCTGTGGAAAGAGAGACAGATTAGACGTTTCCAATCTGATGACTCTTCATCAGAACCAGATCTTCATCAGTTCCGAAGAGGAGTCACATTGGGTTTGAAACATAGTGCCGGATTCTCCGACCTCGCCGGCGGCTGCAATTCTCCAGTCCCGCTGCAGTGAATAGAGAATTGGCTGAGCGCCAAATTCTCCGTTCTTGCTGGCAGCGGTGGCAGGGCGTGAATGGCCAGAGAATTCCAGCCAATAACTCTGTCTTTCTCACCATGGATGCTGCCAGAACCGCTAAGGTTTTGTTACTAATTTGTGGGATGTGGGTGTCGCTGGCTAAGCCTAGCATTTATTACCCACCCCTAATTGTCCCTGAGAAGATGGTGGTGACCCAGTGAAAGTGAAGGCGGGGGTGGTGGTTTTAGGTGCTGCTGTTGAAGGAGCCTTGATGAGTTGCTGCAGTGTATCTGCAGTGAACACACTGCTGCCACTTTGCAGTCTGGAGGGAGTGAATATTGGAGGTGGTGAATTGGATTCTACAAACTGCAAAGTTTGAAACTACAAAGGGTCGTGAACAAAGCACAATCCATCACGCAAACCAGCCTCACATCCATTGACTCTGTACACTTTCCACTGCCTCGGAAAAGCAGCCAGCATAATTAAGGACCCCACGTACCCCGGGCATACTCTCTTCTGGCCTCGGGTCACTGTCTGTGTGGAGTTTGCACATTCTCCTCGTGTCTGCGTGGGTTTCCTCCGGGTGCTCCGGTTTCCTCCCACAGTCCAAAGATGTGCGGGTTAGGTTGATTGGCCATGCTAAAATTGCCCCTTAGTGTCCTGAGATGTGTAGATTAGAGGGATTAATGGGTATATATGTAGGGATATGGGGGTAGGGCCTGGGTGGGATTGTGGTCGGTGCAGACTCGATGGCCTGTTTCTGCACTGTAGGGATTCTACGATTCTTCCACCTTCTTCCGATGGGAAAAAGATACAAAAGTCTGAGATCATGTACTAACCGACTCAAGAACAGCTTCTTCCCAGCTGCCATCAGACTTTTGAATGGACCTCCTCGCATTAAGTTGATCTTTCTCTGCACCTTGCAATGACTGTAACACTACATTCTACACGCTTTCCTTTCCTCCTCTATGAACGGTATGCTTTGCCTGTATAGCGTGCAAGAAACAATACTTTTCATTGTATATTAATACATGTGACAATAATAAATCAAATCAAATCAAAGTTCTGTCTCAGAGGCAAAACAGCTCCAGCTGAGCCCAGACTGAAGGCTGCAGCCATTGGACAGGTTCAGGGTAGATTGACCAGGGCAATATTGGGAATGAAAGAACACACTTACAATAAGAGTTGAGAAGGTGGAGCTGCACTCACAGCGATTAGGAGGAATCGAATTTTCGTGTTTGAATTCATGGAAAGGTTGAAAAGGTATAAGAAATAAAACTTTGATGGAACATTGATAGGGCAGCATGGTAGCATAATGGTACTTCACTGTGGGTTCAATTCTGGCCTCGGGTCACTGTCTGTGTGGAGTTTGCACATTCTCCCCATGTTGGCGTGGGTTTCCTCCGGGTGCTCTGGTTTCCTCCCACAGTCCAAAGATGTGTGAGTTAGATTGATTGGCCATTTTAAATTGCCCCTTAGTGTCAGGAGGACTAGCAGGGAAAAAATGCAGGGTTATGGGGATAGGGCCTGGGTGGGATTGTTGTTGGTGCAGACTCAATGGGCTGAATGGCCTCCCTCTATGCAATAGGGATTCTATAATTCTATGATTCTGACCTTTCATAATCTCAAGACATCTGAAAGCACTCCACAGTCAATCAAACATTTTGAAGTGTGGTCATTGCTGTAGGAAATTCATCAACCAATTTACCCACAGTAAGATCCCACACAACCTAATGGGATCATGACCAGATAATCTAATGGTGTTGGTAGGGGGAATACCGATTAACCAGCATATAGTGGAGAATTCCCCGTTTTCACATATTGCAGCAGGATCTTTGAAACACACCTGCAAGAGCCTACAGGTACCACATCCCAGACAGCATGTCCAACACTCCTTCAGTACTGCACTGGGAGTGTCATCCTGCATTTTATGTACAAGTGTCTGGACTGGGATTTGAACCCATGGGGCGGGACTTTATGGCTTCGCTTGTCCCAAAACCGTAAAATCCTGCCCGAGGTCAACTGACCTTCCCATTGTCCTCCCCTCATTCACTCCGTTACTCTTGGTGGGTGGGATGGAAAACTCCGGCCATGGTCTTTATGTTCTGTGGTAAGAGTGGTATCCACTGAGTCACAGCTATCATGGAGGTCACTGCTTCTTTTTTTTTATCATTCTTTCATGGATGTGGGCATCTCTGGGTGTTTCACTTGGTCATTTCCGAGGGCACTTGAGAGTCAACCACATTGCTGTGGCTCTGGAGTCACATGTAGGCCAGAGCAGGTAAGGACGGCAGATTTCCTTCCCTAAAGAACATTAGAGAACCAAATGGAACCAAACAATCGATGGCAGTGGTCACAGTCACCATTAGTGAGGCATCAACTCAGATTTATTCTTTGTATTCAAATTCCACCAGCTGCCATGGTGGAATTTGAAACCCGTGTCCCCAGATCATTAACTGGGCCTCTGGATTACTAGCCCAGCGACATTACCACTCTGCCACCCCCTAGATGATTGTAGTTTAATCATGTTTTCTCAAAAAGTCAAATTCTTATTGTTCCATACATAGATGAAGAAAAGATGAAGATTAGAATATTTCATAATGCCTATCTTTACTGATCTTTAGGTATTTGCAATCCATAATCTGGCTCTAATTATTTCTGATTGTTCAGTTGCAAAGGGAGTTGTGAATTGCAGTTACTTTTTGTTGAGCATTATTTTCTGTAACTGTTTTAAACACACATTATCGGCACCCTTTGAAAAGCATCTATTTCCTTTACAGATTCCATCTGGAGTTTTGCAAAAGCCAACTAGGCTTTGGAACTCCAGGAGGGAATTATCCAGTATAGACTAAACAAAACAATCTCTTCACAGTCATTTCGAAGTTTACAAACTTGAAGCTCTACAGCAGATCAGTAGCAACAAACACACTGGACCCACAGTGTGTTTTTATCCTGAGAGGAATATTAGATTTCTGAGTTAAGTGGGTCTGTCGAGCATGCCATCAATCATACTGTTAGCTGACCATTACCTCAGGGATGAATTCCACTACATGTAGTGGCTCTCCTCAGTTGCTCCACCTTAGGGTGGGATGGTTCTGGAGAGGGGATATGTAGGCTTACAAAGCAAAAGAACATGGCAGCATTACAAGGCAGCATTTTAGATAATGATATCCAGAGTGTGATAGGAAGGGACAGACTGTACAAACATAATAAGCAGCAGCAAATAGGGTCAAAAAGGTAAAAAATGGTAAAAAGGCAAAATTAAATATATGGAGTATTTGACACTAAATAAATGAATTAATGTCAGAAATTGAGGTTAATTGATATGATTTTATGACCATTACAGACATGTGGTTACAAGGAGATCAAAACTGAGAACTAAATATTCACGGACATGTGACTTTTCATAACGACAGACAGGAAGAAAGAGTGGTGGGTTAGTCTTGTTAGAATAAAATGGAATAAGTACAATAGCAAGAAATGATTTTGGATCGGAAGATGTCGAATCCATATGGGTGGAGTTAAGAAATAGCAAGGTGAAGAAGATACTAGTGGGAACAGTCTATAGGTCCTCTAATAGTAGCTATAATGTCGGATGGAGAATAAATCAGGAGATAATGAGGGCATGTAAAAAAGGCAGCATATTAATCATGGTGACTTTAATCTTCATACGGATTGGGAAAATCAAATAGGCAGAGGTAGCCATGAGGAGGAATTCACAGGTGAAGTCATTGAAAAGATCAGGCGCTACCTTACTATCCAGCCCATGCCGAGGCTGTGCACTCTCCTTGAGCTTCTCAACTTCTCTCGAGATTTCCTTCACTGTTTTAACTAATCCCACTTGTTGAGCATCTTTTACCACATCCTTTTCCCCAATGCCTTTCTGCTTTCACCTCTTTTCCACCCTCTTGGGTCTCTTTTCCCACGGGTGGTAAACTGTTCCCGGTGTGATCTGCCTTTTGTTTTTCATTGAAGGATCTCCCTCTTTCCCAATTTCTATCCCTCATGGAATAAAATTGCTGTCGGAAGCTAGATTTGAATTTATGCACTAATATGTATTCGTCTGCCAACTCTGCAGCTCTTCTTGCTGTTTCAACCTCAACATGAGTTCCTATCATTTCTGTAAGTGAGTTTTTAAACTCCTCCAGCAGAATAGTATCTCTAATAGCTTCATATGTCTTTTCTATCTTTAATGTTCTCACCCATCTATCGAAGTTGCTCTGCTTAATTCTTTCAAACTCAATATATGTCCCACCTGGTTCCTTCCTTACATTACTGAACCATTGTCTATATGCTTCTGGTACCAATTTGTAAGCACTCAAAACTGCCTTCTTTACTTCTTCATATTTTCCTGACACCTCCTCTGACGTTGCTGCAAACACCTCAGTAGCCCTGCCTACCAACGTGAATTAACATTACCCACACCTCCTCTGGACATTTCATCTGTGTAGCCCATTTCTCAAAGGAGATGAAAAAAGCTTCTGCATCTTTCTCATTGAATTTTGATAATGTTTGGATATATTTGTATATATCCCCACCAGGCGGTTGGCTCCACTGAGCTTTCTCACTATCACTTCCATCTTGTACTTTCACTTCTGTCATTGAAGTCATTTTGCTTAACTTCCAACTTCATCTTTTCCAACTCAAACAGTCTTTCCCTTTCTTCTCTCTCTTTTTGCCTCTCTTTTTCCTCCTCTCTTTCCTCTCTCTCTTTTTCTAACTCTGGCATTTTAAATTCACTTTCTAACACCAATCGTCTTGTTTGCAATTTAATTTTTTTCTAACTCCACTGCACTTGACTGTTCCTCTGATACACCTCAATGCTTGGCTAATTCCATTACGATTTCAGCTTTCCTCTTGTCCCTGGTTAAACCCAATTTTAGCCTGTTTGCCAATTCTACAAGTGTCACCTTTTTCTGTCTTTCTAACTTTCTTGGCAAATTTGGGAAACCGCTTCAACTCCCAGACCCGTTTTAGCAATATTAAGGGCCATTTCTCCACTTTTGATTTAACCGGCTTGTTGTCGGTTAACAAATATTCCACTTCTCACTTAAAGGTTTATTTAAAGATCTAAGACTGTTCAAAACCAGGACACGAGCCCCCAATCTGTTACGAAGCAGATAATTATCCCCTTTCTGAAAGTTAACACCTAACCACACAAAGAGGAGTACCTCGCATCATAATCTGTTAACCTGTGTGAGAAATTGTACTTCGGCAACTTTTGGTGGTTAAATTAAAAATAACTACCTGAGACTCTCTCTGCAAAATCAACAAATAACACTTTTTATATCTAACTAACAGTGAACAGGTTAACTAAACTATTAACAAACTGAATAAAACACTATTCTAATGTACTGCTGTTTCGATAAATATAATTCCCACTTATTAACAAAAAATAGAACTTTTAATCACTCTCAAAATACAGCTAGGTTTTATCTTCTGATATTCTGTCTTCTTTATCGATTTATTCAGTCTGGAACTTCTGGCTTATTTTTGGTGCCTTTTCAATTCAGGTGAGGTTTGAGCTAAAAGCTATTAGCTGTGGAAGAGACAGTTGCTGGCTGTCTCTCTCTCTCTCTCTCTCTAAAGCTGTGAGCTGTGGCAGAGGTAGTTGCTGGCTGGTTCTCTGGACCCTGGAGCTGGCTGTTATATCCCTGATGACATAGCAACATCCCTGCAATAGGATTGATTTACAGGTTACCAAAACATCAAATTCAAATCTGATAGGCTGCTGTTATTCAAATGCCTAGTTTAAACTGATTGGGAAAACTTCAAAAACATTCAAATGCCTGAAGCCTGTTACGAAGGCAACCCCGTTGCTTTTGCCTCTAATACAATGTTTCAATCTGTGTACTGCATGCGCCTGCACCTCTCTTTTTTTAAAACTCTAAGTATAGAAATAACTACCTTTTAAACGGACCATGTAATTTTACAACTCTTACCATTTTACAATTTTTTATAATTTTACAAACACCAACTTCACAACAATATTATACTGTATTATATTGTACTGTGGGTATTATGGTAATTGGGTATATTGTACAGTAGGTATTATGATTATTGGGTATATTGTACTGTGGGTCTTACGATTATTGGGTATATTGTACTGTGGGTATTATGGTAATCGGGTATATTGTACTGTGGGTATTACAGTAATTGGGTATATTGTACTGTGGGCATTATGACAATTGGGTATATTGTACTGTGGGTATTACAGAAATTGGGTATATTGTGTTGTGGGTATTATGGTAATTGGGTATATTATACTGTGGGTATTATGGTAATTGGGTATATTGTACTGTGGGTATTATGATAATTGGGTATATTGTACTGTGGGTATTACAGTAATTGGGAATATTGTACTGTGGGTATTATGGTAATTGGGTATATTGTACTGTGGGTATTATGGTAATTGAGTATACTATACTGTGGGTATTACAGTCATTGGGTATATTGTACTGTGGGCATTATGACAATTGGGTATATTGTACTGTGGGTATTACAGTAATTGGGTATATTGTACTGTGGGTATTACAGTAATTGGGTATATTGTCCTGTGGGTATTATGGTAATTGGGTATATTGTACTGTGGGTATTATGGTAATTGGGTATATTGTACTGTGGGTATTATGGTAATTGAGTATACTATACTGTGGGTATTACAGTAATTGGGTATATTGTACTGTGGGCATTATGACAATGGGTATATTGTACTGTGGGTATTACAGTAATTGGGTATATTGTATTGTGGGTATTATGGTAATTGGGTATATTATACTGTGGGTATTATGGTAATTGGGTATATTGTACTGTGGGTGTTATGGTAATTGGGTATATTATACTGTGGGTATTATGCTAATTGGGTATATTGTACTGTGGGTGTTGTGGTAATTGGGTATATTATACTGTGGGTATTATGGTGATTGGGTATATTGTACTGTGGGTGTTATGGTAATTGGGTATATTGTATTGTGGGTGTTATGGTAATTGGGTATATTGTACTGTGGGTATTAGAACATAGAAAAGCTGCAGCACAAACAGACCCTTCGGCCCACAAGTTGCGCCGAACATGTCCCTACCTACTAGGCTTACCTATAACCCTCTATCTTACTAACTTCCATGAACTTATCCAAAAGTCTCTTAAAAGACCCTATCGAATCCACCTCCACCACCACTATCGGCAGCCGATTCCACGCACCCACCACCCTCTGAGTGAAAAACGTACCACTAACATCTCCTCTGTACCTACTCCCCAGCACTCTAAACCTGTGACCTCTTGTGGCAACCATTTCAGCTCTGGGTAAAGCCTCTGAGAATCCACTCTATCAATACCTCTATACTCAATAAGTGCGAGGTGATTCATTTTGGTAGGACAAATTTGAATGCGGATTGCAGGGTCAAAGGTAGGATTCTGAGGAATGTGGAGGAACAGAGAGATCTTAGGGTTCATATCCACAGATCTCTGAAGGTTGCCACTCAAGTGGATAGAGCAGTGAAGAAGGCTATAGTGTGTTAGCGTTTATTAATAGGGGGTTTGAGTATAAGAGCCGTGGGGTTATGCTGCAACTGTACAGGACCTTGGTAAGACCACATTTGGAATATTGTGTGCAGTTCTGGCCACCTTACTATAAGAAGGATGTGGAAGCACTGGAAAGAGTGCAAAGGAGATTTACTAGGATGCTGCCTGGTTTGGAGGGTAGGTCTTATGAGGAAAGGTTGAGGGAGCTAGGGCTTTTCTCTTTAGAGCGGAGGAGGTTGAGAGGAGACTTAATAGAGGTTTATAAGATGATGAGGGGGATAGATAGAGTGGATGTTCAGAGACTATTTCCTCGGGTGGATGCAGCTGTTACTAGGGGGCATAACTATAAGGTTCGTGGTGGGAGATATAGGAGGGATGTACGAGGTAGGTTCTTTACACAGAGAGTGGTTGGGGTGCGGAATGGACTGTCTGCTGTGATAGTGGAGTTGGACACTTTAGGAACTTTCAAGCGGTTATTGGATAGGCACATGGAGCACACTAGAATGATAGGGAGTGGGATAGCTTGATCTTGGTTTTGGAAAAGGTTTGGCACAACATTGTGGGCTGAAGGGCCTGTACTGTGCTGTACTGTTCTATGTTCTAACATCTTATGCACCTCTATCAGGTCACCTCTCATCCTTCGCCTCTCCAAGGAGAAAAGACCTAGCTCTCTCAACCTATCCTCATAAGGCATGCCACCTAATCCAGGCAACATCCTTGAAAATCCCCTCTAAACCCTTTCTATGGCTTCCACATCCTTTCTGTAATGAGGTGACCAGAACTGGGCACTGTACTCCAGGTGGGGTCTGACCAGGGTCCTATACAGCTGCAGCATTATCTCCCGATTTCTAAACTCAATTCCTCTATTGCTGAAGGCCAGCATTCCATACGCATTCTTAACCACAGCCTCTACCTGCGACGCTGCTTTGAGCGTCCTATGAACCCGGAATCCAAGATCCTTCTGATCTTCCACACTGCCAAGCGTCTTACCCGTAATATTATATTCTTTTATCCTATTCGACTTGCCAGAATGAACCACCATACACTTATCTGGGTTGAAGTCCATCTGCCACTTCTCCGCCCAGTCTTGCATCTTATCTATGTCTCGTTGCAACTGCTGACATCCCTCTACACTATCCACAACACCATCAACCTTTGTGTCATCAGCAAACTTGCCAACCCATCCTTCCACTTCCTCATCCAGGTCATTTATAAAAATCACAAAGAGCAAGGGTCCCAGAACAGATCCCTGGGACACTCCACTGATGACCGACCTCCATGCTGCAACCATTCTTTGCCTTCTGTGGGCAAGCCAGTTCTGAATCCACAAAGCAATGTTCCCTTGTATCCCATGCCCCTTCACTTTCTCAATAAGCCTTGCATGGGGCACCTTATCAAACGCCTTGCTGAAATCCATATAAACTACATCTACCGCTCTTCCCTCGTCTATGTGTCTAGTTACATCTTCAAAAAATTAAATTAGGCTCGTAAGGCATGATCTGCCTTGGACAAAGGCGTGCTGGCAATTTCTGATCATACTATTCCTCTCCAGATGTTCATAAATCCTGCCTCTCAGGATCTTCTCCATCAACTTACCAACCACTGAGGTTAGACTCACTGGTCTATAATTTTCCGGGCTATCTTTTCTCCCTTTCTTGAATAACGAAACCACATCCGCAATCCTCCAATCCTCCGGAACCTCTCCCGTCTCCATTGATGACGCAAAGATCATTGCCAGAGCCTCAGCAATCTCTTCCCTCGCCTCCCACAGTAACCTGGGGTACATCCCATCCGGTCCCAGCGATTTATCTCACTTGATGCTTTTCAAAAGCTCCAACACATCCTCTTTCCTAATGTCCACATGCTCAATCTTCTCAGTCCACTGCAAGTCTGCACTGCAACTACCAAGATCCCTTTCCATTGTGAATTTTGAAGTAAAGAATTCATTGAGTACCTCTGCTATTTCTACCGGTTCTATACAGACTTTCCCATCGTCACATTTGATAGGTCCTACTCCTTCACATCTTATCGTCTTGCTCTTAACATACTTGTAGAATGCCTTGGGGTTTTCCTTTATCCTGTCTGCCAAAGCCTTCTCATAACCCCTTCTTGCTCTTCTAATTTCCCTCTTAAGTTCCTTCCTACTAGTCGTATACTCTTCTAGATTTCTAACATTACCTAGCTCCCTGAACCTTTTGTAGGCTTTTCTTTTCTTCTTGACTAAATTTGTTACAGCTTTCTTGCACCATGGTTCCTGTAACCTACCATAACTCCCCTGTCTCATTGGAACATTGCTGTGCAGAGCTCCAGACAAATTTTCCTTGAAAATTTGCCACATTTCTTCTGTACATTTCCCTGAGAAAATCTCCTTCCAATTTATGCCTCTAATTTCCTGCCTAATAGCCTCATAATTGCCCTTACTCCAAATAAACACTTTCCTAGCTTGACTGATCCTACCTCTCTCCAATGCTAATGTGAAGGAGATAGAGTTATGATCACTATCCCCAAAATGCCCTCCCACTGAGAGATCTGACACCTGTCTAGGTTCATTCCCTAATACCAAATCAAGTACAGCCTCTCCTCTTGAAGTCTTATCCACATACTGTGTCAGGAAGCCCTCCTGAACACACCAACAAACTCCTCCCCATCTAAACCCCTTACCCTCGGGATATTCCAATCGATATTTGGGAAATTAAAATCTCCCATCACGACCACTCTGTTATTATCACATCTCTCCAGGATCTGCGTCCCAATCTGCTCCTCCACATCCCTGCTACTATTGGGCGGCCTATAGAAAACACCCAGTAAAGTTATTGACCCCTTCCTGTTGCGAACCTCCACCCACAGAGATTCCATAGACAATCCCTCTGTGGCATCCATCTTTTCTACAGCCGCGACACTGTCCCTGATCAACAGTGCCACTCCCCCACCTCTTTTGCCTCCTTCCCTGTCCCTCCTGAAACCCGGCACTTGAAGTATCCAGTCCTGTCCCTGAGATAACCAAGTCTCTGTAATGGCCACCACATCACACTTCCAAGTAGTGATCTACGCTCTAAGTTCATCCATTTTGTTCACTACACTCCTTGCGTTAAAATACACACATCTCAACCCTTCGGTCTGAGCGCTCCCCTTCTCCTTCACCTGCCTATCCTCCCTCTCACACTGTCTACAAGCCCCTTTTATCTTTAAGCTAACCTCCTCTCTCCCAGTCACCTCATTTTGATTCCCACCCCCCAACCATTTTAGTTTAAACACTCCCCAGTAGCCTTCGCAAACCTTCCCGCCAGGATATTGGTCCACCTGGGATTTAAGTGAAACCTGTCCTTTTTGTACAGTCACACCTGCCCCTAAAGAGGTCGCAATGATCCAGGAACCTGAATCTCTGACCCCTGCTCCAATCCCTCAGCCACGCATTTATCCTCCACCTTATTCCGTTCCTTCCCTCACTGTCCTGTGGCACAGGCAGCAATCCCGAGATTACTGCCTTTACTTTCCTTCTTCTTAACATCCTACCTAACTTCCTATATTCTCCTTTCACAACCTCTTCCCCTTTCCTGGCTATGTCAGTGGTACCAGTATGCACCATGACCTCCGGCTCCTCTCCCTCCCACTTCAGGATTTCTTGGATACGGTCAGAAACATCCCTGATCCCGGCACCAGGGAGGCAAACCACCATCCGTGTTTATCGACTTCCTCCACAAAAACGCCTGTCTGACCCCCTCACTGTAGAGTCCCCGATCACCACTGCCTTCCTCCTCCTTTTCTTGCCCTTCTGTGCTACAAGGCCGGACTCCGCGCCGGAGGCACGACCACTGCTGCTTCCACCAGGTGGGCTGTCCACCCCAACAGTACTCAAACAAGAGTACTTATTTTTAAGGAGCACAACCACTGGGGTACTCTCTACCACCTGACTTTTCCCTTTCCTGACTGTGACCCACTTGCCTGCTCCTTGTGGCCCCGGTGTGACCACCTGCCTATAACTCCTATCTATCACCTCCTCGTTTTCCCTGACCAGGCGAATGTCCTCGCGCTGCAGCTCCAGTTCCCTAACTCGGTCCCTTAGGAGCCGCAGCTCGACGCAGCCAGCGCAGATATGCACTTCTGGGAGGCGAGGAGACTCCACGACCTCCCACATCCGGCATTGAGAACAACAAACTGGCTTCACATTCATAATGCCCCTTTTCCTCAGATTCCACAGGGAAAGAACTAAGATTCAAAAGTTGAAAAACAAAAAACAAAAATTTTTTATTCCCCTTCCTCTTCCCCCTTCGTTAAACCTGCCCGTTTACGCCTAAGCCCGCTGAGCCAAAGCCCTTCAGCTCTCACTCTGCTACCTGCTCACTCCGCTGCCCACGAATGACACTGCCCGCTGGAGAGTGCGGCCTACTTTTTAAACCTCCTGTGCGCTTAAAAAAAAAGTATTATGGTAATTGGGTATATTGTACTGTGGGTATTACAGTAATTGGGTATATTGTACTGTGGATATTACAGTAATTGGGTATATTGTACTGTGGATATTACAGGAATTGGGTATATTGTACTGTGGATATTACAGTAATTGGGTATATTGTACTGTGGGTATTACAGTAATTGGGTATATTGTACTGTGGGTATTACAGTAATTGGGTATATTGTACTGTGGATATTACAGTAATTGGGTATATTGTACTGCGGATATTACAGTAATTGGGTATATTGTACTGTGGATATTACAGTAATTGGGTACATTGTACTGTGGATATTACAGGAATTGGGGACATTGTACTGTGGATATTACAGGAATTGGGTATATTGTACTGTGGATATTACAGTAATTGGGTATATTGTACTGTGGATATTACAGTAATTGGGTATATTGTACTGTGGATATTACAGGAATTGGGTATATTGTACTGTGGATATTACAGGAATTGGGTATATTGTACTGTGGATATTACAGTAATTGGGTATATTGTACTGTGGATATTACAGTAATTGGGTATATTGTACTGTGGATATTACAGTAATTGGGTATATTGTAGTGGGTATTACAGTAATTGGGTATATTGTACTGTGGATATTACAGGAATTGGGTATATTGTACTGTGGATATTACAGTAATTGGGTATATTGTACTGTGGATATTACAGTAATTGGGTACATTGTACTGTGGATATTACAGGAATTGGGTATATTGTACTGTGGATATTACAGTAATTGGGTACATTGTACTGTGGATATTACAGTAATTGGGTATATTTTACGGTGGATATTACAGGAATTCGGTATATTGTACTGTGGATATTACAGGAATTGGGTATATTGTACTGTGGATATTACAGTAATTGGGTACATTGTACTGTGGATATTACAGGAATTGGGTGTATTGTACTGTGGATATTACAGTAATTGGGTACATTGTACTGTGGATATTACAGTAATTGGGTATATTGTACGGTGGATATTACAGGAATTGGGTATATTGTACTGTGGATATTACAGTAATTGGGTACATTGTACTGTGGATATTACAGTAATTGGGTATATTGTACTGTGGATATTACAGTAATTGGATATATTGTACTGTGGATATTACAGGAATTGGGTATATTGTACTGTGGATATTACAGGAATTGGGTATATTGTACTGTGGATATTACAGTAATTGGGTATATTGTACTGTGGATATTACAGTAATTGGGTACATTGTACTGTGGATATTACAGGAATTGGGTATATTGTACTGTGGATATTACAGTAATTGGGTACATTGTACTGTGGATATTACAGTAATTGGGTATATTTTACGGTGGATATTACAGGAATTCGGTATATTGTACTGTGGATATTACAGGAATTGGGTATATTGTACTGTGGATATTACAGTAATTGGGTACATTGTACTGTGGATATTACAGGAATTGGGTGTATTGTACTGTGGATATTACAGTAATTGGGTACATTGTACTGTGGATATTACAGTAATTGGGTATATTGTACGGTGGATATTACAGGAATTGGGTATATTGTACTGTGGATATTACAGTAATTGGGTACATTGTACTGTGGATATTACAGTAATTGGGTATATTGTACTGTGGATATTACAGTAATTGGATATATTGTACTGTGGATATTACAGGAATTGGGTATATTGTACTGTGGATATTACAGTAATTGGGTACATTGTACTGTGGATATTACAGGAATTGGGTATATTGTACTGTGGATATTACAGTAATTGGGTACATTGTACTGTGGATATTACAGTAATTGGGTATATTGTACGGTGGATATTACAGGAATTGGGTATATTGTACTGTGGATATTACAGTAATTGGGTACATTGTACTGTGGATATTACAGTAATTGGGTATATTGTACGGTGGATATTACAGGAATTGGGTATATTGTACTGTGGATATTACAGTAATTGGGTATATTGTACTGTGGATATTACAGTAATTGGGTACATTGTACTGTGGATATTACAGGAATTGGGTATATTGTACTGTGGATATTACAGTAATTGGGTACATTGTACTGTGGATATTACAGTAATTGGGTATATTGTACGGTGGATATTACAGGAATTGGTTATATTACAGTAATTGGGTACATTGTACTGTGGATATTACAGTAATTGGGTACATTGTACGGTGGATATTACAGGAATTGGGTATATTGTACTGTGGATATTACAGTAATTGGGTACATTGTACTGTGGATATTACAGTAATTGGGTATATTGTACTGTGGATATTACAGGAATTGGATATATTGTACTGTGGATATTACAGGAATTGGGTATATTGTACTGTGGATATTACAGTAATTGGGTACATTGTACTGTGGATATTACAGGAATTGGGTATATTGTACTGTGGATATTACAGTAATTGGGTACATTGTACTGTGGATATTACAGTAATTGGGTATATTGTACGGTGGATATTACAGGAATTGGGTATATTGTACTGTGGATATTACAGTAATTGGGTACATTGTACTGTGGATATTACAGTAATTGGGTATATTGTACGGTGGATATTACAGGAATTGGGTATATTGTACTGTGGATATTACAGTAATTGGGTATATTGTACTGTGGATATTACAGTAATTGGGTATATTGTACTGTGGATATTACAGGAATTGGGTACATTGTACTGTGGATATTACAGTAATTGGGTACATTGTACTGTGGATATTACAGTAATTGGGTATATTGTACGGTGGATATTACAGGAATTGGTTATATTACAGTAATTGGGTACATTGTACTGTGGATATTACAGTAATTGGATATATTGTACTGTGGATATTACAGGAATTGGGTACATTGTTACCCTTGCATGATCCTCACTTTCAGAAAACTTTAGAACAGTCTAAAGGGGCTGAATGGCCTACTCTTGTTCCTGCACTCTGAGAATATACTCTTCACTAGACTAGGACTCAGACTACAAACTCTTAAACAGATTTATTAAGCAGTAACTGGATAAGATTCGAGAAAGACAGTCAATGCAGGATTAGCTGTGCATTCTTGTGAACATAAATAAATGGTGTCTATTGTGCAATGTAAACCTAGCTGGGCAGCTGGCCACTCGATATTAAACTTTAATCGCTGGTTTGTCATTGATCATTCTGCGTCCTCTGCTCCACCGATTGATCTGGAATAGTTTCAGGCAGGTTTGGACAAGAGAGGCTGAGAAATATTTTGTCAAGAATGGAACGGGATGAGCAAGATGTATGATGCCAGGATAATCCACAGGATGTTTGTATTTGAATGTTCCTCCAGTGAACTCCACCAGGTTCAATATTGCCAGCATTCTGTACATCCCATTGATTTTAGTGCAGTTTGAGCTTGATGGTCAGGGACAATAATCAGATATCATGCCTTTGAGGCTGATGTGGAGACTCTAGTCTGGAGCAACTGAAGTTCTCTCAGCGTAATAAGTTTTTGATTCATTTTGGTAGGACAAATTTAAATGTGGATTACAAGGTCGAAGGTAGGGTTCTGAAGAATGTGGAGGAACAGAGAGATCTTGGGGTTCATATCCATAGATCTCTGAAGGTTGCCACTCAAGTGGATAGAGCCGTGAAGAAGGCCTATAGTGTGTTGGCGTTCATTAACAGGGGGTTTGAGTTTAAGAGCCGTGGGGTTATGCTGCAACTGTACAGGACCTTGGTGAGACCACATTTGGAATATTGTGTGTAGTTCTGGTCACCTCACTATAAGAAGGATGTGGAGACACTGGAAAGAGTGCAAAGGAGATTTACCAAGATGCTGCCTGGTTTGGAGGATAGGTCTTATGAGGAAAGGTTGAGGGAACTTGGGCTTTTCTCTTTGGAGCGGTGGAGGTTGAGAGGAGACTTGATAGAGGTTTATAAGATGATGAGGGGGATAGATAGAGTGAACGTTCAAAGACTATTTCCTCGGGTGAATGGGGTGGTAACTAGGGGGCATAACTATAGGGTTCATGTTGGGAGATATAGGAAGAATGTCCGAGGTAGGTTTTTTACTCAGAGAGTGGTTGGGGTGTGGAATGGACTGCCTGCAGTGATAGTGGAGTCAGAAACTTTAGGAACATTTAAGAAGCTATTGGATAGGCACATGGAGTACTTCGGGATGATAGGGAGGAAATAGCTTGATCTAGGTTTCAGACAAAGCTCGGCACAACAACATGGGCCGAAGGGCCTGTTCTGTGCTGTACTGTTCTATGTTCTAATAAAATTAACATTGGCTGAGAAATCCAGCACCCAGTGGACAAAGCTAATGTTAGAGGCAATATTAGTTTAACCTGAATGTAACTGGGGCCAAGGTCACCCCACCCAGGAAAACCAACCTATAAATGCTTACAATGACCCCACATTAAAACAGGCACAATACCCACCCAAAAACCAGCATCTTCCCGATCCTGACCTTTCCCCTGATTCCAACCCCCTCTAACTCCTGCCTTTGCCAATTCTGACCTCTCTCTAACCCTGCCTTCTCCTTTACTGCAGGCTCGCTGCCTAAGTCGTTGCCAATGCTGCCTTCTGACCTATCAAACTCTCACCCCAACTCACTCACCATCCCCTCCCCCCACCTGATTGCAGACTGCATGATCTCTCCTTTCTGAATTTATATCCGGTCCTTTGGCAAGGCAGTTTAGTTGACAGAGCTGTTAAGTTGGTTGAAGTGGTTAAGGTGGCAGGGTAGATATGCTGGCAGCGGCTGTGTCGGTAAATGTCGGGGTTAATATGACAGGAAGGAGTCGATCCACATTCCCAAAGCTCTCCTGCATCAACTATCCAAACTGGCCTCAGTTTGGATCAGGACGGAGAAGGCCTATTTGCTCAGTCTAGGCCCAATGACATCATAAAGGCTCCATTTTAATTCTAAATCATGGGACAATATCGAGATGCCAAACCTGCCTCGGAAAGCTGGCAGGAAGCAACAGAAGGACCCTCACCCCAGCTCACAGAGATCAAATGCTATGCTGTGAACACCATTCAAGAGACAGGCAGCCTTGCACCTGATCTCCCGCCTGACCCCCTACACGCGCCCAATCCCCCACACTCCCGCCCGATCCCCCCCCTCCCTACTTGTGCCCGAACCCCCACTGGCGCCCAATCCCCACACTCTTACACCACTCCTGTTGGCTTTTGGCAGGAGGCTGGGTGAAGCAATGTGAGTGATTGGGGGCCTCAATCCATGGAGTTCATGGCTCCCACCCCGATTGGGTATCTTTCTTCAGGATTTGTCACATGACCTGCCCTTACCAGTCAAGACAGCGTTGTCCCATTTCCAACATTTTAAAACTTAAAGACATTGGAGAGGAGCAGTTATGGGAATTCTTCTCTCCTGGGTTGCCTGTAGTTGTGTCCTCAGGATTAATCTTTAATTCTGACAGACCTCTGTGAGAGTTTCCAGGGAGAGACATTCACACCCACTCACCCTGAACCCACCACCCAGTTTTTATCCACACTATTCATTCTCATTATGCAGATAATGGTAAACAGAAATAATGCGTTAAGATTGTTAGGTGCAACTGAGAGGGCTAAAGAGATCTCGCTTTAATGTTTCACTGAAAGCTGGTACCTCTGCTCCAGCAGTACTCTGCTGTACTGCGCTGGATTGGTGGCATGAATTATGGCCTCAGGGTATTGTTCTGCGAATCAATTCCACAACCTTCATAGAATCATAGAATCCGACAGTGCAGAAGGAGGCCATTCGGCCCATCGAGTCTGCACTAACCACAATCCCACTCAGGCCCTATCCCCACAACCCCATGCATTTACCCTAGCTAGTCCCCTGACACTAAGGGTCAATTTAGCATGGCCAACCCACCTAACACACACATCTTTGGACACTAAGGGGTAATTTAGCTTCTGAATGACAGGTGGAGTGTTGCTTCCCGAGCCAGTGCTGGCATTGATATTGACAAACCATGAACAATGAATCTCAACTCTTTGGATGAATATTCACTGGAGACTTTTTGCAGCATGTTTTTGTCCTCGTCTATGCTCTGGATCTTGACAAAATATTTTGGTTTATTCTGCTTCAGAAAACCCAAGATCTTCAGTTTCGTTGTTGACCTTTTTTAAAATGAGATGGAACCTGTTCTGCCTTAATTCCCTGCACACAATCAAGGGGCATGAGTGGATGTCTTGCCCAAGAGTAGAAATCTAATGGGCCAAATCATTTATTCATTCCCTCTGTGTAAAATTTCTTAAGTCCTAACATGGGATCAAAAAGCAACATTTGAGCAGATAAAGATGTGCGGGTTAGGTGGATTGGCCATGCTAAATTGCCTCTTAGTGTCAGAGGGATTAGCAGGGCTACGGGGATAGGGCCTGGGTAGGATTGTCAGTGCAGACTTGATGGGCTGAATGGCCTCCTTTTGCACTGTAGGGATTCTATAATTCTAATGTTCCCCAATTATCTGGATTGAATGCTTCACAGCACAGGGAGTTAACTTCTCTCACACCGATGTCAGGGGAACAATTCCGTGTTTTAGAGTCATAGAAACCCTACAGTGCAGAAGGAGGCCATTCGGCCCATCGAGTCTGCACCGACCACAATCCCACCCAGGCCCTACCCCCACATATTTACCCGCTAATCCACGCATCCCAGGACTCTAAGGGGCAATTTTTAACCTGGCCAATCAACCTAACCCGCACATCTTTGGACTGTGGGAGGAAACCGGAGCACCCGGAGGAAACCCACGCAGACACGAGGAGAATGTGCAAACTCCACACAGACAGTGACCCGAGCCAGGAATCGAACCCGGGACCCTGGAGCTGTGAAGCAGCAGTGCTAACCACTGTGCTACCGTGCCACCCTTGGTGTATTTGGGGTCCAGGGTATCTCTGTGTTGAGTGTTTTCTTGCTGTCGTTCATGAGAATGGGTCCTGGATTCAAAGGTTAAAATCAGATATTGTCTCCATTGAAGCAATGTTAATGCAAGCATCATCCAGGTCCAACTCTAACCATTTTTGGTGAATTTGTAAGGGGTTTATCTCGAAGACTCAGTTACATTCAATTCCTGCCGAGCAAAGTCATAGCAAAACAAAATCCAGCCCCAACCAGTGCCTCACGTTGACTCATTTCTGTGCAAGGCCAATCTTGAAATCTCCCCCAGGCTCTAGGCAAGAGGTTGAATGAGGATCTTTCATTTCAAAGGGATCATCCAGTCCAAAATCTGGAGAGGTCACTCTTCAGAACACCCATGACCACATAGCCCTGGAATCATGGGAGGAACAGAAGAATAATATCAATCTGGAACAATAACAATAATGTTATTTCTTTCATAAAAATAATCAAAGTTGTTTCCAAAATCCTGGGCAATAGGAGAACCAATTTAGGAAATAAAAGCATGAAGCCTGTGACACTCTCTACGTCTCAGTTGGTAGCCATTTTGATTCTGAATTTGCTCATGGGGAGGGGTGGGGAGGTAGTGAGTGAGGGTGCGGTGGCATAATGGTATTGTCACTGGACCGGTAATCTAGAGACCTGGGGTAATGTTCTGGGGACTCAGGTTCAAGTCTCACCACGGCAGATGGTGGAAACCGAATTCAATTAAAAGAAATCTGGAATTAAAAGTCTAATGATGGCCATGAGTCGGATATCAAGAAAACTTTAGGGAAGGAAATCTGCTGTCCTTACTTGGTCTGGCCTACATGCGACTCCAGAGCCACAGCAATGTGGTTCACTCTTACATGATCAGCAATGGGCGATAAATGCTGGCCCAGCCAGCGATGTCCACATCCCAGTCTTCCTTTCTCAAATTGAACTGGGATCTCTAAGTGGGAAATAAATGCCTACTCAAGGGCCTCCTCCCATTGCCACTGATATTAACTGGTAGGTGCCTTGCCATGTAAACCCCCAGGGTGGAGTCCTTCATTCAAGGCCATTTGGCATCTGATGGAGGGATATGTCATTGAGAAGGGGAGAGCCCATTGAGAGCCACTCCACTGAGCTTCCTCCTCCTCTGTGAATACCCTCCCACTATCACTTACCTGTGGCCTTGGATCCAGGGGCAACACTAGGCCTCGGGTGAGTGTTATACTGACAACAGACTCCACCTCCAGTGTCCAATTCACCTGCTGCCCTCTGATTTGCTGGCAACTCCTGTCTGGTATGACTTCATCCCCAACGTCCTTGATCCCAGGAGAGCGCGCCGCTAGCCTGATCTATGCTCATTAGCTCTTAAAGTGATGGGCCTTTCCTCAGAGCTGGACAGGACCCCATCACCTTTCAGCTCAGATATCGAGGCTGGCACATCTTCCACACGATGTGAACATCACTGGTAAGGTCAGCATTTATTGCCCATCCCTAACTGCCCTTGAGAGGGTGGTGCTGAGCTACCTTCTTAAAACCCTGCAGTCCACATGATGTAGGTACACCCACAGTGCTCTTAGGGAGGGAATTCCAAGATTTTGACCCAGCCATTGCGAAGGAACTGCGATATATTTCCAAGTCAGGATGGTGAGTGACTTGGAGGGGAACTTGCAGCTGGTAGTGTTCCCACTTACCTGCTACCCTTGTCCTTCTAGATGATAGCGGTTTTGGGTTTGGAAATTACTGATGGGGGATCCTTGGTGAGTTGCTGCAGTGCATCTTGTAGACAGTACACATGGCTGCCACTGTGCATTGGTGGCAGAGGGAGTGAATGTTGAAGGTGGTGGATAGGGTGCCAATCAAGTGGGTTACTTTGTCTTGGATGGTGTCAAGCTTCTTGAGTGCTGTTGGAGCTGCATCCATCCAGGCAAATGGGGAGTATTCCATCACACTCCTGACTTGTGCCTTGAAGATGGTGGACAGGCTTTGGAGAGTCAGGAGGTGAGTTACTCATCACAGAATTCTCAGTTTCTGACCTGCCCTGGTAGCCACAGTATTTATATTGCTAGTCCAGTTCAGTGTCTGGTCAATGGTAGATCCCACGATATTGATGGTGGGGGATTCAGCAATGGTAATGATATTGAATGCTAGATCCACTCTCTTGTTGGAGGTGGCTATTGCCTGATGCTTGTGTGGCATGAATGTTATGTTCCACTTGTCAGCCCAAGCCTGAATATTGTCCAGGTCTTGCTGCATTTGGGCATGAATTGCCCTTCCTGCTCCTGCTCCTCCTCCTCCTCTGATCTGAGTCTGCTTCAAGTAGTCAACCATCATTCCAGTACCAAAGAAAGGCCAGGCAGTGAGCCTTAATGACTACTGCCCAATGGCTCTGACACCCATCCTTATGAAGTGCTTCGAAAGGTTAGTCATGGCACCAATCAATTTCAGCATCCCAGATTGCCTGGATCCACTACAGTTCGCCTATTGCCACAACAGGTCCACAGCAGATGCCATCTCCCTGGCCCTGCACTCAACCCTGGAACACCTGGATAACAAAGACACTTAATGTCAGATTCCTATTTATTGACTACAGCTCAGCCTTCAACATCATTATCCCAACAAAATTCATCTCCAAACTCCATGGCTTAGGGTTCTGCTCCTCCCTTTGTGACTGGATCTTAGACTTCCTAACTCACAGATCACAATCAGTAAGGACAGGCAAGAACGCCTCCTCTACGATCATCTTCAACACCAGTGCCCCACAAGGTTGTGTTCTCAGCCACTTACTATACTCCTTATACACCTATGACTGTGTGGCCAAGTTCCCCTCCAACTCCATTTTTAATTTTGCTGCGACACCACCGTAGTGGATCGGATCTCAAACAATGATGAGACAAGTTACAGGAAAGAGATAGAGAATCTGGTGAACTAGTGCGGCGACAATAATCTCTCCCTCAATGTCAGTAAAAAGAAAGAGATAGTCATCAACTTCAGGAGGTGTAGTGGAGAATACGTCCCTGCCTACATCAATGGGAATGAAGTGGAGATGGTTGAGAACTTCAAATTTCTAGGTATCCAGATCACCGTCCTGGTCCCTCCATGCCGACACTATAGTTAAGAAAGTCCACCAAAGCCTCTACTTTCTCAGAAGGCTAAGGAGATTCGACATATCTGCTACAACTCTCACCAACTTTTACAGATGCACCATAGAAAGCATTCTTTCTGGTTGTGTCACAGCTTGGTATGGCTCCTGCTCTGAACAAGACCGCAATAAACTACTAACAAAGAACAAAGAACAAAGAACAATACAGCACAGGAACAGGCCCTTCGGCCCTCCAAGCCCGCGCCGCTCCCCGGTCCAGGATTGAATCCTGAATCCAGGATCCCCGCCCAATTTTCCAGCCTATCTACATCCTAATATCCTATCCACCGAGCTGTCCCTCACAGCTACGATGCTTTGTTCATCACAACCTATTAACTCACCCCCACCCCCCCATTCCAGACCATGTGATCTCCAGGGAGAGGCGAAAACCCAGAGTGAAAACCCCAGGGCCAATATGGGGAAAAAAAATCTGGGAAATTCCTCTCCGACCCCCTGAGGCGATCGAAACGAGTCCAGGAGATCACACTGGCCCTGATCGGAAAATGCTTCCCAACCCTATTCATTTCCACTTCCACGAACACCATATGAATTCCCTGCCCCCGAGACAGGTTCCCAACTATCCGCAGTCTCGCTCTGTACTGGCACCAGCAAGATGATCATAGAATGAAGCCTTGAAACGAGAAACAAAGAACAATTAGCCCGCGCCGCTCCCTGGTCCAAACTAGACCACTCTTTTGTATCCCTCCATTCCCACTCCGTTCATATAGCTGTCTAGATAAGTCTTAAACGTTCCCAGTGTGTCCGCCTCCACCACCTTGCCCGGCAACACATTCCAGGCCCCCACGACCCTCTGTGTAAAATATGTCCTTCTGATATCTGTGTTAAACCTCCCCCCCTTCACCTTGAACCTATGACCCCTCGTGAACATCACCACCGACCCGGGGAAAAGCTTCCCACCGTTCACCCTATCTATGCCTTTCATAATTTTATACACCTCTATTAAGTCTCCCCTCATCCTCCGTCTTTCCAAGGAGAACAACCCCAGTTTCCCCAATCTCTCCTCATAACCAAGCCCCTCCATACCAGGCAACATCCTGGTAAACCTCCTCTGTACTCTCTCCAAAGCCTCCACGTCCTTCTGGTAGTGTGGCGACCAGAACTGGACGCAGTATTCCAAATGCGGCCGAACCAACGTTCTATACATCTGCAACATCAGACCCCAACTTTTATACTCTATGCCCCGTCCTATAAAGGCAAGCATGCCACATGCCTTCTTCACCACCTTCTCCACCTGTGACGTCACCTTCAAAGATCTGTGGACTTGCACACCCAGGTCCCTCTGCGTCTCTACACCCTTTATGGTTCTTCCATTTATCGTGTAGCTCCTCCCTACATTATTCCCACCAAAATGCATCACTTCGCATTTATCAGGATTGAACTCCATCTGCCATTTCCTTGCCCAAATTTCCAGCCTATCTATATCCTTCTGTAGCCTCTGACAATGTTCCTCACTATCTGCAAGTCCTGCCAGTTTTGTGTCGTCCGCAAACTTACTGATCACCCCAGTTACTAAGGATCGTGAATGTAGCCCAGTCCATCACACAAATCAACTTCACATCCATTGAGACTGTCTACACTTCCTGTTGCCTCAAAAAAGCAGCCAGCATAATTAAGGACCTCCCACACCCCAGACATACTCTCTTCCATCTTCTTCTGTCAGGAAAAAGGTACAAAAGTCTGAAAACAGGTACCAAACAGTCCAAATATGTCCAGGATAGGTGGCCATGCTAAATTGCCCCTTAGTGTCAGGGGGACTAGCAGGGTAAATATGTGGGATTATGGGGATAGGTCCTGGGTAGGATTGTGGTCGGTACAGACTCGATGGGCCAAATGGTCTCCTTCTGCCCTGTAGGGATTCTATGATTCTATGAACCGACTCAAGAACAACTTCTTCCCTGCTGTATTCAGACTGTTAAATGTCCCTCTCATACATTGAGCTGATCTTTCTCTTCACCCAACCTGTAGTTGCAACACTATATTCTGCACCCTCTCCTTTTCCTTCTCCCCTTTGTACTCTATTAACGGTATGCTCTGTCTGTATAGCGCAATACTTTTGGATCCAGAAACAATACTTTTCACTGTATCCCAATATATGTGACAATAATAAATCAAATCAAATCCTCCTCCTGCCCCCATTCCCGCTGCTACTCCTGGTTCTGCTATTCCACAATACTATTGTCAGTGCTGAGGCCTCCGCTATTTACCATCTATAATAATCAGTTCAATGAAGAGACACATGTTGACCAGATCAGATAATGATGCCGGATAGATCCGATTTCCTGCTCCTGCTTTTGTTCCTACATTCCTTCCAAATTACCACACCATTTCCAGCTAATTTACCTCTCTAAAAACTGTGTGGTCACCTCCCAAATCTATTCCCATCTTTCTCAGAGCCCCAAGCTCAAATCACTTCCATCACATTTTTCCTTTAACAATACTGAAATGGTTCTTAGCAAAGTCACGTGACAAACCCTTGTCCTTCTCAACCTTTCTACAGTATCTCAGTGTCTCACCAAATGTTACCGCTCTCACCCACATTCACTGCTTTAGAATCAATAGTCACAGGATCTCTTACAACGTCTCTGCTTCCTGCTTCTGTGCCATTAGCTCTGGAGCCACCTGAGGGTCTATCCTGCATCCCATCGATAGGCTGCCGCTGCCTCTCAGTGACAGCATTGCAGGGAGAATCCACATGTACATATAGAATCATAGAATCCCTACAGTGCAGAAAGAGGCCATGCGACCCATTGAGCCTGCAGTGACAACAAGCTCACGCAAGCCTATCTCCATAACCCCACGCACCCACCCTGCTATTTCTTTGACACTAAGAGTCAATTCAGCATGGCCAATCCACCTAATCTGCACATTTTTGGAGTGTGGGAGGAAAGCGGAGCACCCGGAGGAAACCCATGCAGACATGGAGAGAACATGCAAACTCCACACAGACAATGACCCGAGGCCGGAATTGAACCTAGGTCTCTGGCGCTGTGAGGCAGCAATGCTAACCGCAGTGCCAACTATCATTTTTTTAAATTTTTCCATGAGTTGTGGGTGTTACCGGCAAGGCCATTGTTTGTTGCCCATTCCAAATTGCCCATATAGGCCAGACCGGGTAAGGACAACAGATTTCCTTCCCTAAAGGGCATTAGTGAAGCAGATGGGTTTTTACAACAATCGGCAATGGCTTCGTGGTCACCATCACTGAGACTAGCTTTATAATTCTGAATTTATTAATTGAATTTAAATTCTACCAACTACCCTGAACGGTGTAGCCTGGGTCTTAGGACTGCTGGCCTAAAGAATATTAACAAAGTGACCATCTCCCTCGATCCTCTCCACTGCCTTTGCTTTCAGACTGATTATACAACATGTCATCCTGAATAAGATACAACTTCCTCCATTCAACATTGGGAAAACTGAAGCATTGGATTCAGGAATGGTCCCATCAGATTGGAAGCTGCCAAAATTTACTCTGCTTGTAAAGAAAGGAGGGAGGGAGAAAACAGTGAAGTTAGTCTGACATCAGTTGGTGGGAAAATGCTGGAATCTATTATTTAATTGACACAGCGGTGAGTTTCAGATTTTACTGTCGCGTGTGAAGAAATATTTCCCGATATCAGCCCTGAACAGTCGAAGTCTAATTTTTATGCCATTGCCGATTGTTGTGTAAAGCATCTTACACAATAGAAGGACGCCATTCAGCCCATCGAGTCTGTACCGAATCTCCAAAAGAGTATCTTACTCAGGCACCACCCCCCCAGCCCCTTCCCCATGTATTCACCTGGTCCCCCCAGCCCTATCCCCGTTACCCCACACATTCCCCGCTCACTGCCCTATCCCCATACATTCCCCCTGCCCTATCCCCGTAACCCCACACATTCCCCACTCCCGCTCTATCCCTGTAACCTCACATATTCACCACTCCCTTCCTATTCCCGTAATGGCCTCGGGATACGGGGCTGATTGTTTTGGACTGCGATGCGGAGAAATGTCTTCACTCAAAGTGTTGTGAATTTTTGGAATTCTGTACCCCAGAGGGTTGTGGGTGCTCCAGTATTGAACATATTTAAGGCTGGAATAGACAGATTTTTGATCTCACAGAGATTCCAAGGAAATGGGGAATGGGCGGGAAACTGGAGTTGAAGTCCAAGATAAGCCATGATCATTTAGCAGGTGTGATGGGCCGAATGGTATATTGCTGCTCCTATTCCTTGTGTGCATTGTCTTTGGGAACCTCCACTAACTTTGTTCCTTCACTAACAATTCCATCTCTATCCTTCTCAGGTAGAACTAGTTTCAGCCTGAGTCTGAGCTGGGCTTTTTATCCCATACCCTCTCCCACTTGCCAAGACCACTGACTTCCGCTTAAAAATTTAAAGTTTATTTATTAGTGTCACAAGTAGGCTTATGTTAACACTGCAATGAAGTTACTGTGAAATTCCCCTAGTCACCACACTCCGGTGCCTGTTTGGGTACACTGAGGGAGAATTTAACATGGCCAATGCACCTAACCAGCACGTCTTTCGGACTGTGGGAGGAATCCGGAGCAACATTGGCAGATTCTAGCACTGTCTCAATCCATCTGCTCCTCAAACCCTCATCCGTACTTTTATTCCATCCAGATTCAACCGTTCCAGAATACTCCTGGCCTGCCTCCCAGCTTCCTCCTCACACCACTTGTGCTCATTTTAAACCTCTGCTGTCCATCTCTTCACTTCAGTGCATCAAGCCTATGCTCACTAACCTCCCTGACTCCCGATCTAAAGAGATTCTCAGCCTTGTTTTCCACTCCCTCCAGGGCCTCACACCTGCCAGTCTCTGTAATCTGCTTCAGGCCTCCAAGCCTTTGAGGTCTGTGCCATCCCACAATTTTAATCACTTCACCTTTTGACAGTTGTGCCTTCAGCTGACAAAACTGTCAGCCCTTGTGAGGTTGCTGGCAATATGAAAAGTGCTATCTATATAAACACAAGTTGTTGCTGTTAAAACTTTTCTTGCTGAGGAAACAAAACATTTTTATTTGCAAGAGGCACTCAATACTTTGATTTGTCTCAGTGCTGCTGAGATTCGCTTGTTTCTCAGTTTCCTCCCCGTTCCCGGTTTTAATTGAGATCAGACTTCTGCTACAGATCCTCAGTCGACCTCGGTTAAGAAAGTTAAACATAAGAACATCAATGAAGCACTGGGCAATGTATCAAACTGCACACAGAATCTCAATGATCAAGTCACTCAAAATCCACTAAGCACATGTTACTTTAATTAGATCGAGGCTGCTGAACCTCAGATTGTGTCAGTGAAATCAATGACTGTCACAGCATGGTGCAGCTGAACACAAGGCCTTTCAGCCCATCAGTGTCAGCAGTTATTCACGGACTCTCACTTGCCACTCTTTGCCAATAACCAGGCCAATCTTTCTACTTACTGTATTTATCCAATTCCATTTCTATTGAATCTGCTTCCACGACCACCCCTTCCCTCCGTCCCTCATCCCTTTCCCCCTCCCTCACCCCTTCCTTCCGTCCCTCACCCCCTTCCTCCTGCACTCCCTCACCCCCTTCCCCCCACCTGTTCCCTCCCCACCTCTCCCCTCACTCCCTCACCCCTTTCCCCCAACTCCCTTACCGCTTTCCCCCACTCCCTCATCCCCTCCCCCCACTCCCTCACCCCCTTCCCCCCACTCCCTCACCCCCTTCACCTTCCTCTCTCACCCCCTTCCCCCCTTCACCTCCTTCCCCCCACTCCCTCACCCCTTTCCCCCTCATCTCTTTCCTGCCACTCCCTCACCTCTTTCCCCTCACTCACTCACCCCCTTCCCCCCACTCCCTCACCCCTTTCTCCCCCACCCCTTTCCCCCCACTCCCTCACCCCTTCTCCCCACTCACTCACCCCTTCTCCCTCACCCCTTTCCCCCACCCCCTCACCCCTTTCCCCCACCCCCTCACCCCTTTTCCCTCACTCCCTCACCCCTTCCCCCCCACTCCTTCACCCCTTTCCACCCACTCCCTCACCCCTTCCCCCCACTCCATAGAACATAGAACATTACAGCGCAGTACAGGCCATTCGGCCCTCGATGTTGGGCCGACCAGTGGAACCAATCTAAAGCCCCTCTAATCTACACTATTCCAATATCATCCATATGTTTATCCAATAACCATTTGAATGCTCTTAATGTTGACGAGTCCACTACTGCTGCAGGCAGGGCATTCCACGCCCTTACTACTCTCTGAGTGAAGAACCTACCTCTAACATCTGTCCTATATCTCTCACCCCTCAATTTAAAGCTATGTCCCCTCGTACTAGCCATCACCATCCGAGGAAAAAGGCTCTCACTATCCACCCGATCTAATCCTCTGATCATCTTGTATGCCTCTATTAAGTCACCTCTTAACCTTCTTCTCTCTAACAAAAACAACCTCAAGCCCCTCAGCCTTTCCTCATACGATTTTCCCACCATACCAGGCAACATCCTGGTAAATCTCCTCTGCACCCTTTCCAACACTTCCACATATTTCCTATAATGCGGCGACCAGAACTGTACGCAATACTCCAAATGCGGCCGCACCAGAGTTTTGTACAGTTGCAACATGGCCTCCTGACTCCGAAACTCAATCCCTCTACCAATAAAAGCTAACACACCGTACGCCTTCTTAACAACCCTATCAACCTGGGTGCCAACTTTCAGGGATCTATGCACATGGACACCCAGATCCCTCTGTTCATCTACACTACCAAGTATCTTACCATTAGCCCAGTACTCTGTGTTCCTGTTACTCCTTCCAAAGTGAATCACCTCACACTTTTCCGCATTAAACTCCATTTGCCACCTCTCAGCCCAGCTCTGCAGCTTATCTATGTCCCTCTGTAACCTGCCACTTCCCTCCGCACTGTCTACAACTCCACCGACTTTAGTGTCATCCGCAAATTTACTAATCCATCCTTCCATGCCCTCATCCAGGTCATTAATAAAAATGACAAACAGCAGTGGCCCCAAAACAGATCCTTGCGACACCACTAGTAACTGAACTCCAGGATGAATATTTCCCATCAACCACCACCCTCTGTTTTCTTACAGCTAGCCAATTCCTGATCCAAACCACGAAATCACCCTCAATCCCATGTGTCCGTATTTTCTGCAAAAGCTTACCATGGGGAACCATATCAAATGCTTTGCTGAAATCCATATACACCACATCAACCGCTTTACCCTCATCCACCTCTTTGGTCACCTCACCCCTTTTTCCCCCACTGCCTCCCCGTTCCCCCCACTCCCTTCCCCCTTCTACCCACTCCCTCACCCCCCCCTTTCCCCCCATCCCTTTCCCCCACTCGCTCACCCTTACCCCCCACACTCCCTCACCACTTTCTCCCCCACTCTCTCACCCTCTTCTCCCCCACTCTCTCACCCCCTTCTCCCCCACTCTCTCACCCCCTTCTCCCCCACTCCTTCCTTCTTTCCCCCCACTCCCTCACCCCTTTCCCCCCCACTCCCTCACCCCCTTCTCCTGTCCCCCCACTCCCACACCCCTTTCCCCACTCTCTCACCCCTTTCCCCCCACTCCCTCACCACTTTCTCCCCCACTCCCTCACCCCTTCTCCACTCCCTCACCCCTTCCCCCCACTCCCTCACCCTCTTCCCGCCTCCTCCCTCACCCCTTCCCCCTCCTCCCTCACCCCTTCCTCTCTCCTCCCTCACCCCTTCCTCCCACTCCCTCATCACTTTCCCCCTCCTCCCTCACCCCTTCCCCCTCCTCCCTCACCCATTCCTCCCACTCCCTCACCCCTTCCCCCCTCCTCCCTCACCCCTTCACCCTCCTCCCTCACCCCTACCCCCCTTCTCCCTCACCCCTTCCTCCCACTCCTTCACTCCTTCCCCCCTCCTCCCTCACCCCTTCCCGCGCCCCCCCCCCTCCCCCAGCCTCCACCCCCTTTCAGGTTACATTTCCAGATCACAAGAAACAGTAAAATAAATTTCTCATCCATCACCCTCCAAACCGCTCCCTCCTTCTCCCAATTTCACCAATGAGCTCAAATCAATGTCCTCAGATTCTCACCTGTCTGTTATCCCCCTCAGTGATATCATCCAACATCCCTCGCCAAATCCCACATTTAATAAAAACAGGAAAAGTTGGAGAGACTCAGCAGGTCCGGCAATATCTGTGGAAAGAGAGACAGATTAAACGTTCTGAGTCCAGTGTGGTGGTGTTGCCTTTGTCGGCCGAACCAAACACTCTGGAATTCTCTTCCTAAACCTCTGTGCTTTTGTAAATCTCTCCTGGAAACATTCCTCTTGCCTCCAGCTTGGTCACCTATTGTGCCAGTATTAACAATATTCTTATTGCTGTTCTTCTTGTCAAGCTCCTCGGGCGGTTTTGCTCCAATAAAACACAACGGGTGGGATTTTATGACCTCACTCATCCCGAAACTGTAAAATCCTGCCCGAGGTCAACAGACCTTTCCATTGTCCGCCATTCGCCTGCTCCAATTCCCGTGGAGCATTTTATCGGTACAATTCTGGCCTATATAAATGCAAGATGTTGTTGTCGGAATAAAGCATTGTCTGAACATTGATATGGTACTGGATACCCTGATAAGATGATGGAGTGGGCAAAAAAATGGCTTGGTGGCGCAGTGGTTAGCACTGCTGCCTTACAGGGACCCAGGTTCAATTCCTGGCTTGGGTCACTGTCTATGTGGAGTCTGCACGTTCTCCCCGTGTCTGCGTGGGTTTCCTCGGGTGCTCCGGTTTCCTCCCACACTCCAAAGACATGCTGGTTAGGTGCATTGGTCATGCTAAATTCTCCCTCAGTGTACCTGAACAGGCACCTGAAGTGTGGTGACTAGGGGATTTTCACAGTAACTTCATTGCAGTGTTAATGTAAGCCTACTTGTGACACTAATAAACAAACTTTAAACTTTAAAAAATAGCCGATGGAATGAAATGTCAGTAAATGTGAGACTCAGGAGCATACTGTGGTGTCATTCTACACTAAACCTAACCCAACCTGATTCCTAACCCTGACGCTCGACCCTAACCCAATCCTAACCGTAACTCAATTCATAACCCAACCCCCACCCTAACCCTATCCCTAACCTTAACCCAATTCCTAATCCTAATCCTAACCCAATCCCTAACTCTAAGCCTAACCCAAATGTTCTACCTAACCTCTTGCAACCTGCCCATCTATCCATCCCTTAATGTTTCAGCATAGGCAGTAAATGTTGGCCAGTTGATTAACTCTGGTGGGTATGGTGGCTGGGTTTGATGCTGTTCTCACTAGATTACTGTGCATCCAAATTCCTCAGTATTTGATTTATTATTGTCACATGCATTCATATACAGAGAAAAGTATTGTTTCTTGCGCTCTATACAGAAAAGCATATTGTACATAGAGAAGGAAAGGAGGGTGCAGATCAGCTTAGTGCAAGGTAGATCCATTCAAAAGTCTGATGGCAGAAGGGAAGAAGCTGTTCTTGAGTCGGTCGGCATGTGACCTCAGACTTTTGTATCTTTTTCCCGACGGAAGAAGGTGGAAGAGAAAATGTCCAGGGTGCGTGGGGTCCTTAATTATGCTGGCTGCTTTTCCAAGGCAGAGACAGAGTCAATGGATATGAGGCTGGTTTGGGTGATGGACTGGGCTTCGTTCACGACCCTTTGTATCTTCTTGCGGCCTTGGGCAGAGCAGGAGTCATACCAAGTTGTGATACAACCAGAAAGGATGTTTTCTATGGTACATCTTTAAAAATTGGTGAGAGTTGTAGCAGACATGCTGAATTTCCTTAGCCTCCTGAGAAAGTAGAGGCGCGGTGGGCGGAGGGGATTTGTGTGGGGAATGTCACAGGATAGTCAGCAGGAGGTCAATTAATCTTGGGATGTTCCTGCTCTCAGGCCCACATTAGGTACTGCAGCTGTTGACTGACTAATGGGCATCGGGTAAAGTGAATTCTCCAACTCCCAACTCCTGGAGGAGTAATTCCTGTTTCAATCCAGATAAGGAATAATCAGTATTGGGGCAGCCCCACAATGGCAGTCTGTCAGTCCTTTAAGCACTGTGAGATTTCCCTCTGTCACATTAGCCTTGCAATACAAAGCTCTCTCCTACTCTCTTTTCTGGCTGCACTGTTTCTTGTCCATGTTCTGATTCTAGTTATAATCTGATTTAAAAACATCAACGTTAACATTCCAATCAACTTGCAGCAACAGAACATTATACTGGCCAGTCATTGACTCGATTGGAATGTGATAATCTTAACAAAATGTCTGAATGTGTGACCTGGGTCTTGTGGTCTCTGATGGAATGGTTTGGATTTTGTTTTAATGCTCTCATAGGGCTAAGGGAAGATGAAGATTGTCTGGACTGCTGTTCCTGTCCATTCCAGTTTAACGGGAGCAAAGAGTGGGGGTTGATGTAGAGGACACGAGTGTGCTTTCACCTGCAGGAACTGTTTGAGTCGCTGTTCAAACAGGGGCTTGGTGCAGTGACCACATGACTAGTGCAGCGCCATGTCATGTATCAAGGGGCCATGGATGCTGCCAACTCAAGAAGCTGCAGGAGATTAACAGCGATGTCCATAAATCTGCTGTGACGCTACACATAGTAAGTTGCAGAATATTGCATCTCTTGTCTGTTATGCTCAGGTTACTTTCTCTGTCTCTATTTAGTGTTGCTCTCTCTAGCATAGAAAGTGACCATTCAGCCCACTGTGCCGATGCTGGTCCTTTAAAAGAACTATCCAGTTAGACTCACTTCCCCTGGTCCTCCCCCAGCTCTCTGTTCCCTTTCAAATTCACTTTTCAAATAGATTGAATCTGCTTCCACCTCTTTCAGGCAGTGAATTCCAGCTCAGAACAAATATTCTTCCCTTCCTCCTGCCTCTGCTCTATCTTCACCTTTCTTCTCTCTGCTCCACTCCTCCTCTCTCATATTCTCTCCTTCACTTTCCTCTCCCGCCCTTCTCCCCATCTCCCGTCTACTCGCTTTTCCACTCCGATCCTATCTCCTCTCCTGCACTCTCTTCCTCTCTGCTCCTTAACTCCTCTCCTGCTCCCCTCCACTCAACTTGCACTCCTCCTCCCCCCCTCCTCTCACACCCTGTCCATCGTTCCTCTCCTCTTCCCTCTCCTCCTCCCCCTTCCTCCTGCACTTAGACCATAAGACTATAAGATATAGGAGCAGAATTAGGCCATTCAGCCCATCGAGTCTGCTCCACCATTCAATCATGGCTGATATGATTCTCATCCCCATTCTCCTGCCTTCTTCCCGTAACCATTGATCCCCCTATTGATCTATTTCGGTCTTAAAGACACTCAATGACCTGGCCTCCGCAGCCTTCTGCGGCAAAGAGTTCCACAGATTCACCACCCTCCGGCTGAAGAAATTCCTCCTCATCTCAGTTTTAAAGGAGTGTCCCTTCACTCTGAGGTTGTGCCCTCGAGTTCTAGTCTCTCCCACTAGTGGAAACATCCTCTCCATGTCCACTCTATCCAGGCCTCGCAGTATTCCGTACGTTTCAATTAGATTCCCCCCTCATCCTTCTAAACTCCATTCAGTACAGACCCAGACTCCTCAACTGCTCCTCATATGACAAACCCTTCATTGCTGGGACCACTCTTGTGAACCTCCTCTGGACCCCCTCCAAGGCCAGCACATCCTTCCTTACGTATGGGGCCCAAAACTGCTCACAGTTGTTAGAATATTTGAATTTTCTAACCCCCAGCAGTTAATTCTATATTAATTATGTTTAATTGTATTCAAGGTGGAGGACGTTAACTGGGGATTCACTTGTGCCCTAGAAATAGGAACAGATTGAAACTGAGCTTGTTGGATTTGGAGGTGCATTTTTGGAAAGTGTCACTCTGTTCAAAGAACCTGATGAAAGTGCAGAAATATTGGCTTCAGTTCTATCCTTCACCACGGGCTTTCTGGAATAGAACAGAGCTCCCTCGTGTCTTGAATTTTCATCTTTTCTTTTCAAATAAATCTAAATTTAGGATTAGGATGGACACTATTTAATACACTTTAAGCTGAGAGAAGCTTACAAAGACGAATGTAATCAGCATTCTTCCCTTTAAACACACAATCCCTCTTTTTAATAACACAATATAAACCAAAAGATTCTTCAGCAGTTGTTAACTGAAGAAAGGTTTTCCCTCCCTTAGAATGAAAGGATGAGGAATGCCATTCCCACAAACTTGCTGTTCTCTCCCGCAATCCCTGTCTGGAATCTGGCTGGGAGTCTTTCCTGGTGAAGCCACGCTCCTGATACAAAGGCGGTTGCAATGGTCAGAAGCTTGTGAGGTGCAACAGGCAATTCCTCCATGTTGTTAAAAAGAGAGCCGAGACCCAGTTTGAGGCTAGGGTTTGGACCTTCTGACTGGGGAGCACTCAGTGCTCAGGGCAAATCTTGGGCTTGAAGATGGACCAGGCCCTGTTTTTGCCCATTCAAGTTCAATTTCCACCTTATCTGACCTTGCAAGTGGCTTCAATAAACATGAGAATTTATGGACTATAGTCAGCGGGATCACAGCAGCAAATTTGTTCTCTGAAAACTCCCACAGCAAACAATGTGATAACGATGAGATGTTTGTTGAGTGCTCAGTAACACCCTGAACATTAGGAACAACTCTCTTGCTCATGTTCAAGATAGCGACATGCAATCATTAATCGGTACAATGGTAGCCACACTCCACCCTTTCCCCCAGCCACTGAAATTGTCATTGTGTGGTCCTGGTTGTGAATGATGGACATTTTGGCTTTGATACTGAGGCAGATGTTGGTGGGGGGAACATGCACAGCTGGATAACTGTGTGGGGGAAGATGGGGAGTGGGAGGGAGAGGGAAATGTGAGAGAATCATTGGCAGCGTTGAAAGAAAAAAAAAGGAGGAAACCTTTTCATTACAACCTCCAGTTCTAAAATTGAGAAAAAGTTTGGAGAAAGCTGTTTACTGTTAATTCAGTTTTTGATGTTGAATTTACATTGGGTCTTTTCCAAGATTCTAATCCCACAATATAGTGTGGCTGCTATGATATCAAAACCCATGCACAATTCATGGAATGTCAGCTATTTCCCTCTCTCCCTTCTTCCCCAGAAGTAAAGGGATCTGCTCTTTACAAAAAGCTTGTTGACTTGCCCTTCAGTATCTCCCGGACAGATCATCCTCTTGTTTTCCAACTCATTAAATTGATATATGGAAGTTCCCTCCAAGTCGGAAAATGTCCTGCCGTCATCTGGAGTCAGGAACAGTATCGGGTGGGGACCGAGGGGAGTTTCTGTGTGGCTCCACAGGAGGCTCAGGCTACTGAGTAGACTAGAAAATGCACAGCTCGACAACGCAGGGGGGTGGTATTCTCCCCAGGCACAGCTGCCGGATGGTCTGGCTCAGTGAAGATTCCTTCATTGATTTGTTTTTTCTCCAAAATAAGACTTTTAGCAGCAGCCTTCACGTGGCCTCCTGCTTTGATTTTGATTTGATTTGATTTATTATTGTCACATGAATTAACATACAGTGAAAAGTATAGAGAACTTTAAGTATTGGCTCAGTTGGTGGTATTCATGTCTGTGTCACACACTTGTGGCTTTTCAATCCCACTCCAGGCATTTGAACACACAATCCAGGCTGACGCTCCCAGCGACGGAGGTGTTGTCTTTTCAGTGAGATGGTAAATTGAAGCCTTGTCTGCTGCTTCGGGGGGGATGTAAGACATCCCATATCACTTAGAGCAGCAGTGTCCTTCCTCATGTCCCATTCAATAGTTACCCGCCCAATGTCACTACAATAGATTTACCTTGGTGTTATTTGGGGCGGCACGGTTGCACAGTGGGTTAGCACTGCTGCTTCACAGCTCCAGGGGCCTGGGTTCGATTCCCGGCTCGGGTCACTGTCTGTGTGGAGTTTGGACATTCTCCTCGTGTCTGTGTGGGTTTCCTCCGGGTGCTCCGGTTTCCTCCCACAGTCCAAAGATGTGCGGGTTAGGTTGATTGGCCATGCTAAGATTGCTCCTTAGTGTCCTGAGATGCATAGATTAGAGGGATTAGCGGGTAAAATATGTAGGGTAATGGGGGTAGGGCCTGGGTGGGATTGTGGTTGGTGCAGACAAGATGGGCCGAATGGCCTCTTTCTGCATTGTAGGGATTCTATGATTTCTACCTCTTTATGGGATCTTGCTGTGTACAAGTCAGCTGCCATAATCCCCACTTTACAACAATGGCTACACTTCATTGGTTGTAAAATTTTAATTCTTTCATGGGATGTGGGCATCACTGGCTGGGACAGCATTTATTGATCATTCCTAATTGCCCTTGAACTGAGCGTCTTAGGAGTCAGCCACATTGCTGTGACTCTGGAGTCACATGTAGACCAGACAGCAGATTTCCTTCCCTAAAGGACATTAGTGAATCAGATGGGTTTTTACGACAATCAATAGTTTCACGGTCATCGTTACTGACACTTGCTTTTCAATGAAATTGAATTTAAGTTTCACCAATTTACAAATTAGAAACAGGAGTAGGCCACTCAGCCCCTCAAGCCTGCCTCACCAGATGCTCTGATGGGGTTTCAACCTTTGCCACAGATCGTTGGACTGGGCCTCTGGATTACCAACCTACTGATAGTGCCACTATGCCATGGCACCCCCTTTATCACCATCGCCTCTTGTAACATGAGGCTGTGAAAGTCATTATGAAAAATGGAAACTCTTAATTTGATGAGGACAGAGCTTCTGGAACTGTAAGAGAGCCAGTGTGTGTGAGAGTGGCCTGAAACCATGGCCTCACTAGTGTTGGAGTTAAGATCAGATATACTCAGCCAAACTGATTTGGTTCACTCAAGAGATAGACAGAGAATTGTCCTTGATGACAATGCACCTCATCCAGCAACAACATTGAGAACATCCTGTAAGTACGAGGAGAGCACTGCTTCATACAAGATGAAAAACACATGAGAAATGGACCAGAGATGGTGGAAATAGAAACAATTACAAGTTAAACAAGGACGTTTATGTTTATTTTAGCCCCCCATGTTTCTGGAACATTGCTTGTGCTTTTAACTCAGCAGATCATCGGTGCTGGGAAATAAAAGTGTTATCAACTTCTAAGCAATGGCAATGCAAAGAGCTCAGAGATTACAGGGTAGTGAATTTCATTTCCATATGATCCTAAATGGACCACTGAGTAGATCAAGAGTAAAACTCATTCACCCATCAAACACACAGAAGTAATCACTGACCAGATGCAGAGTAACTCTCCCTCAACACTGTCCCCATCAAACACGCTAGGACAGGTACAGCACAGGGTTAGATACAGAGTAAATTTCCCTCTACACTGTCCCCATCAAACGCTCCCAGGACAGGTACAGCACGGGGTTAGATACAGAGTAAAGCTCCCTCTACACTGTCCCCACCAAATGCTCCCAGGACAGGTACAGCACGGGGTTAGATACAGAGTAAAGCTCTTCCCCTGCTGCATCAAAATCACTCAGACCAAAACCTCAGAAGAACTTCCCTCACTGCTCCAGCTGAATATTTTAAACACCCAGCCCAGTCAGAATGTGGCAGCCCTGAATTAAAATTACCAAATTTTCCTGAATTATAGGTTGGCCTTTCTGTGGGTTTATGCTAACTCGGGAATGGGCTGGGGCTGATGAATTATTTTTCCAAAGGCCCTTTGGCAGTTGTGGAACTGAGGCTTTGATCCTTTATGATTTGCAAGTTGACAGGACAGCATTCTCTCTCACTGCTCTATCCACTGTGGCTGTTTAGACACCAAATAAAACGTGTCCAACCGAGTTCATGTGAATAGTGAAGAACATAATTCATTGAGAGCAGTCACTGAAACACTGATGATTCACTAATAGTTCAGAATTCTGGAGTATCATGGAATAGTAATGCAGTAATCATCAGGAGATCCTGACTCTACAATGACCACAGCTACATAAAACTAGCCTCCACTTTCCCATCGAGTGAACTTGAGCTGACCGGCAAATCTTGAGAAGTGATTGGGTCAGATTGAAGTGAACTCATTGAGAGGTTATTTTGAGCCTGTCTTTGTGATGAGTCAGTCAGATCATTGGTTCATGTTCTTGTGTGTGTTTTAACATTATTTGTTAATCTCTTGAGTATCTGCAGGCACCAACACTGGCACACGGATGATGCCATGTCAGATGACCTTTCCGAAATATTGATTTACATGGCAGTTACCTGAAACAGTGTGTATTTTGTCTGAATATTGAAATGAGATCCCTTTGTTCTTTTCCAGACTTGTTCTAGGCGGGCAGTGTAGTAATCTCCTGTGGTCATTCCCCTGCAAAACAGACATGCCATTTTGGATACTGTTGAGGGGAATGGCCTCTCAGAGGATAACAGCAGCAGCCAAATTCATAGCACCATGATTGGCTCTGGCGAATAGGGGAGGAGTAAAAGGCATAGACATTCAATAGTTATCGGTAAATCAAATAGAAGGGGAATAGATTGACGTTTCTGTGGTCACAAACGAGACTCCAGGATGGTATGTTGCCTCCCTGGTGCTAAGGTCAAGGATGTCTCAGAGTGGTTACAGGACATTCTGGAGGGGGAGGGTGAACAGCCAGTGGTTGTGGGACACATTGGTACAGCCAACATAGGTAGAAAATAGTATGAGGCTCTAAAAGCAGAATATAGGGAGTTGGGAAGCAAGCTGAAAAGTAGGACCTCAAAGGTAGTGATCTCAGGTTAGTTATCTCAGCGTCCATGCTAGTCAGAGCAGGATATATAGGATTGATACACGGCTGAGGAGATGGTGTGAGGGGGAGAGTGGGGAGAGTTTCAGGTTCCCAGGACATTGGAACTGGTTCTGGGGGAAGTGGGACTGGTACAAACTGGATGGGTTACACCGGGACAGGGCAGGGACTGATGTCCTGTGGGGTGGGGAGGTGGGGTGAGGTACTTGCTAGAGTGGTTGGGGAGGGTTTAAACTAATATCCTAGGGGGATGGGAACCTATATAAGGATTCAGAGCAGGGGGAATCAAGAACAAGGGGAAAAGACAGCAAGGAAGATAAGAAAAGTGATAGGCAGAGAAATCAAGGACCAGAATCAGATAAGGATGCAGTAAAAAATAGTAGGAATGGGACAAAAACGTTAAAAGTGTTCATCTTAAGGTTTTGTACCTGAATGCTCAGAACATTCAAAACAACGTGGGTGAATTAGTTGTGCAGATAGATGTAAAGGGGTATAGTTGGCATTATGGCTCCAAGGTGACCAAGGATAGGAACTAAAAATTGAGGGCTATTCAGTATTTAGGAAGGACAGACAGAAACGAAAAGGTGGCGGAGTTGCATTGTTGATTAATGAAGATATTGATACAATATTGAGGAAACATATTAGCACAGATGATGTGGAATCTGTATAGGTTGAGTTAAGAAACACCAAGGGGCAAAAAACATTCATGGGTTGGTTTACACATCACCAAACTTTAGTGGTAATGTTGAGAATAGCATTAGACAGGAAATCAGAGATGCACGTGTTAAAGGAACATCGGTGATTATCGGTGACTTTCATTTACAAATAGATCGGAGAGTCAAATTAGTCACAGTACAATAGAGGAGGAATTTCTGGAATGTATACGAGACAGTTTTCTGGACCAATATGTTGAGGGACCAACAAGGGAGCAGGCCATCCTGGACTGGGTATTGTGCAATGAGAAAGGATTAGTTAGCAATCTAGTTGTGAGAGAACTCTTGGGGACGAGTGACCAAAATATGATAGAATTCTTTGTCAAGCTGGATAATGATGTAGTTGATTCTGAGACCAGGGTCCTGAATCTCAATAAAGGTAACTATAATGCAATGAGACATGAATTGGCCATGATGGACTGGGAAACATTACTGAAAGGAAAGACAGTGGGCAGGCAATTAAAGAGCGGATAGGTGAACTCCAGAAGTTGTTTATTCCTGTTTGGCACAAGAGTGGAAAGGGAACTGTGGTCAAACTATGGCTTACAGGGGAAATTAGAGATAGCATTAGATTCAAAGAAGAAGTATACAAATTGGCAAGAAAAAGCAATAGATCAGAGGATTGGGAGCAAAGGATTCAGCAAAGGATTAATTCAGCAAAGGATTAATTCAGCAAAGGATTAATTAAGAAGGGGAAAATAGAGTATGAAAATAAGCCAGTGAGGAACATAAAAAGTGACCACATACCTAAGAGAAAAAGATTGACAAAAGCAAATGTCGGCCCGCTACAGTCAAAAACAGGGGAATTCATAATGGGGAACAAAGAAATGGCTGAGGAACTACATTCGTGCTTTGCTTCTGTCTTCACAAAGGAAGACATGAATAATATACCAGAACTTCTGAGAGAAACAAGTTTTAGTGAGGAGCTGAAGGAAATCAGCATTAGTAGAGAAATGGTTTTGGGGAAATTGATGGGTTTGAAGGTGGATAAATCTCCAGGGCCTGATAATCTTCATCCCAGAGTACTTAAGGAAGTGGCCCTGGAAATAGTAGATCGATTGGTGGTCATTTTCCAAAATTCTTTGGACTCTGAACTGGTTCCTACAGATTGGAGGGTAGCTAATGTAAGCCCGCTAGTCAAAATGGGAAGTAGAGGGAAAACAGGGAACTATAGAACAATGAACCGAACTTCGGTACTGGGGAAGTTGCTACAGCCCACAATTTTGGATCTATTTTGCTGAATTGCCCTGGATCCCATGGACTCTTACCTTCTAGATCAGTCTCCCATATGGGACCTTGTCAAAAGCCTCACTGAAATCTATATAAACTACATCAACTGCACCACCTCATCTGCACATGTGGTCACCTCCTCAAAAAATTCAAACAACACAGAAACAAACCAGTCAGTCCAACTGGTATGAGCCAGAGTTAATCTTTCACTTGAAGCTCCTCCAACTTTATCCTGAAATCAAGTGGAAAGGCATGAAGACTCCTATAAAACCCCGGGAGCAACTGAACAGCAACCACACCAGCGGCTCAGAATCAACACTGATGCCATCGCGTCACAGCCCCTAATAAACCCAAAGCTACCGGCCAGCTAGAAAGATCAGTGGATGGAAAAAACAGTCCTGACACTGTCTCTCCATGCTGCCCCGGAGCAGACAGACACCTCAAGCCCTTACACAAAAGAGGGAGTGGAGAATACACTGACAGCAGCCAAGTCAGGCAGAGCCGCAGGAGTTGATGGGATTTAGCCAGAATTCCAGAAGAACATTGGATCACAGGGAAGGAAGTGGCTCGCAAGGCTGTTTACCAACAGCCTCAGCACAGGCACTGTTCCAAACAGCTGGTACCATACCAAGATAGTGGTCATTGCCCAAGCCAGGGAAGCCACCCAATGACCCACACAGCTCCCAACTCATTACCCTGTTCTCAATATCATGGAGGACCTTAGAATGTCTTCTGCTGAACAACCAGAGTCCGCACCCTGGAAACAGGGGCCTCTCCCCAACAAGGTGCTAGCCTGGCACCCTGACACTGCCAGCTTGGCACCTTGGCAGTGGCCACTGGGTACCCTGACGCTGTCCACCAGGAAGTGCCAAGGGTGTGGTGCCTGAACAGAACTGCCAGAAAACACACCACGGGGGGCAAAAATACTGCCCAAGGGGGTCTCCCATTAAAGAAGACGATGAGAATAAATATTTTCCTCTCAGAGGGTGGTGAATCTTTGGAACTCTCTTCCTCAGAGAGTGATGGAGGCAGAGTTATAGAATATTTTTAAGGCAGAGATAGATAGATTCTTGACGAACAGTGGAGTTAAAGGTTATCGGGGGGTAAGCAGAATATGGAGTTGAGGCCACACAATCAGATCAGTCATGATCTTATTGTATGACAGATCAGCCTCGAGGGGCTGAGTGGCCGACTGCTCCAAATTCATATGTTCACATGCACAATCTACACCCTCCAAACAGCCCCACCTCTTGATGCACACCTCCCGGCTGACTGCAGTCTGCTAACTGACCAGAGTGGTGAAGTGGCAAGTTTCAACCTTCCACAGAAAATCTGGATAACTGTCAAGCGCTTGAGAACAGGTTAGGGAAGATGTAGCCACTTTCACAAGCTGAAATTGGGACTGCGGCCCTCCCAAGTCAGACCATGGCTACATAATTGAACTATAATCAGTTCCCTAGTCATAAGAAAAAAAAGCAGACATATCATTTTATTCCTTTTTCCCTTGTGTCCCTATGATATTCACCTGAACTACCTCACTGCTAACAAGGTTCTCTGGATAAAGTTAACAACAATCACTAATTTTGGACAGTCCCATAACTGAAATCATCTTCTCTGAATCTAGCCTGAAATCTTTTCAACTCAATTAAATGATTCAGACTTAGGAATGTTATCTAAAAGCTCTCCAAATACTGACTTTGCTGGTATTTCCAGCTCGTCCAATCAGAGGCCAGTTTCTCAGAGTATTCATGTGGAGATGCCGCGTGTTGGACTGGGGTGGGCACAGTAAGAAGTCTCACAACACCAGGTTAAAGTCCAACAGGTTTATTTGGAATCATGAGCTTTCGGAACGCAGCTTCTTCATCAGTTGAGTCACCTGAGGAAGCAGCAGCACTCCTAAGGCTCGTGATTCCAAATAAACCTGCTGGACTTTAACCTGGTGCTGTGAGACTTCTTACTGTTTCAGAGTATTGGCTGCTGATAGGCTGACCAATATGCCTGTCAGTAGCCAACACAGCTTGATTGGACAAGCTGGAAGAACAGCATGTTTTTTAAATTTAAAATGTCCAGTCCTATTGCAGTATTCCTGGACAAGCCCCACAGAACCCCAAGGTTTCAGGGAACTCAATTTGGAAAATGTTGAGTTACAAGCTTCCCTGCAAATCATTGAATATCACAGACAGACGCAGCTTTCTGTGTGGTCAGCTGAGAGAGGCTGCTTGGATTTGCAAGCTGGATGGCAGGGAAGGTTATCGGGGGGTAAGCAGAGGGATGCTAAAGACATTCCCTCTGTCTTTAGCCAGAGGGATGCATTTTGCAACTATCTAAGATTCTGGGAGATTCTTCATGGCACAGTCATGGTGAAAAGAATCATCAAAACAAGTTTTATTACAGATGGTGAATTTGAGGAACTCTGGAAACGCAGGGAAACACCTGGTGACTCCAATTATTACTCAATGAAAAGGGAGACATGGAAATCCATTGGAAGCTGGGAACAACTGTGGACTATTTGCTAAAGGGACTGTAATTCTGTGGAATGTGTGATAAATATAGAAGGGAAACCTGCTTCTCTTAGGTGTAAGTTGCCTACAGAAAGAAAACTGTGCTTGATCATTAGTGCTTTTAGTCATTTGTTGCAGTAAATGTTTCAGAACATGAAATCTTTTGTGTCACCCTTTCAAATCATAAATTGGGGCGGGAACCGAGCGTGCATGTGCTGGTCCTGGGGGTAGTGGGTGGGGGTTATAATGGCTTGTCGGGCCGGTCCTTCGAGGGGCATGGGTCGGGGTCCATCGTTGGGAAACCGCTGAGATGGTTGTATGCGTTAGTTGCGTGGTGCCCTACAGTCCTGGGTGAAATGGTTAGGTTGCCCGCAGGTATAACAGTGTGCTTGTGAGGGTGAGCCTCTGGGCTCAGCTCTGTATCGTTCTCGGTGTCGGGGGTTGGGCCTATGTCCTGTGCGGCTTTGTGGTTCCCTGTGTCGGCGATCAGCAACAGTGTACGGGTGTGCGGGGTTTGCTGTCCCCTGTGGTGGTGCCCTACAGTCCCGGGCAAAATGGTTGGGTTGCCTGCAGTTATAACACTGTGCTTGTGGGGGTGCATATCTGGGGTTGGTTCTATCCTGTTCCCTGTACCTGGGGTTGGGAATATATCAGGGTTCTGCGCAGGACTGCGGTCTTCTGTATCGATGATTGGCAGGGGTATATGGGGGTGAGTTTCCCAGTCCCCTGTTTCCACCTCCCCCTTCATTACTCCAAACCGGGGCCGGGTCTGTGTGGATCGGGTTCATCTTTCCGTGTTTTGTGGGCTTGGGGGTGTCTGTTTGTCTGACTTCCCGTTCCCACCTGCGAGTCATTTTGTGGATGGCCCAGGCTTCTGTATGTGTATTATCATCAGGGTCCAAATTCTCACAGGCTTTCCGACTCCCCTCGGTGGCGTGTGCTATCAGGGTCCGGATCCATGTGGGCCGGTGGTGTGCGTTTAATTGAACTCTATTTAACTGACCGAAAACCACAACAAATTGGTTCCATAGTCAGCCAGCATAGGCTGTCGGGTGCTCCCCTCTCTTTTGTTGGCAGTTGTTTAAGCCTTGTACCGGGTCATCCCTATTGTAGCCTATGGCGGCCAGAACAGCCGCCTTCATTTCTGGTAGGGTTCCCCTGGCCACGTTCTGGGGTTCGGGTAGGGCGGAACAGATGGCAGGACTTGAACATAACAGAATTAGTTTAACCTCTTCTGCCTCATCTAGGCTGTTTAAAACACGATATTGGGTGACCTGGTCAAAGAGAGCATGTGGATCCGGAGGGTTCAAATACTCCAATCACTTTAGCAATGTCAGTGAGCTGTGTCATGGTGTATGGAGTTACATAAGTCACATTGTGGTTCTGTCCGTCCTGTCGTCGGGTGGTGACCAGATTCATCGGTACAGGAACCGGATTAGTGACTGGGCTTTTTGGGATGGTAAAAGGACTAGGGGCTGAGACTGAGTTTTCCGGGATGGGGGCCGGATTAGGTGGTGCCGCTGGTTCCACTACCGGGAAGGGAGGTGGGGGTCCCCAGTCGGCAGTGACGCTAGCTGTTGCATAATGCCAGGCATCCTCTTCTAAATCCCCCCACTCTATCCCTGGGTCACTATCCCCTGTTTCAGTGGTGTATGCCCACATTACACCCCTTTTTATGGCTAATTGTGCTTTTAAATCTTCAATCTCATGCAGGCATTTGGAGTGGTCTGTTGCGTGGGCTGTTTTTACTTTTCCTGCTTGGTGCAAAACTTTTACTGCAGCCTGCAGGTCACTGCATTTATGTTTAACTTCCTCTACCTGTTGCAGCGCAGCCTCTCTCTCACGGACAGCACGCTGTGCCTTTTGGTAGGCTTTATCACATTGAGCCTGGAATTGGCTCATGTGTATCATATTAATCTGGTTCCTTTCCTCTCGTGTGCCTACCTCTGCTTCCAATTGTTGTATGCGTGTGGTAGCACTCATCAAGTCCTGCTTTAGTTAGGTTACCTGGGCTTCTCCGTCCCATTTAACCCGGATAATCTCTGCTTCTCTACCAAGGAGCTGTTCGAGACAACTCGCAATCGCCTTCCTAAGCTTGGGAGCCCTTTTACCCACTTCCTTATGGGCACGACTCCAACAATTCTCTCCCTCGTATCCCAGATCCGGTTTCGGGACGTCACCCCACTGTACCCATTTGGGCCACTAATGGTTCAAATATAAACAGAGAACTTCCTCCCGTTCGGCATGACCGGCCATAATTATTTCCTTTTAGGATTCGTCACGTGGGTATGGATAAAGGATCGGGGTAGGGTCCGGTTTTTACTAAATTCCCTCTCGTAGATTTTACCCAAATTCCCTTGACTGTCCTAGTTCTAATTACAGTAAGGATTCTAACAACACCAGGTTAAAGTCCAACAGGTTTATTTGGTAGCAAACGCCACTAGCTTTCGGAGCGCTGCTCCTTCATCAGGTGAGTGGGAGATCTGCTCATACACACCAAACAGGGCATCTCCACATCTAGTGCTAACCACACAGTTTGTCCACCTCGTGTTACAGACACCGGGTTTATGGCCCAATTTACTGGTTGAATCTGTATTAGTCCTTCACTCACTTAAGACTGGCCGTCACGTGGGGCAACTTGCTCTCTTAATTCAGGCTCAGCCTGAATCTGACACGTGCTGTCAGTGAGAGAGAGGTGTTGGAGAATACCGGGTTGAAGGTTCAACTTCGGGGCAACATATAATTTCTTGTTGAAGGGCTGTCTGGGGTGCCAAATGTTGTACCTGTTAATTCTCAGATACTTTCGACCAGTTAACCCTTAAATTACCCACATAAAACAAGAGGATACCCCAGATTCAAGTATACTACCCGTAAAGATGGTTTGGTTAAACTGCAGGCTCAATTCTCTGAGTCCCTCTGGTCTGTTGTCATGAAGGTGAGATGGCAGCTTCTTCCTTCCTTCCTTCTCTGGTCAGTCTTCCGAATGGTCAAAGTCACCTCCCTCATCGAGTCTTCGCTACTGGTGTATCTGAGATGTGTACCTTTATCCCCCTGCCTGCTTGCCTTTCCAGAAACTTCTCTGGTTTTCGGCCAATGAGGTCCCAGGAGGGGATTCCAATACCCAGTGGGTTTCTTGATGTCTGCCTGACAGGACACCAGGGTCCGCCCCCCAGGTGTCCATCTCCATGCTGTTGCTTACATGTAACCTGTTGTCAGATAAGGTAACTGCAGGAACTCTCGGTGACAGAAAGTCTGGCCCATCTGGGCTTCTAACAATAGGCCGGTGCATTTCAATGGGGTGCGATGATCTCCTGCTAAGTATCAGTAGAGTGTAACGACCTTTGATGGGTGTTGATGGGTCAGGCCCAGACATGTTTGTGTATTTGTACAATTGGCCTGCCCGAGGTTTGACTTTAATGTGCTCAATTCTTTAATTTAGGATATCCAATTTAATCAGCCTTATAACTGGGCCCTGATTATATTACCACAATTCTATTGCTGAAACTTTCCTTGAAGGTGCTTTGCAATGGTTAAGAAATGTTAATTTAAAAGCAGTGGCAAAAACATTGGAAATAGAATTATGTATGAGGAGCACTTGAGGATCTGGGTCTGTACTCGATGGAGTTTAGAAGGATGACGGGGGAATCTCATTGAAACTTACAGATTACTGAAAGGCCTGGATAGAGTGGACGTGGGGAAGCTGTTTCCATTAGTCGGAGAGAGTAGGATCCGAGGGCACAGCCTCAGAGAACCGAGATGAGGAGGAATTTCTTCAGCCAGAGGGTGGTGAAACTATGGAATTCATTGCCAGAGGCCAGATCATTGAGTGTATTTAAGACAGAGATAGATAGGCTCTTGATTGGTAAGGGATCAAAGGTTACGGGGAAAAGGTGGGAGAATGGGGTTGAGAATCATATGAGCCATGATCGAATGGCGGAGCAGACCCAATAGACCGAATGGCCTAATTCTGCTCCTATATCTCATGGTCTTAAAGTACTTGCTATGAAAGCAGGAATAGTTGAAGTGTTGGCTCAACATGTGTACCTTGAGAAAGGTGAAAGTAAAGCAATAAAAAGGAGTTGTAGTCTAGAAGTCAGTGTTGAGGGTGGTGAGGTATTGGGGAAGGTATCAAGGTCAAGGGTGGGTACCGGTCGACAGGAAGGTGTGTTGAAGTGTGTCTACTTCAATGCAAGGAGCATCCGGAACAAAGTAGATGAACTTGGAGCGTGGATTGGTATTTGGGACTACGATGCTGTGGCCATTACGGAGACGTGGGTAGAACAAGGACAGGAATGGTTGTTGGACGTTCCGGGGTATAGATGTTTCAGTAAGTGTAGGGAAGCTGGTAAAAGAGGTGGAGGAGTGGCATTGTTAATCAAGGATAGTCTAACGGCTGCGGAAAGGCACTTCGAGGGGGATCTGCACACTGAGGTAATATGGGCTGAAGTTCGAAATAGGAAAGGAGCGGTCACGTTATTAGGAGTTTACTATAGGCCCCCAAATAGCAATAGAGATGTGGAGGAAGAAATTGCTAAGCAGATCATGGATATGTGTGGGGGTCACAGGTGGTTGTCATGGGGGACTTTAACTTTCCAAATATTGATTGGAACCTTTGTAGCTCAAATAGTTCGGATGGGGCAGTTTTTGTGCAGTGTGTGCAGGAGGGTTTCCTGACACAATATGTGGATAGGCTGACAAGAGGTGAGGCCACATTGGAATTGGTACTGGGAAATGAACCGGGCCAAGTGTTAGATTTGGTTGTGGGAGAGCACTTTGGAGATAGTGACCACAATTTGGTGTCTTTTGTTATTGCAATGGAGAGGGATAGGGCCGTATGGCAGGGCAAGGTTTACAATTGGGGGAGAGATAATTACGATGCGATTAGGCAAGAATTAGGGGGCATAAGATGGGAACAGAAACTGTCAGGGAAAGGCACTAATGAAAAGTGGAACTTTTTCAAGGAACAAATACTGGGTGTCCTTGATAGGTATGTCCCTGTCAGGCAGGGAGGAAATGGCCGAATGAGGGAACCATGGTTCACGAAAGAGGTGGAATGTCTTGTGAAAAGGAAGAGGGAAGCTTATGTAGGGATGAGGAAACAAGGTTCAGATGGCTCGATTGAGGGTTACAAGTTAGCAAGGAATGAGCTGAAAAAGGGGCTTAGGAGAGCTAGGAGGGGACACGAGAAGTCCTTGGCGGGTCGGATCAAGGAAAACCCCAAGGCTTTTTACTCTTATGTGAGGAATAGAAGAATGACCACGGTGAGGTTAGGGCCGGTCAAGGACAGTACTGGGAACTTGTGTATGGAGTCAGTAGAGATAGGCGAGGTGATGAATGAATAGTTTTCTTCAGTGTTCACCAAGGAGAGGGGCCATGTTTTTGAGGAAGAGAAGGTGTTACAGGCTAATAGGCTGGAGGAAATAGATGTTCGGAGGGAGGATGGCCTGGCAGTTTTGAATAAACTGAAGGTCGATAAGTCCTCTGGGCCTGATTAAATGTATCCTAGGATTCTTTGGGAGGCAAGGGATGAGATTGCGGAGCCTTTGGCTTTGATCTTTGGGTCCTCGCTGTCCACGGGGATGGTGCCAGAGGACTGGAGAATGGCGAATGTTGTTCCTCTGTTTAAGAAAGGGAATAGAAATGACCCTGGTAATTATAGACCGGTTAGTCTTACTTCGGTGGTTGGTAAATTGATGGAAAAGGTCCTCAGAGATGGGATTTACGACCATTTAGAAAGATGCGGATTAATCCAGGATAGTCAGCACGGATTCGTGAAGGGCAAGTCGTGCCTCACAAATTTGAAAGAATTTTTTGAGGAGGTAACTAAGTGTGTTGATGAAGGTAGGGCAGTTGATGTCATCTACATGGATTTTAGTAAGGCGTTTGATAAGGTCCCCCATGGTCGGCTTATGATGAAAGTAAGGAGGTGTGGGATAGAGGGAAAGTTGGCCGATTGGATAGGTAACTGGCTATCTGATCGAAGACAGAGGGTGGTGGTCGATGGAAAATTTTCAGACTGGAGGCAGGTTGCTAGCGGAGTGCCACAGGGATCAGTGCTTGGTCCTCTGCTCTTTGTGATTTTTATTAATGACTTAGAGGAGGGGGCTGAAGGGTGGATCAGTAAATTTGCTGATGACATCAAGATTGGTGGAGTAGTGGATGAGGTGGAGGGCTGTTGTAGGCTGCAAAGAGACATAGATAGGATGCAAAGCTGGGCCGAAAAATGGCAAATGGAATTTAACCCTGATAAATGTGAGGTGATTCATTTTGGTAGGACTAATTTAAATGTGGATTACAGGGTCAAAGGTAGGGTTCTGAAGACTGTGGAGGAACAGAGAGATCTTGGGGTCCATATCCACAGATCTCTAAACGTTGCCACTCAAGTGGATAGAGCTGTGAAGAAGGCCTATAGTGTGTTAGCTTTTATTAACAGGGGGTTTGAGTTTAAGAGCCATGGGGTTATGCTGCAACTGTACAGGACCTTGGTGAGACCACATTTGGAATATTGTGTGCAGTTCTGGTCACCTCACTATAAGAAGGATGTGGAAGCGCTGGAAAGCGTGCAGAGGAGATTTACCAGGATGTTGCCTGGTTTGGAGGGTAAGTCTTATGATGAAAGGTTGAGGGAGCTAGGGCTGTTCTCTCTGGAGCGGAGGAGGCTGAGGGGAGACTTAATAGAGTTTTATAAAATGATGAAGGGGATAGATAGAGTGAACGTTCAAAGACTATTTCCTCGCGTGGATGGAGCTATTACAAGGGGGCATAACTATAGGGTTCATGGTGGGAGATATAGGAAGGATATCAGAGGTAGGTTCTTTACGCAGAGAGTGGTTGGGGTGTGGAATGGACTGCCTGCAGTGATAGTGGAGTCAGACACTTTAGGAACATTTAAGCGGTTATTGGATAGGCACATGGAGCACACCAGGATGATAGGGAGTGGGATAGCTTGATCTTGGGTTCAGATAAAGCTCGGCACAACATCGTGGGCCGAAGGGCCTGTTCTGTGCTGTACTGTTCTAAAACACAGATTGAGTTGGCGAGGATCCAATTCCTACTGGAACTGAAGGGAAAAATGAAAAAGAAAATCAAACTCAAAAGAGAGGAAGAAGAAAAGGAGGAAATGTGAAAGCTTGAATTTGAAAGAGGGAGGATTGGGCAGAAAAAGGCTTTGGTGATGTGAACAGCAAGGAGCAGGCAGAGGAATGGGTCACATTGAACTCCTGCTTTGGATCTAGCAAGGAATATCCACCTTTTCCTAAATTCAGTGAAGAAGGAATTAAGAGGATTTTGTATCATTTGAGGAAATGACTATAGAGTTACAGTGGCCATGAGAAATTTTGACAATTCCACTAGAAAATGTTTTGGTAGGAAAAGCATTGGAGTTTGATTCAACTCTTTTTGATGAATAAGTGGACACAGATAAGATTGCTCTGCCTAATGTGTATGAGCCAGATCCACTTCTTGGCCTTTGGGCTAAGAGCAAGCATCAGATCATAGAATCATACAGTGCAGAAGAGGTCCTTCAGCCAATCGAGTCTGCACAGACATTAGAAACACCTGAACTCCCATATAATCAGCATCTAAAAGGAAGAGGGAAGCTTATGTAGGGATGAGGAAACAAGGTTCAGATGGCTCGATTGAGGGTTACAAGTTAGCAAGGAATGAGCTGAAAAAGGGGCTTAGGAGAGCTAGGAGGGGACACGAGAAGTCCTTGGCGGGTCGGATCAAGGAAAACCCCAAGGCTTTTTACTCTTATGTGAGGAATAGAAGAATGACCACGGTGAGGTTAGGGCCGGTCAAAGACAGTAGTGGGAACTTGTGTATGGAGTCAGTAGAGATAGGCGAGGTGATGAATGAATAGTTTTCTTCAGTGTTCACCAAGGAGAGGGGCCATGTTTTTGAGGAAGAGAAGGTGTTACAGGCTAATAGGCTGGAGGAAATAGATGTTCGGAGGGAGGATGTCCTGGCAGTTTTGAATAAACTGAAGGTCGATAAGTCCCCTGGGCCTGATTAAATGTATCCTCGGATTCTTTGGGAGGCAAGTGATGAGATTGCGGAGCCTTTGGCTTTGATCTTTGGGTCCTCGCTGTCCACGGGGATGGTGCCAGAGGACTGGAGAATGGCGAATGTTGTTCCTCTGTTTAAGAAAGGGAATAGAAATGACCCTGGTAATTATAGACCGGTTAGTCTTACTTCGGTGGTTGGTAAATTGATGGAAAAGGTCCTCAGAGATGGGATTTACGACCATTTAGAAAGATGCGGATTAATCCAGGATAGTCAGCACGGATTCGTGAAGGGCAAGTCGTGCCTCACAAATTTGAAAGAATTTTTTGAGGAGGTAACTAAGTGTGTTGATGAAGGTAGGGCAGTTGATGTCATCTACATGGATTTTAGTAAGGCGTTTGATAAGGTCCTCCATGGTCGGCTTATGATGAAAGTGAGGAGGTGTGGGATAGAGGGAAAGTTGGCCGATTGGATAGGTAACTGGCTGTCTGATCGAAGACAGAGAGTGGTGGTCGATGGAAAATTTTCGGATTGGAGGCAGGTTGCTAGCGGAGTGCCGCAGGGATCAGTGCTTGGTCCTCTGCTCTTTGTGATTTTTATTAATGACTTAGAGGAGGGGGCTGAAGGGTGGATCAGTAAATTTGCTGATGACATCAAGATTGGTGGAGTAGTGGATGAGGTGGAGGGCTGTTGTAGGCTGCAAAGAGACATAGATAGGATGCAAAGCTGGGCCGAAAAATGGCAAATGGAGTTTAACCCTGATAAATGTGAGGTGATTCATTTTGGTAGGACTAATTTAAATGTGGATTATAGGGTCAAAGGTAGGGTTCTGAAGACTGTGGAGGAACAGAGAGATCTTGGGGTTCATATCCACAGATCTCTAAAGGTTGCCACTCAAGTGGATAGAGCTGAGAAGAAGGCCTAGAGTGTGTTAGCTTTTATTAACAGGGGGTTGGAGTTTAAGAGCCGTGGGGTTATGCTGCAACTGTACAGGACCTTGGTGAGACCACATTTGGAATATTGTGTGCAGTTCTGGTCACCTCACTATAAGAAGGATGTGGAAGCGCTGGAAAGAGTGCAGAGGAGATTTACCAGGATGCTGCCTGGTTTGGAGGGTAGGTCTTATGAGGAAAGGTTGAGGGAGCTAGGGCTGTTCTCTCTGGAGCGGAGGAGGCTGAGAGGAGACTTAATAGAGGTTTATAAAATGATGAAGGGGATAGATAGAGTGAACGTTCAAAGACTATTTCGTCGGGTGGATGGAGCTATCACAAGGGGGCATAACTATAGAGTTCGTGGTGGGAGATACAGGAAGGATATCAGAGGTAGGTTCTTTACGCAGAGAGTGGTTGGGGTGTGGAATGGACTGCCTGCAGTGATAGTGGAGTCAGACACTTTAGGAACATTTAAGCGGTTATTGGATAGGCACATGGAGCACACCAGGATGGTAGGGAGTGGGATAGCTTGATCTTGGTTTCAGATAAAGCTCGGCACAACATCGTGGGCCGAAGGGCCTGTCCTGTGCTGTACTGTTCTATGTTTATGTTCTATGTTCTAATCCCATTTACCAACACTTGGTCCATTGCCCTGAATGTTATGATGTGCCAAGTGCTCATCCAGATACTTTTTAAAGGCTGTGAGGCAATCTGCCTCTACCATCCTCCCAGGCAGTGCATTCCACACTGTCTTCACCTTCTGGGGAAAAAAGTTTTTCCTCACATCCCCCTTTCCCCTAAACCTCCTGCCCCTCACCTTGAACCTACGTTCCCTTGTGACTGACCCTTCAACTAAAGGGATCAGCTACTCCTTATCCACTCTGTCCATGCCCCATAATCTTGTACACCTCGATCAGGTCGTCCTCAGTCTTCTCTGCTCCAACAAAAGCAACCCAAGCCTATCCAACCTCTCTTCATAACAAGGACCTGGGTTTGATTCCCAGCTTGGGTCACCATCTGTGCAGAGTCTGCATGTTCTCCCCGTGTCTGCGTGGGTTTCCCCTGGGTGCTCCGGTTTCCTCCCACAGTCCGAAAGATGTGCTGGTTAGTTGGATTGGCCATGCCAAATTCTCCCCCAGGTGCCAGAGTGCGGTGACTGGGAGATTTTCACAGTAACTTCATTGCAGTGTTAATGTAAGCCTTCTTGTGACACTAAAAAATAAACTTAAACTTTTTGTTTGTTTGTCTCTCTTATGGGGACTTTGAATTGGATTCAATTAGAATTTGGTTTTTGGAGCGAGCAAGGAATGGATTTGTGTTTGTCCGGTCCATTCTGAGCACTGGCTTTGTAGCTTTAAGGATGGAGTAAAACATTTTTTTTAATGTGTATGAGCTCGATCCAGAAACTTACAGACAGACATTTTAGAATCCTGAGGAAAAGACCGAGTCAGACTTTTGTGAAATTTGTGAGAGAGAAAAGAGATTGCACGCAATCTTCCCAAAGAAAAGTCTGAAAGTTGGACTGCTTCACTCTGGGAGTTTCATGTCCATAAGGGCCAGGGGTGGGGTGGGGCGGGGAGGGTGGGGTGGGGCGGGGGAGGTGGAGGGGGGGGGGGGGGGCGGGGGGGGTGGCTGGTGGGTGGAGGAGTGGGATAGTTAGTCTAAGCTCGCCAGGGAAGCCAGCTGCAGACTGCTCAGGGTACCATTGCGTAGCTGCCGAAACTCCCAGTGCACTGGGTGTTCTCTTCCCCCCATCATCAGCAGCAGTGTAACCCCATCCCCCATGGCAACAGGGGTCACTGGCAACAGGGTACTGGGACCCTCCCGATGAGTTCCCCATCACCACCCCCTTGGCAGCACACCCCTCTGCAGCCCCTCTTTGCATGCCTTCCCTTTGATCATCCCCCCTTGCTTCCGTCAGTCATAGCCCCACCCCTACTCAGACCCCTCCCCCTTGGCACTGCCCCAGCACTGTTAAGGTGCCTGATGGGCACTGCCTGGCCCTGCCCCCCGATTACCCAGGGGCATCATTGGCCTCCGGTCCCACTGGCGTGGCCATCATATCTGGTCCCCATTGGTGGGGAAATTCTGGGAGGCCAGAAAAGGCTGTGCCGGCCCTGTTAATGTCATGACAGGGCGCGAACCGGATTTTCAGCCTCGCGTGCTATCTGCCCAGCCCAGTGCACCGATCGACTGGCACAGTAAGCGGGGACCATTGTGCCCATCAATCACCCTTGATCGATAGTCTAAGTCTATGATGTTGAATTGGGACTTTGAAAACATAAGAGAGATGTTGTTAATGGAGGAATTTAAAAATAGCTTTTCTTAACAAATCAAGACTCATCTGGAAGACCATAAAGTTTCTGATGTTAGGGAAGCAGCTGTTATAGCTGATAGCTACCACCTAGCCCACAAACACTTCAGTAGCACCAGACCTCTGATTCCAAACTCACACAGAAGCTAGAGTGATAAACAATTTATTATGAACAGGATATTAGTGACAAAGAGGGGGATAGCAGAAATGAAAGATAGATGCCATTCAAAGTAGGGATACAGAGTTACTGAATTATTATGGCACAGAAGGAGGCCATTTGGCCCATTGTATCAGCATCGGCTCAAAGTTTGATGTTTACAAAATATGCAAATTTCTGATAAATAAAGGAGCATTGATACAGGATGGACATTTACTTGTTCCATTGTGCAGAGTAAATTTAAACTGCTTTAGTCAGTGGTTCTGTTATTGTAGGAGTGATATTGAAATTGCCTATTAGTCAGGCTGATTTCACATTAGGTGCAAGGATAGGGTGTTGTCACCTCTTCAGATGGGAGGCAAGGCAATGTTCTCAAACATTCAGCAACTATTTGTAATTCTGATGTATAAAGTACTGCTGCAGCCTAACATTTATCTAGAGAATCAAAAACCCCAACTTCTGAGAGTAAAAAAACTCTTGAAACCTCCAACTGACAATGAAGAGTTCAAATAAGCTGATTCCATCAGGTCTGAACTTGCCTGAAGATCCTAAGCGGCAGGTGTAAAGACAGAATACAGCAGCAGTGATCCTGGCTAACGGACACCCCAGGGAAAGACTGTGCTGTTTGCAGCTAATGCTGATGCACTGGAGTTTTGGCAGCACATTAAAGTGGAAAATAAATTTCTAAAATGTGGAAGCTGTGGGTTTCGCTCGGGAAGAATTGGACCAAGTTTGCACTGAATGGGAAAATGAGAAACAGTAAAAGTGTAGAAAATAGCGAGAGCAAATTAAAAAATATTACGAACATGAGCATAATCTCAACAAGATTGTTAAAACAACCTAATCCTGTATTGAAGCAGGAGAAAGATGACTCAGATGGTTGTCCAGCCAAATGGTTTTTGTGGATTTGGACATTAAAAAAAACCTGCAGTCATGAAATAGAATGGAGCTCAATCGTTACAACATGGGACGTGTGATTGACGGGCGGATTCTAATGGAAAACAAAAGGGAATACTGAAGCATCATGACAGAGAATTTCTACTATTTCTAACTACTGGTATTCGCTAGTGAAGGCGATCCTGTGGTGCAGTGGGTAGTCTCCCTACTACTGAGCCACACATTCCAGGTTCAAATCTCATATCAGCATTCAATGACCATGGAAGATGTATTCATAACTTGACCAATGAGAATCAACCTGTAAATCTTTCTGATACATCTATTTGATTTGATTTATTATTGTCACATGTATTAGCAAATAGTGAAAAGTATTGTTTCTTGCGCACAATACAGACAAAGCATACCATACATAGAGAAGGAAAGGGGAGAATGCAGAATGTAATGTTACAGTCATAGCTAGGGTGTAGAGAAAGATCAAATTAATGCGAGGTAGGTCCATTCAAAAGTCTGACAGCCACAGGGAAGAAGCTCTTTTTAAGTCAGTTGGTACATGTCCTCAGACTTTTGTCTCTTTGTCCCAATGAAAGAAGGTGGAAGAGAGAATGTCCGGGATGCGTAGGGTCCTTGATAACGCTGGCTGCTTTTCCAAAGCAGCGGAAAGTGAAGACAGTGTCAATGGATGGGAGGCTGGTTTGCGTGATGGACTGGGCTTCATTCATGACCCTTTCTAGTTTATTGCGGTCGTGGACAGAGCAGGAGCCATACTAAGCTGTGATACAACCAGAAAGAATGCTTTCTATGGTGCATCTGTAGAAGTTGATGAGAGTCGTAGTGGACATGCCAAATTTCCTTAGTCTCCTGAGAAAGTAGAGGTGTTGGTGGGCTTTCTTAACTATTGCGTCCGCATGGAGGGAACAGGACAGGTTGTTGGTGATCTGGTCACCTAAAAACTTGAAGCTCTCAAACATTTCTACTTTGACCCCATTGATGCAGACAGAGGCATGTTCTCCACTGAGCTTCCTGAAGTCCATGACTATCTCCTTTGTTTTGTTGATCTTGAGGGAGAGATTATTGTCATTGCATCAGTTCACCAGATTCTCTATCTATCTCTTTCCTGTATTGTGTCTCGTCATTGTTTAAGATCCAACCTACAACGTGGTGTCATCAGCAAACTTGTAAATCAAGTTGGAGGAGAATTTGGCCATTCAGTCAGAGGTGTATCAAGAGTAGGGGGCTGAGGACACAGCCTTGTGGGGCACTGGCATTGAGGATGATCGTGGAGGTGGTGTTGTTGCCTATCCTTACTGATTGCAGTCTGTGGGTTAGGAAGTTCAGGATCCAGTCGCTGAGGGAGGAGCTGGGCCCCAGACCACAAAGCTTGGACATGCATTTCGTAGGAATAATGGTGTTAAAGGCTGAGCTGTGGTCAATAAATAGGAGTCTGACATGGGTGTTTGTTATCTAGGTGTTCCAGGATTGAGTGCAGGGCCAGGGAGAAGGCATCTTCTGTGGACCTGTTGTGGCACTAGGTGAACTGTAGTGGATCCAGGCAGTCTGGGAGGCAGGAATTGGTTTGTGCCATGACGGGCGGCACGGTAGCACAGTGGTTAGCACTGCTGCTTCACAGCTCCAGGGTCCCGGGTTCGATTTCCGGCTCGGGTCACTGTCTGTGTGGAGTTTGCACATTCTCCTCGTGTCTGCGTGGGTTTCCTCCGGGTGCTCCGGTTTCCTCCCACAGTCCAAAGATGTGCGGGTTAGGTTGATTGGCCAGGTTAAAAATTGCCCCTTAGAGTTCTGGGATGTGTAGGTTAGAGGGATTAGTGGGTAAATATGTGGGGGTAGGGCCTGGGTGGGATTGTGGTCGGTGCAGACTCGATGGGCCGAATGGCCTCCTTCTGCACTGTAGGGTTTCTATGATATCTATGACTAACCTTTTGAAGTACTTCATGTCACAGCCGCTGGATGATAGTCCTTAAGGCACGCTGCCTGGCTTTTCTTTGTTACCAGGATGATGATACCAAAGAAGGCAAGTGGTAAGAGTGGTTGGGTGGTCTGGTCAGCCGTGCTTGATGCAGAGTGGCATTCCTGAAGATATAGCCTCTGGCGACAGGCTAGTGACCTGTTCGAGGGGAAAAAAGACTAGCTATGGATATAAGCACTTGTTTTGTAAGCCTCATGCAACAGGAGAGAAAAAGGTATTCAGTAGCCAGCAGGACTATCAGAAATCAGACTAAGTTTTACAGACCGAATCAATTGTGTTATCTTTTAATCAAGGATATTTAAATAAAATAGACTTTACCACCATGAAAAAGGAGAGACTAGCAACAAAACCACTTCTGTCTCATCGGAGAAGGAGGACTCTAAATTTCAACTATTCTCCACAAATCAATAAATATCTCAGACGGATAATGTGGTCAGCCAAGAGAAAGGCTGCTTGGCTTTGCTCGTACAACAGCCAGATGCCAGAAGGAGTCAGAGACAAATTCTGCAGCCATTGAAGGATTCTGGGAGATTGGTCTTTACAGGTGGTAAAGAATCATCATTGGGACAAGCTTTACTGCAAGTGGTGGATGAGAAACTCTCCAAAACAGTACAAAGCACCTGAAGACGGTATCTTGAAATGACTACTCTGATGAGGAGATGCAGAAACCCATTAGAAGCTGGAAACAACTGTGGATTGTTTGCTAGAAGGACTTTATGAAAAGTGTGATGCATTTAAAAGGGGAATGTTTCTCTCTGTATTTTAAAGTGTAAGTTGCCTGTTTAGCCAATAGCACATATTTGGTACAATAAATTTAGAAATGTGAAATTTTGTGTCATTCTTTCAGCTAGTAACTAGAAGTTTCAATCTCTTTCTAAAGTTACAAAGATTGTAACAATGTGCAAGTGTGTGGTTTGCAACAGGGAAGCACGGTGGCACAGAGATTAGCGCTGCTGCATGTGAATTGAAGGGTTGAGAATTGATTGCGGTTATTTTTGGGTGGGTGATGGTAATACAGTGGATTGAGCAGTGAGTGAGGTTTGAAGTGTAATTGGTAGGATATGACATATAAAGATGAACTCACACATCTTGACAACTCGAATCAGATTATTGAATTTCTTCCCGCGCTGCTTTCATGTGCCAGGGACCCCAGGTACAATTCTGGCCTCGGGTAACCATCTGTGTGCAGTTTGCACATTCTCCCAATGTCTGCGTGGGTTTCCTCCGGGTGTTCGGTTTCCTCCCGTAGTCCAAAGATGTGCAGGTTAGGTGGATTGGCCATGATAAATGCATAGGGTTACTGGGATAGGGCTTGGATGGGATGCTCCTTCAGAGACTCAATGCAGGCTTGATGGGCCGGATGGCCTCCTTCTGCGTGTAGGAATTCTATGGTTCTGCAGTTTTAAAAGATGTGAATTGAAGGGTTGAGAATTGATTGCGGTTATTTTTGGGTGGGTGATGGTAATACAGTGAACTGAGCAGTGAGTGAGGTTTGAAGTGTAATTGGTAGGATATGACATATGAAGATGAACTCACACATCTTGACAACTCGAATCAGATTATTGAATTTCTTCCCGCACTGCTTTCATGTTCTTGGAGCAACATTGTTGGCATTCATCTCCATTGCTCTTTGTGCCTAGTTTCCTGGGAATCTGACTGGAAGGCTCCCTGCTCCCGACGGATACAAGATAGCTGTCCTTCTTCGCACCTTCTCCAATGTAGTGACTGAACATCTTGGTGCATGCTTCTCACATCTTCAGCCATTGCTCCAAGTATCACAACAATGTTTCTGAACAAACTCCAAACACTTCTTGAAGACACAATGTACCTTTCTTTAAGAGGTGCAACTTAAATTTAAGTCGTATTAGACAGGTAAGATTTGAGGTCGCGCACACGAACACACACAGAGACGGGAATGAAGACACTAAGGCCCGTGGACCCTGCTCTGACATCCAATATGAGCATGGCTGATCCTGGGCTTCAACTCCACTTTCCCACCTGTTCCCCATATCCCTTACTTACCTGAGACACCAAAAATCTGTCTATCGCAGCTTTAAATATATTCAACAATGGAGCATCCACTACCCTCTGGGGCAGAGAATTCCAAAGATTCACAACACTTTGAATGAAGAAATTTCTCCACATCCCAGTCCTAAATGTTTGTCCTTTTATCCTGAGACAATGTCCATATTCAGGATTCCCCCACCAGGGGAAACAATCTCGCAATTTAACTGTCAAGTACCTTCAGAATCTTCATTTTTAAATGACACCACCTCTCATTCTTTACAACCCAGAGAATATAGACACAACAAAATCCGGCCTCAAGATAATGCCCTCCCCCAGCCTGATCCAGTCAACATTTGCTGCAACACCAATGAGGGTATCTCCAACTTTAATTATAGACCTCCCAGCAGACAAGTGCAGTCAATAAACTATGCAAATACACTGCCCAGTAGGTCACTCCCACACACTGTGCCCAGTGGGTCACTCCCACGCACTGTGCCCAGTGGGTCACTCCCACGCACTGTGCCCAGTGGGTCACTCCCACGCACTGTGCCCAGTGGGTCACTCCCACACACTGTGCCCAGTGGGTCACTCCCACACACTGTGCCCAGTGGGTCACTCCCACACACTGTGCCCAGTGGGTCACTCCCACACACTGTGCCCAGTGGGTCACTCCCACACACTGTGCCCAGTGGGTCACTCAACACACTGTGCCCAGTGGGTCACTCCCACACACTGTGCCCAGTGGGTCACTCCCACACACTGTGCCCAGTGGGTCACTCCCACACACTGTGCCCAGTGGGTCACTCCCACACACTGTGCCCAGTGGGTCACTCCCACACACTGTGCCCAGTGGGTCACTCCCACACACTGTGCCCAGTAGGTCAATGACTTTGTAATCCCTGCACCCATTTGCAGGTCATGGCTCACATCTTTTGTGATGTCAGTTGAGGGATAACTATTGACCAGTACATTGAGTGAACTTTGATCATCTTCTTCAGAAGTGTGCTGTGAAAATCTTTACGTACCCCTGAGAGCGGAATGGAAGATTAGATTCGAAGAGGATTAAGAGAATTGGTTTAGTGTCTCAGCTGAAGTTTGGCAGCTTTGGCAGGCAGCACCCCCTCAGCATTCACTGCAATTTCAACCTGGATCGGACACAACCTTTTGACTCACAGATTACCCATTCAGCTCCTGCTAACAATTGAGGGCCCAAAGAGAATCCACCCAGAGTTCCATTCGGAAACCAGCCCAGCCTACAACACGGACAGATGTGAAGATTGAATTCTGGAGCACTGGGATTTGTATTTATAGCATTTTTAATAAACTAACGTTCTGGATTCCTTTCTGTTTGGTGATTCTAAATGGAAACAGATGCGTTTCCCAGAAGTGGTCCTTTATTGACCCACAATCAAAGCAACGAGGCTTAAGTTTGGTATGCCAACTGCATGCTTGGAAGGAACTTTATCATGAGGAGAAATTAGAGGCCAACACAACGTTTGCCATGAGGTCTCCTTCTATTTAGGTTTCCAATTACACAGGCAGAGTTGGCAGCTTTTCACGCTGCCACCCAGTTTTATTCAGCAGCTGCCAGTCTCTGTGAATGGTCAGAAGATCTTCAACATGGACACAACCGCTGGGAAGATGGGAATGATGCAGCATGTTCATCCAATGAGGGAATTCAGACAGTCCCAGAAGCTAAGCGGCCTTCCACCAACTTTTCCTTCTGCAGTTTGGAGTTCAATCCAGGTGAATGCGAAGTGATGCATTTTGGTAGAACTAACGTAGGGGGGTGCTATACGATAAATGGCAGAACCATAAAGGGTGTAGATACGCAGAGGGACCTGGGTGTGCAAGTCCACAGATCCTTGAAGGTGACGTCTCAGGTGGAGAAGGTAGTGAATAAGGCATATGGCATGCTTGCCTTTATAGGACGGGGCATAGAGTATAAAAGTTGGGGTCTGATGTTGCAGTTGTATAGAACGTTGGTTCGGCCGCATTTGGAATACTGCGCCCAGTTCTGGTCGCCACACTACCAGAAGGACATGGAGGCTTTAGAGAGAGTGCAGAGGAGGTTTACCAGGATGTTGCCTGGTATGGAAGGGCTTAGTTATGAGGAGAGATTGGGTAAACTGGGGTTGTTCTCACTGGAAAGACGGAGGATGAGGGGTGACCTAATAGAGGTGTATAAAATTATGAAAGGCATAGATAGGGTGAACGGTGGGAAGCTTTTTCCCAGGTCAGTGGTGACGTTCACGAGGGGTCATAGGTTCAAGGTGAGGGGGGGGGGGGGAGGTTTAACACAGATATCAGAAGGACGTATTTTACACAGAGGGTGGTGGGGGTCTGGAATGCGCTGCCAGGCAAGGTGGTGGAGGCGGACACACTGGGAACGTTTAAGACTTATCTAGATAGCCACATGAATGGAGTGGGAATGGAGGGATACAAAAAAATGGTCTAGTTTGGACCAGGGAGCGGCACGGGCTTGGAGGGTCGAAGGGTTTGTTCCTGTGCTGTATTGTTCTTTGTTCTTTGTGACATTCACTCCAATGGAAGGCATTCTTCATTCAGCAAATGAACAAAAATGATCCATTCTGTCCCTCACATCATTCAGTTAGATTGAGGGCTGATCTGTATCTCAAACACATTCTTAAAACCTCAACAATCTATCAAACTCAATCTTCTGCTAACCTTGAATCCTGAATATTTTTAACATTCAAGCCTTTGCCACATATCCTCCTACTCTCCGTACATAGCATTCCAAGCCATTGTTCCAATCCTTACACATTATCTTAGCTGGTAAGGTGTATTGGCCATGCTAATTTCTCCCTCAGTGTAACCCAAACAGGCGCCCGAGTGTGGTGACTAGGGGATTTTCACAGTAACTTCATTGCAATGTTAATGTAAGCCTAATTGTGACACTAATAAATAACAGTAAGTAGTCTCACAACACCAGGTTAAAGTCCAACAGGTTTATTTGGTAGCACTAGCTTTCGGAGCGTTGCCCCTTCATCAGGTGAGTGAAGAGTTCAGTTCACAAACAGGGCATATATAGACACAAACTCAATTATAAGATAATAGTTGGAATGCGAGTCTTAACAGGTAATTAAGTCTTTATAGATGCAGACAATGTGAGTGGAGAGAGGGTCAAGCACAGGTTAAAGAGATGTGTATTGTCTCCAGCCAGGACAGTTAGTGAGATTTCTCAAACCCAAGCAAGTCGTGGGGGTTACAGATAGTGTGACATGAACCCAAGATCCCAGTTGAGGCCGTCCTCATGTGTGCGGAACTTGGCTATCAGTTTCTGCTCAGCGATTCTGCGTTGTCATGAAGGCCGCCTTGAAGAACGCTTACCCGAAGATCAGAGGCTGAATGCCCGTGATTGCTGAAGTGTTCCCCAACAGGAAGGGAACACTCCTGCCTGGTGATTGTTGAGTGGTGTTCATTCATCCGTTGTCATAGCGTCTGCATGGTCTCCCCAATGTACCATGCCTCGGGACATCCTGCAATGTATCAGGTAGACAATGCTGGCCGAGTTGCAAGAGTAGGTACCGTGTACCTGGTGGGTGGTGTTCTCACGTGAGATGATGGCATCCGTGTCGATGATCCGGCACGTCTTGCAGAGGTTGCTGTGGCAGGGTTGTGTGGTGTCGTGGTCACTGTTCTCCTGAAGGCTGGGTAGTTTGCTGCGTACAGTGGTCTGTTTGAGGTTGTGCGGTTGTTTGAAGGCAAGAAGTGGGGGTGTGGGGATGGCCTTGGCGAGATGTTCGTCTTCATCAATGACATGTTGAAGGCTCCGGAGAAGATGTCATAGTTTCTCCGCTCCGGGGAAGTACTGGACGACGAAGGGCACTCTGTCCGCCATGTCGTGTTTGTCTTCTGAGGAGGTCTGTGCCGTTTTTCACTGTGGCGCGTCGGAACTGTCGATCGATGAGTCGAGCGCCATATCCTGTTCTTACGAGGGCGTCTTTCAGCATCTGTAGGTGTCTGTTGCGATCCTCCCCATCTGAGCATATCCTGTGTATACGGAGGGTTTATCCATAGGGGATGGCTTCTTTAACTTGCTTAGAGTGGAAGCTGGAGAAGTGGAGCATCGTGAGGTTATCCGTGGGCTTGCAGTACAGCGAGGTGCTGAGGTGACTGTCCTCGATGGAGTTGCGTGTGTCCAAGAATGCAACCAGTTCCGGAGAGTAGTCCACACCGGCCGTCCCATCGTATCAGGCAATGGGACCCTGTGTGAGAACCTCTCTGGCTACGTCAAGGGCATTCTGAAACCCATCATACAAAGAACCCCCAGCTTCTGTCGCGACACTACAGAAACTCAGCACCCACGGAGCAGTTGAACCAGGAACACTCCTCATCACAATGGATGTCTCAGCACTCTACACCAGCATCCCCCACAACAAAGGCATTGCTACAACTGCCTCAGTACTCAACAACTCATTCGCTTCATCCTTCACCTTCAACCACCAGTTCTTCATCCAGACACATGGAACAGCCATGGGGACCAAATTCGCACGTCAATATGCCAACATCTTCATGCACAGGTTCGAACAAGACTTCTTCACCGTACAGGAATTTCAACCGACCCTATACACTAGATACATCGATGACATTTTCTTCCTTTGGACTCATGGTGAACAATCACTGAAACAACTACATGATGATATCAAGAAGTTCCATCCCACCATCAGATGCACCATGGACTACTCTCCAGAGTATTTTGTGTCTATATAGGCCCTGTTTGTGAACTGAACTCTTCACTCACCTGATGAAGGGGTAACGCTCCGAAAGCTCGTGCTACCATATAAACCTGTTGGACTTTAACCTGGTGTTGTGAGACTACTTACTGTGCCTACCCCAGTCCAACGCCGGCATCTCCACATCATGACTAATAAATAAAGTATAAAACTGAATCTTGGTGCACCTGTAGCTAAACATTCATCTCCATGTTGTTAGTGTATCTTCACACCCAAATGCTTTAGTTACCCTTTTTTGAAGAATAGTGCAGGAAGTGTTGGAAGGATATCTGAGCTGATTATCAGCCTGCTGAACTGTGTTACACACTCCTTCCATGAACAAGTCCTATCATTGGACTCCAACCCAGAGCTTCTGGTCCAGTGGTAGTGGGTGCAACCACAGTGCCGCAAGGCCTCGTTTAATCACCATCATTAAGTATCCTTCTCAACATCATTCTCCATCAGTAAGTGTTTTCTAACCTCCCATCTCCACTACCTAACCCTCTTCACTAACACTCAGTGAACACATTACAAAAAGTCTATCTCAATCAGTAAATGTTTCTCTAACCCTCAATCTCCATTAATAAAGCTACCTTTAGCCTCAGTCACAATTGAGAAATATTCTTCAAAGTCTCCATCCTTGCAATCTCATTCAAACTACAAGTTTTACCAGCTCACATTCTCCCAACCCTCAGTATCTATTATTACACATTCTTCTAACACAATATCCCTATCAGTAAACATCCTCCAAAACCACAGACTCTATCAGTATACAATCCTCTGACCACAATATTAGTCAGTAAACATCCTTTAAATCCCAAATAAGTGTCAGCTGTGGCTTAGTTGGTAGCAGTCTTGTCTCGGAATCAAAAAGTTGTGGGTTCCGGAGCTGGATACCCCAGTGCTGCACTCTCTTGGCTGAGATTTAACCCGAGGCCCCTTCTGCTGTCTCAGGTGTACGTGTAAGATTCCATGGCACTATTTGAAAGGAGAACAGTGGAATTATCCCCAGTGTCCAGGCCAATATTTATCACTCAATCAGTATTACAAAAAAACAATGATCTGGTACTTGGGGCAGCACAGTGGCACAGTTGCCTCACAGCACCAGGGACCCGGATTTGATTCCAGCCTTGGGTCACTGTCTGTCTGGAGCTTGCACATTCTCCCCATGTCTGCGTGGGTTTCCTCCGGGTGCTCCAGTTTCCTCCCACACTCCAAAGATATGCAGGTTAGGTGGATTGGCCGTGCTAAATTGTCCCTTAGTGTCCAAAGATGTGTAGGTTAGGGGGATTAGCCATTGTAAATGTGTGGCCTTACGGGAATGGGGTAGGGAAGTGGGCCTGGGTAAAATGCTCTGCCAGAGAGTCAAGAATCAATGGGACAAATGGCCTCCTTCTGCACTGTAGGGATTCTATTCATCACATTGTTGTTTTTGTTAAGTATGCTGATTGTATAAATTAGCTGCCATGTTTCCAACATAGAACAGGTGACACTACACTTAGACAAGTGATGAACTGCTCTGGGACATCCTGGTGGTGTGAATGGTGCTATATAAATGCAAGTCTATATTTCTTTTTACCATGTTTCAGTGTGGTTATAAATTGTTGACATTTTAAAAAATAAATCGGAATACCTCATTTTAACCAATGGAACCACACCACAAAATTTCACTTCTTTTTAAAAAGCAAACAAAATTTATAGTAAGAATTAAACAATGCAAATATGATCAAGAAAACACTGTAGCTTCTAACTATGTTATAGATTCAGGGTTACTTCTTACTTACCCCAAGAATTCCTTTATAAGACACATCAATCTTAAAGTTATTATTTCTGTAGGGACCACCCCTCTGCAGACTTCTCTTCAGATCCAACTACTTGCAAAGGTAAAACTTCCATTTCCCATCTCTTGACGATGGATGCCCCAGCCCCTTCTTCTCTGGAGTGGGACTTGAACCCACAACCATCTGATTCAAAGACAAGAGTGCACAGCTGACACTAATCTAGTATTCTCAGGATATTTACTGACTAATTTCAGTACTTGCAAGCTAATTCAGCTGATTACTTTATTTTTCAATAAAAGACTTTCTTGAATCTACCAGTGGCTAGATTCTCCCACTGGCTTCATACTAGGCAATCTTACAGCTTCTGTTCCCCCACAAACTTCAAACTGAGACTAAACTTCACACAGTCAATGGTGATTTTAAATCATTACTCTGATTACAGTGTGGGTCTGACTATTATTTACTTTGGCTATCTTGTCAGTGAGCTGCAAACCACATGAGGTCAAAACTGCAACTAAAAACTCAGAAAACAACTAAATAAATTAAAACCACATCGTGTTTTTAAACTCCACTCATCTCCATGCCGAGATAGCCTGTTCTGGGCTGTCCTTAAACTGACCTTTAAGTCAACAATCCCTCATTTATAATTTATTTGATCTGATGCAGTTAGTGGGTTTTACATATTTTCAGGGTTTACTGAATGATTTTAAAGTAATTAAGCACTACCTCTCAAACAGATACATCTCTCTGGACAGTAATTACTACAAACTTTGCGGACGTCATGCCTCCAGCTCTTTAACTAAGTAAACCCACTTGATATTTCATAGCTCCATTCCATTTTGACTTTATCAAACAAACATGGGTCATCTTTGAACTGCTATTTCTTGAGGTTTTAAAGTTTTTTAAAGTTTAAAGTTTATTTATTAATGTCACAAGTAAGGCTTACATTAACACTGCAATGAAGTTACTGTGAAAACCTCCTAGTTGTCACACTCTGGCACCTGTTTGGGTACACTGAGAGAGAATTTAGCATGGCCAATGCACCTAACCAGCACGACTTTCAGACTGTGGGAGGAAACTGGAGCATCTGGAGGAAACTCACGTAGACATGGAGAGAACACGCAGACTCCGCACAGACAGTGACCCAAGCCGGGAATCGAATCCAGGTCCCTGTGAGACCCTAACCCTAACCATGTGCCACCCTATCTGACAATCTTTAAATCCCAGCATTTTAAATTACCTTACCTTCCAGCTCTTCACCTCTTTAGGCAGTATGGACCCAACCCTTTAAATGTAAAAGACTCCAATCTCACTTTTACCCCATTTTCCGCAACAGCTGAATCTTTAGCTCTACGATATTTAGTTTAACAATTAGAATTTGACTTCTAGCTTTAAAAGTTAAGTTATCCAGTTAACAGAAACTGTTTGCCAGTGGTGTTTAGGAGGAGAGATTCATAGAATCATAGAATCTTACATTGCAGAAAGATGCCATTCGGCCTATCGAGTCTGCACCGACAACAATCCCACCCAGGCCCAATCCCCGTAATCCCACATATTTACCCCGCTAATCCCTCTAACCAAGTATCCCGGGTCACTAAGGGGCAATTTATTATGGCCAATGCACCTAATCCGTAGAGCTTTGGACTGTGGGAGGAAACCAGAACACCCGGAGGAAACCCAGGCAGATACAGGGAGAATGTGCAAACTCCACACAGACAGTGACCCAAACTGGAAATCGAACCAGGTCTCTGGCGCTGTGAGGCAGCAGTGCTAACCACTGTGCCACTGTGCTGATTTTGGAAACTGGGCCTATATTCTCTGAAGTTTTGAAGGATGAGAGGTGATCTCATTGAAACTTCGAAAATTCTTACAGACTGTGACAGAGTAGAAGTAGGGAAAGATGTTTTCCCGGGGCTGGTGAGTTTACATCAGGGGACATAAGAGAAAGGAGCAGGTCATTTAAGACTAGGGTGAAGAGGAATCTCTTTGAAATTCTCTACCCCAGAGGCGGTGGAATCTCAAGGGAGTAGGGATGGTTTGGGGAAGTGCTATCGAAATAGAATATTCGCCATGATCTCGCTGCATGGCGTGGATCAGGCTCGATGATCTATTCCTGTTCCAATGTTCCTACGTTTAGCTGGAATTTGGTGTGTGGAAAATCGGTGCAGAGGTGGAAGGAGTTACCGCTGCTCCAATACTTACAGTGAAAGCTTGAGTTAGTTTTTAAACAATCTTCTTCACTGTTTAGCACAACATAGTGTGGTGATTAAGAAAACATTTAAATAAACTAAAATCCTGGATATAAATAATATAACTAACAGGCTAAGATATGGTTGAGCAGGTTGTGTGTGTTTGGTTTACAATCTGGAGGAGTTTTGGACCGTGAACCTATCTGTCGAAGATGATTACAGCACAGAAGGAGGTCGGGTCCGGCGTACCTCTGCCGCTTCTCTGTAAAAGCAACTCACCAGTTCCACTCCCTCGCCTTTCCCCCTTTGAAAGCAATGATCAAGTCCTCCTCCACCACACTCTCAGGACACTGACCCCTGGGGGCCCAGCTTCAACAGGGTCACCTCCTGCAACACAAAACACATGGGACAGTGCAAGGGATGGACAATAACTCAACTTACTTGAGATAGGTCCTATGAATGAAGGTTTCGTGGCTCCTCACTTCTGTGGCACACCCCGACCCGGCTGTCGGTTATGGTTTAGTCTCCTGACTCCCCCTGACAGCCCCATTGGCTGTTCCTCAAAGGTGGTGAGGAAGCGAAGCTCTGGGACCTCCGCTCTCTGCCTTTTCCTCCTGTTATGGGCCCTGGGGACAGAAGGGGGGATTGAAAGACTGATGGTTGAAGGGCCGCGGGGTGTTGGGGGCTGGGGCAATTGGGTGGGGGGGGCAAGGGTTTGGAAGGCGGGGGTGTTGGGGGCTGGGGGTGATTGGATGGGGGAGCAGGGGATTGGGGGCTGGGAGCAATTGGGTGGGGAGTAGGGAGTTGGAAGGTCGTGGGGTGTCAGGGGTGGTTCGACATTGCAGGCACGACAGATGGGGCTGATGTCAGGATGGGCTGAACACTCACCCTCCCTGCCTGAAGGAGGTCATTAATCTTCTTCTGGTACTGGCTGCTGGTCCTTTGTGCCAGTGCATGGGCATTGACTGTCGCTGCCACCATCTACTAGGTCAAATTACCAGCCTGACCCTGGCCTGCCAACCATCTTGGGGGAAGATATTGCCCTCCTCTCCTCCACGGTGTCCAGCAGCCAACCCAGCTCCCCCTCCAGAAAGCGTGGAGCTGCTGTACGTGATGCCATCTTCCTGGTGTGACTGGCTGTGTGTGTTCGTTCATGTTTGGATGGAGCCAACCCGCCCGCCCCCCCTCCCCCCCCCTCTCCCCCCCGCCCCCCCTCTCCCCCCACCCTCTCCCCCCCGCCCCCCCCCCCCCCCCCCCCACCGCCCCCGCTGCAGTCAGTCAGTTTGGGAGACTCACGAGCTTGCAGCCTTCATCCCAGCGAGAATCACAATGAGGATTTTTCATTGCACTGAATGTCGAACAGTTGTTCTGTGGGGTGCACTGAAAAGACCGCCACAATTCACTCCCATTTTCAGACTTTTTTGACATTTAGAATGTTTTTGGTAAGATCGCCCCCTATGTGTTTGAACATCAAACCATGAACATTTATCCTTAGGCATCCCTTTAATCCACAATCTCACTGCACTTTCCTCAACACTCAATCTCTCACTACAACTCCCTCAAACATTCAATCTTTGAGTTCATACTCATCATGTAGGACTGGATGGGCTGAAGGGCCTCTTCTGTGCTGTATGATTCCATGAGTAGGATTCACCATGGCCTTGCATATTGATGGATTTCATAGAATCCCTTCAGTGCAGAAAGAGGCCATTTGGCCCATCGAGTTTGTACTGACCACAATCCCACCCAGGCCCAATTCCTGTAACCCCACACATTTACTCTGCTAATCCCCTCGACACTGAGGTCAATTTAGCATGGCCAATCCACCTAACCTGCACATTTTTGGACTTGATGCCATTTCATGTCTTTGAAAATTCTCAGTTCTAGTCCCTCTGTCAATCTTGGCCAATAGTGAATAGTTAACAACTTCCTTTGGGCAGATAATTCAAATCATGACAAAAGTTTTGGACGGTGAGATTGCATCCATGTTTTCCAGGAGATTAACAGTGTGAAGTATGTTCAGCCTGTGCACATCTTCATTCCCAATTCTAACAACATTTTTATGGCATGATTTTCTGGTTCCGGCGCACCTAAATCAAGAAATCGAGACTTTGTACGCTGTTTAAAGATTTGGAATTTGGGTCAAACTGCACCCCAGTTCAGACTGCAGAATTTGATGGGCATTTTGACAATATCCCTTTGACCTTCCTTCTCCTTTAGAACCCAGGATGAATATGTTTGTTGCACAACCCACTAAATCTCAATCTCAATGCATTCCATCCTTGGCCTTAACCAATACTTGATCAAAAATATTTTTCTGCTCCTTTCAGGTGTGAAGCTCCCACTGTTTATGGGGACCCATGCTCCACATTACAGAACGGAACGCGATTCTGTTCATTGAGTCTGCACTGGATCCACCAAGAGGCAATTTACTGACTACAATTCCCCTGCCTACTCCCCTTCTTTTTTGGATCAGATGAACAAGGCAAATAGGAGCAGGAGAAGGCCATTCGGCCTCTCGAGCCTGCTCTATCATTCACCTAGATCATGGTCGATCTCCTTCCTCAACACCATTTTCTGTGCTATCCCCATAACCCTTGATATCTTTAATAACTAGAAATTTATCAACCTCTGCCTTGAATATGCTCAACGATTGATCCTCAGAGAATTCAAGGAGAATTCACCATCCTCTAGGTTACAGGAAGATATAGATGGGTTGGTCAGATGGGCAGAGCAGTGGCAGATGGTATTTAATCCTGATAAGTGTGAGGTGATGCACTTTGGAAGAAGAAACAAGACGAGGGAGTATTCAATGAATGGCAGGACACCGGGAAACTGAGGAACAGATGGATCTTGGGGTATTTAGTTACAGATCCCTGAAGGTGGCAGAGCACGTGAATAGGATAGCTGAAAAGGCAAATGGGACACTCGCTTTCATCAATCATGGCATAGAGCATAAGGGCAAAGAGGTAATGTTGGGGCAGTACAGAATGTTGGTTAGGCCACAGCTGGAGTAGAACATAGAACATAGGACATAGAACGTTACAGTGCAGTACAGGCTCTTCGGCCCTCAATGTTGCGCCGACCTGTGAAACCAATCTAAAGCCCATCTAACCTACACTATTCCAATATCATCCATATGTTTATCCAATGACCCTTTAAATGCCCTTAATGTTGACGAGTCCATTACTGTTGCAGGCAGGGCATTCCACGCCCTTACTACTCTCTGAGTAAAGAACCTACCTCTGACATCTGTCCTATATCTGTCACCCCTCAATTTAAAGCTATGTCCCCTCGTGCTAGCCATCACCATCTGAGGAAAAAGGCTCTCACTGTCCACCCTATCTAATCCTTTGATCATCTTGTATGCCCCTCTATAAAGTCACCTCTTAACCTTCTTCTCTCTAACAAAAACAGCCTCAAGTCACTCAGCCTTTCCTCATAAGACCTTCCCACCATACCAGGCAACATCCTGGTAAATCTCCTCTGCACCCTTTCCAATGCTTCCACATCCTTCCTACAATGCGGCAACCAGAACTGTACGCAATACTCCAAGTGCGGCCGCACCAGAGTTTTGTACAGCTGCAACATGACATCATGGCTCCGAAACTCAATCCCTCTACCAATAAAAACTAACACACTGTACGCCTTCTTAACAACCCTATCAACCTGGGTGCCAACTTTCAGGGATCTATGCACATGGACACCGAGATCTCTCTGCTCATCCACACTACCAAGTATCTTACCATTAGCCCAGTACTCTGTATTCTTGTTACTCCTTCCAAAGTGAATCACCTCACACTTTTCCGCATTAAACTCCATTTGCCACCTCTCAGCCCAGCTCTGCAGCTTATCTATGTCCCTCTGTAACCTGCCATTTCCCTCCGCACTGTCTATAACTCCACCGACTTTAGTGTCATCCGCAAATTTACTGACCCAGCCTTCTACGCCCTCATCCAGGTCATTTATAAAAATGACAAAGAGCAGTGGCCCCGAAACAGATCCTTGCGGTACACCACTAGTAACTGAACTCCAGGATGAACATTTCCCATCAACCACCACCCTCTGTCTTCTTACAGCTAGCCAATTTCTGATCCAAACCGCAAAATCACCCTCAATCCCATGCCTCTGTATTTTCTGCAGTAGCCTACCATGGGGAACCTTATCAAACGCTTTACTGAAATCCATATACATCACATCAACTGCTTTACCCTCATCCACCTCTTTGGCCACCTTCTCAAAGAACTCAATAAGGTTTGTGAGGCACGACCTACCTTTCACAAAACCGTATTGACTATCCCTAATCAAATTGTTCCTTTCTAGATGATTATAAATCCGATCTCTTATAATCCTTTCCAAAACTTTGCCCACAACAGAAGTAAGGCTCACTGGTCTATAATTACCAGGGTTGTCTCTACTCCCCTTCTTGAACAAGGGGACAACATTTGCTATCCTCCAGTCTTCTGGCACTATTCCTGTAGACAATGATGACATAAGGATCAAAGCCAAAGGCTCTGCAGTCTCCTCCCTAGCTTCCCAGAGAATCCTAGGATAAATCCCATCCGGCCCAGGGGACTTATCTATTTTCACACTTTCCAGAATTGCTAACACCGCCTCCTTATGAACCTCAATCCCGTCTAGTCTAATAGCCTGTATCTCAGTATTCTCTTCGACAACATTGTCTTTTTCCTGTGTGAATACTGACGAAAAATATTCATTTCGCGCCTCTCCTATCTCTTCGGACTCCACGCACAACTTCCCACTACTGTCCTTGACTGGTCCTAATCTTACCCTTGTCATTCTTTTATTCCTGACATACCTATAGAAAGCTTCAGGGTTTTCCTTGATCCTACCTGCCAAAGACTTTTCATGTCCCCTCCTGGCTCTTCTTAGCTCTCTCTTCAGGTCCTTCCTGGCTAACTTGTAACTCTCAAGTGCCCTAACTGAGCCTTCATGTCTCATCTTTACATAAGTCTCGTTCTTTCTCTTCACAAGAGATTCAACTTCTTTAATAAACCACGGTTCCCTCGCTCGACCACTTCCTCCCTGCCTGACAGGTACATACTTATCAAGGACACGCAATAGCTGTTCCTTGAACAAGCTCCACATTTCAATTGTGCCCATCCCCTGCAGATTTCTTCCCCATCCTATGCATCCTAAATCTCGCCTAATCACATCATAATTTCCTTTCCCCCAGCTATAACACTTGCCCTGCGGTATATACCTATCCCTTTCCATTGCTAAAGTAAACGTAACCGAATTGTGGTCACTATCACCAAAGTGCTCACCTACCTCCAAATCTAACACCTGGCCTGGTTCATTACCCAGTACCAAATCCAATGTGGCCTCGCCTCTTATTGGCCTATCTACATACTGTGTCAGGAAACCCTCCTGCACACATTGGACAAAAACTGACCCATCTAAAGTACTCAAACTATAGCGTTTCCAGTCAATATTTGTAAAGTTAAAGTCCCCCATAACAACTACCCTGTGACTTTCGCTCCTATCCAGAATCATTTTTGCAATCCTTTCCTCTACATCTCTGGAACTTTTCGGAGACCTATAGAAAACTCCCAACAGGGTGACCCTCCTTTCCTGTTTCTAACCTCAGCCCATACTACCTCAGTAGACGAGTCCTCATCAAACATCCTTTCTGCCACCGTAATACTGTCCTTGACTAACAATGCCACACCTCCCCCTCTTTTACCACCTTCCCTGATTTTACTGAAACATCTAAACCCCGGAACCTGCAACAACCATTCCTGTCCCTGCTCTATCCATGTCTCCGAAATGGCCACAACATCGAAGTCGCAGGTAATAACCCATGCTGCAAGTTCACCCACCTTATTCCGGATGCTCCTGGCGTTGAAGTAGACACACTTCAAAACACCTTCCTGCCTGCCGGTACACTCCTGTGACCTTGAAACCTTATTCATGACCTCACCACTCACATCCTCCTGTACACTGGAGCAACAATTCAGGTTCCCATTCCCCTGCCGAATTAGTTTAAACCCTCCCGAAGAGCATTCGCAAATTTCCCCCCCAGAATATTGGTACCCCTCTGGTCCAGGTGAAGACCATCCCATTTGTAGAGGTCCCACCTACCCCAGAATGGGCCCCAATTATCCAGGTATCTGAATCCCTCCCTCCTGCACCATTCCTGTAGCCACGTGTTCAACTGTTCTCTCTCCCTATTCCTCTCCTCGCTAGCACGTGGCACGGGTAACAAACCAGAGATAATAACTCTATTTGTTCTAGCTCTAAGCTTCCACCCCAACTCCCTGAATTTCTGCCTTATATTCCCATCTCTTTTCCTACCTATGTCATTGGTGCCTATGTGGACCACAACTTGGGGCTGGTCCCCCTCCCCCTTAAAATCCCGAAAACACGATCCGAGACATCACAGACTCTGGCACCTGGGAGGCAACACACCAGCCGCGAGTCTCTCTCGTTCCCACAGAATCTCCTATCTGTCCCCCTAACTATAGAGTCCCCAATGACTAATGCTCTACTCCTCCTCCCCCCCCCTTCCCTTCTGAGCAACAGGGACAGACTCTGTGCCAGAGACCTGTACCCCATGGCTTACCCCTGGTAAGTCGTCCTCCCCAACAGTATCCAAAACGGTATACTTGTTATACAGAGGAATGGCCACAGGGGATCTGACTGCTTCTTATCCCTTCTAACAGTCACCCAAGTATCCTCAATCCTAGGAGTATGAACCTCCCTGTAGCTTTTATCTATAACTGTCTCTGCCTCCCGAATGATCCTGAGTTCATCCAGTTCCAGCTCCAGATCCCTAACACGGTCTTCAAGGAGCTGGATTTGGGTGCACTTCCTGCAGGTGTACTCAGCTGGGACACTAATGGTGTCCCTCACCTCAAACATCCCACAGGAGGAACATTGCACTGCCTGCACTGACATCCCTGCTAACTTCCCGAACTAAGAAACGAAAGAGAAAAGAAAAAGAAAAAAAAAGCTCACCTGCTCTCACACCGAGTCTTTTGTTTTAGGTTAGAGGAGGGGGAAGGGTGGGAGACTCTACACGTGTAGAGGTGCAGAATTGTTGCTTGGGTTTATTGAGCAAAAAACCGTCCCAGGTCTCCCTGCGAGGGGCTAGATGGCCTACTCCTGCTCCTATTTCTTATGTTCTTATGACCTATTTCCGGTTTCCTGTTCCCTGTTGCTCAGGAAAAAAAAACAAAAAACAACTCCGCAAAAAGTAAGTAAAAAAAAATTCAGCTTATCTTATCTTCCAGTTCTGCCCTCCAAAAATCACTCCCCTCTCTGCCCGCTCCACCGGAAGAGTACTGTGTGCAGTTCTGGTCACCTTACTATAGGAAGGATGTGATAACATTGGAGGGGGTACAGAGGATATTCACCAGGATGTTGCCTGGAATGGAGCATTTGAGCTACAAGGAGAGACTAGATAGGCTTGGATTGTTTTCTCTACAGCAGAGAAGGCTGAAGGGGGAACACGATTGAGGTGTATAAGATTATGAGGGGTATGGACAGGGTGAATAGGAGGCAACTGTTCCCCATGGTTGAGGGATCAATCACGAGGGGCATAGTTTTAGGGTGAGGGGCAGGAGATTCAGAAGGGATTTGAGAAAAAAATTCACTCAGAGGGTGGTAGGAATCTGGAACGCATTGCCTGGGAGGGCAGTGGAGGCTGGAAACCTTACAACCTTTAAAAAATATTTGGATGAGCACTTGAACATTCAAGGATATCGGGCAAATGCTGGAAAATGGGATTAGCGCGACTTTTTGGCAGTTATTGTCAGTACAGACTGGCTGGGCCGAAGGGCCTTTTCTGCGCTGTATGACTCTGACTCTGTAAAGGGAAAAAATCCTAATAAGTTAGCAAAGATTTTTAAACCATTAGACATTAAGACAGAACTGCCAGCATTGTGTTAAATGACTTTAAAACAAGACTTATAAGCTAACAAGAAAGCAGTTTACACACATATGAAATGCAGTAAGCGATTTAAACAAGCGATCATGATTTAAAAACACATATGCTGATATTTTGAATGTATTTTTAAGAATCATTGTTTACTTTAGCCAAAGGCAGATTGCTGCAAAGCATCATGGTACAGCTCATTAGGACAAAGCCATAAAGCTATATTCTAAGGGAACCTTGGAAATATGCAAGTCTTTATCAGCAGAGTTTCTAATGGAAGGAGCATTCAGAACACTTAATCAAACTTCATGAATAGAGTTTATTCACTGTCCAGATAAGATGGATGCATGCCTAGACAGGGAGTCATGCGTTAGTCTGGTTTGGCAATGACATGTCGGGGAACTTATGGGAACATTCACTTTGAACATTGTGGCTGGCGTCTGGTTACTAAGGGATACAGGATGTTGAGTTCGCCAAAAGGAGAGGAAGTGTCCGGATTCTAATGAAATGCAATTATGCCAGAGGGTAAGATGTGATTGGCTAAAGTATATGACAGATATAACTGTTGATTTATCTATATTGCAGATGATTGATTTAAAGCTAATGAAAGATGGGAGTAATTGATAAGAAAATTTATAATTGATCTGTTTTGAATTGGATACATTAGAATTCATTGGAGAGGCCTTGCTGCTCCACCTCAGGAGCTGCCCCGACCCTTTGATGGTTTCTCTTAGCGACCGCTGGTCAAAATAAAGGTTATGTCTTTAAGTTGAGAGACTGGCTTCGTGAGTCTTGTATTGTCTGAAATTTCTGACAGTACCCAGTCACCTCCAAAACCCCCCAACAGACTCCATGAAGAAATTCCTCCCCATCTCTGCCCTTAAGGACCTTATTCTGAGAGCGGGGTCCCTGCTTGCAGACAGCCCACATCCACTGGAAACATCCTTCCTACGTCTACCCTGTCGAGTGTTTTGTAAGCTTCAGTGAGGGCATCTTTCATTCTTCTGAAATCTAGAGGGTACAGGCCTCATCCTAGAAATCAGTCTGGTGAACCTTTGGTGCATTCCCTCTATGGTAAGTATATCCCTCCTTTGGTAAGATCAAAGCTATTGACAATACTCCAGATAGGCTCTCACTAAGGCTCTATACAATTGCAGCAAGATACCTTCACTCCAGTACTCAAATCCCCTCATTATAAAGACTAACATACTATTTGCCTTCCTAATTGCATGCTGCATCTGCTTGTGAGCTTTCAATGACTTACAAATAAAAGCAACCAAGTTCCTTCAGACATCAACACTTCCCAATCATTTCAGAATTATTCTGCATTTCTGTTTTTCCTGCCAAAATGGATAACTTCACATTTCTTCACATCATATTCCGCCTGACATGTTCTTGTGCTCACTTAGCCTGTCTAATCAACCCCTGCTCCCCCGCCCCAACCCCTTGCATCTTCATGGAGTCCTGCCGATGGTGCCGGTGTGTTTTCAGGCCAGATCTTATGCACTTATTCTACAACATCTTCAGGGGGTGGCAGCTGAGAAGGCTGCACCGAGCTTCTTAGAGGGATCCCTCACCAGGATGCTGGTTGGAGTGGAGCAGAAGTGGGACTGTGATATATGTAGGTTGGGGTGGGTGCTGTCCCTTTAAGAGTGCTGGTCAGGTGACATGGGGGTGGGGGGCTAGCTCCACCCAGGGGAGTGAGCCTAGGACTGAAGCTGTGCACACTTCAGTACTCCAGACGGAGCTTGTGGTCTTCTCTACACCCTACAGTGTGAGACCCAAACATAATAGGGACACACTCTACCCTGGCTCCAGGAGATGGCCTTCCAGCGCACTCCAGAAGAGGACGGGGCAGCCATGTTGGAGGAACATGAATGATCTTTGCTCAGCCAGGGTAAGTGAACCAGCCCCAGTCTGCCACTGGACCCCCTCGCACACCCCTCGCACACCCCTCGCACACCCCTCGCACACCCCTCACACCCCTCCTCGCATCCCCAATCCTTTCTCTCACTCAGCCACCTTGGCCTTTGCCAGCACCAGATTCCCTCCTCCCGTCCACAATCACCATGGTCCCCAGCTACTGGCTGCTACGCTCCTCACACTCCAGCTCGCGCCCAAGACTCATGACAGCCACACCTCCTCAATGCTGAGGGGGTGGGGCCTGAGGGGGTGTGACACAAAGAGTGTCATGATGGGGGAATCATAAAGGGGGCATGCAAGGGGAACCCATACGGAGGGTCCCAATGCCAGTGATCTGTGTTGGGGAAACATCCTATCAATGAGGGGGGCCCCCCGATGGCCGTGTGGGGAGGAAGCGGGGGGGTCTTCAATTTGAGATCGGGGCATCTTTTAAAAATGGCACCCAATCTCTGTGAAGCCGGGCTTGCTGGTTAGTTTAGGCCGTACAAAACCCACCACTCTGCCAAAGGATGTGTGGGAAAACAGCAATTTGATTCACATCGGTATGTTCGGCACCAATCACACCGGCTTTCTCGCTGTTCTGACACTTAGGGCAGAATTTCCCCCCCCCCCCCCCCCGCCTCCCCCCGGCCTCCCCATTCAACCAGCAGGATTCTCCAGTCCCGCTGCAATTAATGGAGATTTGGTGGACCGACACATCCTCCATCCTCTCCTGCAACAGCAGCGGGGAGTGTACAGCCGGTAAGATCGCGCCCTTAGAAAGTTTCTGGGAGAATTCCACCCGTAACCATGTTTCACAGATGCTGCCAGAGCTGCTGAGTATTACCAGCACTTTCCTTCTTCTTCCTAAAACTTTTTTTATAACATTGTTCATTAATAGATCACTGGTTATACTGGGAATTCAACTCAAGGACACACAAGGAATTCCTACTCATTTCAAATCTGCTTCCCATTTTGATAAATGAACCAGTTTAGTTCCTGTCACATCATTGGGTTTATTTTGGGGCCTTTTGGTGAAGCTTTTCCTTTAGTGGACACATGTGTTATACATCTGCAGGATTGTCCTCGCCCAGTATTCTATATAGGAGACTAAACGCAGTGGTCAATTCATCTTTAACATCACCAATCAGACCCCAAAATAAAGCCTGTGATGTGGTTCAACTCCCACTAAAGTCATCCAATGTATCATTTAACTCCCTTACAAAAATATCTTGAGGTATAGCTTCTTGGAAGCTGGAGTGAGTGTTACAGAATCACGTGTACTGGTAGAGCCAGGCTGTGAAATCAGGTGCTGTGGTGTCATGGTGCCTTTGCCAATGAACCTCAATGAGAAATAATGCTGGAAGAATAAACCTCCTGTGTCACACCTCAGTGTGACCCAAACTGTGCACGGGCCTGCCTGTGTGTGTGCCTACTGTGTGAGTCTGTCTGTGAATCCGTCTGTGTGTGTAGGGGGCCTGTTTCTGTGTGTAGGGGGTTCATCTTGTGCGCGGGGGGGTCTGGCTGTGTGTGGGTCTGGTTATGTGTGTGCTACACTGTATGTGGGTCTGGCTATCTGAAGGCCTGGTTTGCAAACTCTGGAATAATAGTGGGCAGGCCGTTGATGTAAATCAATCTGTAAAAATGACAATAGGTTTATCTGCCAGCTTGGACCATGCATGTCCTGATAATGTTCTTACTGTTCACTCATGTTTGAACATCCATTCCTCTGAATGAGAGGCTCCCCCACCATTCCCACACAACCCCTGATCCCCATTCCTGTCATTTAAAGGGCCAACCAATGTTTATGAAAGTCAGGCAATGCATTCTTGGAGGTTTTTGTTAAACTGTCAGAGTGTACAATTTGTACTGCAGTATCTTGATGAGATGCTTCCAGGAGATTTTTGGCCTGTGCCTAGAAGGTCTGTGAGAGCAATGGAGGCTGGAGTTGCTCCCCCATAGATTACAAGAAAACTAAGTGGAGGAGGACTTTCCACAGAACACTCGACTTACCAGGAGCTTCAGAGATTGCTAAAGAGCAATGCCTGAGGGAGCAGAGGAGATGCTCACTCAATTCACCAGGAAAACAGCAGGGTAAGGGCACCTCTCCAACATCCTCAATTTCTGAGGAGTAAATTCTTCCAGGCAGAAGCAAGCAACATAGCCAACATTTCCCAGTTCACCATCTATCGTTGCATTGGGAAGCTCGGTGTAACCAGAGAGAGGAGGAATCTGCTGCTGGCTTTATCAGCCTCACTGGATTCTAATGGCATAGGGAGCTTTGGAGGGCAAGCACACTGTTCCAGAACCCTGCAGTTCGCCCTCATGCTGAGGTAGTCAGTGCAGTGGTAATGCACTCTTGTACTAGTACCGTCATAGAAGTTTACGGCCCAACTTGTCCATGCCGCCCTTTTTTTTTAAACCCCTAAGCTAGTCCCAATTGCCGCATTTGGCCCATATCCCTCTATACCCATCTTACCCATGTAACTGTCTAAACGCTTTTTGAAAGACAAAATTGTACCCACCTCTACTACTGCCTCTGGCAGCTTGTTCCAGACTCCACACTCAGGGGGGAATTTTACCATTTGGAGTCTAAGTGCTGAATCTGGACGTCAAATAGATCCGCGCCTGGAATCCTCTTTCCAGCGCGCCCATACGTGTTTTGCCAGCTCCGGTCTGATCCGTGCCGGGGACGGGGCTTAGCGCTGGTGGACCGATCGGAGCTCTGAACTGTGCATGCGCAGTTCGAAAAAAATCTGACAGCGTGCCCGGGCGCGAAAAAACCCCCCAGAAAACGGCTCTCTGACGTTCATCCTCTGATCAGGGGGGAGGAGAGGGGGGGTGCGGGTGCGGGAGGGGGGGGGGGGGTGACCGATCATCCCCCCGATTATATCCTGGGAGGCGGGGGAGGAGAGGGGGTGTGACGTCTCATCCTCTGGGGGGGTGGGAGGGGAGGGGGTGTGACCGATCATCCCCTGGTGGGTGGGGGGGGGGGGGGGGGGGAAGAGGGGGTGTGACGTATCATCTTCTGGTCGGAGGGTGTTCCGCTGCCTGTCTGCGGCCGATCCCTCCTGGCACCATCACTGGTTCACTACCAGCCACAGCCATCTCTCCCGCTCTCTCACACCTGCAGGGAAGAGTAATCTGTGGCTGGTAGTGAACCAGTGATGATGCCAGGAGGGATCGGCCGCAGACAGGCAGCAGAACCCCCCTGACCAGAGGATGAGATGCCACACCCTCTCCCCTCCACCCCCCTCCCCCCCAGGGGATGATCGGTCACACACCACCCCCCCCCCCCCCCGCCCCAGAGGATGAGACGTCACACCCCCTCTCCTCCACCGCCCCCCTCCTGCCCTGACCAGAGGATGACCTGGGTCAGAGAGCCGTTGCAGTCTCTGACTCTGCTCTTCGGAGGCTGCAGCGGCGAGTTCAGACTTTTATTTTGCAGGTCGGTAACAGCGCGGACGCGGATCGGGCCAGAAGACGGTAAAGTGGGATTTGGCGGTCGAGTTGGGCATGCGGTTCATTAAGTCGATTTAAGTGCATGCAAATGCATTTAAATCGTCGGGCCGCCCGATTCGGCGCGCGCCGGACCTGCGCCCGAATCGGGTGTCGGTAAAGCTGCGATCTGCTCGGATTCAGGTGCAGATCGCGTTGAAGGCCCGACACCCAACTTTGGGCGCGAAGATTTGGTAAAATCAGGCCCCTCAGTGTGAAAAAAATTGCCTCTCTGGACCCTTTCGTATCTCTCCCCTCTCACCTTAAACCTATGCCCTCTAATTTTAGATTCCCCTACTTTTGGGAAAAGATATTGACTATCTCGTTGATCTGTGCCCCTCATTATTTTATAAGATCACCCCTCGGCCTTCTACGCTCCAGAGAAAGAAGTCCCAGTCTATCCAGCCTCTCCTTATAACTCAAACCATCAAGTCCCAGTAGCATCCTAGTAAATCTTTTCTGCACTTTTCTAGTTTAATAGTATCCTTTCTATAAGGATGACCAGAACTGAACACAGTATTCCAAGTATGGCCTTACCAATGTCTTGTACAACTTCAACAAGACGTCCCAACTCCTGTATTCAATGTTCTGACCAATGAAACCAAGCATGCTGAATGCCTTCTTCACCACTCTGTCCACCTGTGGCTCCACTTTCAAGGAGCTATGAACCTGTACCCCTAGATCTCTTTGTTCTGTAACTCTCCCCAATGCCCTACCATTAACTGAATAAGTCCTGTCCTGTTTCACTCTACCAAAATGCATCACCTCGCATTTATCTAAATTAAACTCCATCTGCCATTTGTCAGCCCACTGGCACAATTGATCAGGATCCCGTTACAATCTGAGGTAACCTTCTTCACTGTCCGCTATACCACCAATCTTGGCGTCATCTGCAAACTTACTAACCATGCCTCCTATATTCTCAGCCAAATCATTAATATAAATGACAAATAACAGTGGACCCAGCACCGATCCCTGAGGAACACCGCTGGTCACAGGTCTCCAGTTTGAAAAACAACTCTCTACAATCACCCTCTGGCTTCTATCATCAAGCCAATTTTGTATCCATTTAGCTATCTCACCCTGGATCCCGTGAGATTTAACCTTATGCAACAACCTACCATGCGGTACCTTGTCAAAGGCCTTGCTAAAGTCCATGGAGACAACATCAACTGCACTGCCCTCATCTATTTTCTTGGTTACCCCTTCAAAAAACTCAATCAAGTTCCCTAACACCCATGCTTTTCTCAACAGTAAATACCGATGAGAAATAATGAATGTGTAATCCAGAGGCCCAGGCTAATGCTTGAGGGACATAGGTTCAAATCCCATGACGGCATCTTGGAGGATGAATAAATTTGCAATTAAAGGCTAATCTCAATAACCACAAATGACCACAAAACTATTGGATTGTCATCAAACCTCATCTGGTTCACAAATGCTCCTGAGAGGAGGAAATCCTCAGCCTTTCCTGGTCTGCTCTGTATGTGTTTTCAGAGCCACTGCAATGTGGCTGAGCTCTAGCTGCTGTCTGGGATAGTTGAGCAAACCATTCCATTGTACCAAACTGCCGCAGAAAGATTGGTAAGAAATGAAACTGGACGGACCACCCGACATCCACCTTGGCCCCAAAAAAAACAACGGCAAACCCAGCCATGCCGATCCTGCAAAGTCCTCCTCACTAACATCTGGGACTTGTGTCAAAATTGGGAGAGTTGTCTCACAGATGAGTAAAGGAACAGCCTGACAGGGTCATACTCACAGCATCATACCTTCCAGATAATGTCCCAGACACCACCATCACCATTCCTGGGATGCCTTGTACACTGGCAGGACAGACCCAGCAGTGATAAACAGTCAACATTGACTCCGGACCCCAAGAAATCTCATAGCATGAGGTCAAACTCTAGCCTAGGGCTCGGCTCCTCTCTCTGTACTCTGCGACTGGATCCCAGACTTCCTAACCCACAGACCGCAAATAGTAAGGATAGGCAACAACACCTCCTCCAGGATTATCCTCAACACCAGTACCCCATAAGGCTGTGTCCTCAGTCTTCACTATACTCCTTATGCACCTATAACTGTGTGGCCAAATTCCCTCCAGCTCCATTTTCAAGTTTACTGACGACTCCACCGTAGTGGGTCGGATCTCAAACAATGACGAGACAGAGTACAGGAATGAGATAATTAGATCTATATTTTGATCTGTAACTGGATCTATAGATTGATCTATAATTGGATTTATAGTTTGATCTATAGATTGATATATCAGTGGCGGGCAATCTGCAGCCCGGGGTTCACATGTCACCGACCTGAGTTCCCACATTCAGTTGCCCACACACCAGGTTGCCACATTCCACTGATTTCCACATGTAGCTTTTTTTTCCTATCAGTTTGCAATTCGCACGTAAAAAGGGCAAGTGAAGTGGGGTACATACTGACTACTCACAACATTGACTGTGAGAATTGTACACTCCCTCTGTGTCCAAAGTATCAACATTTCTTTTTTTAACATTTTAGGTTGATAGGTCTATTTATATATAAATGAGGAAGCATTTTCTGGAACTCATTATGAAGTATTTGGCATGTATTAAATATATTTTAATTTTATTCATGGGGCCATGGTTAGCGAACAAGCCTGATTTCAATCTTGCAGCCCACTGAGATGAAGGAGGGCCACTCATGTGGCCCACTCACTAGCCTAGGTTACCCATCACTGATCTGTGGTATGATCTATCATTGTATCTATAGTTTAATCTGTAATTGGATCTATCATTGTATCTATAGGTTAACCTATAACTTGATTTGTTGCTTGAGCTATAAATTAATCTGTAATGTAATTTATCTTGATCTCTAATGGATTTCTAATTAGATCTGTAATCTGATGTTTAACTTGATCGATGGTAGTCAATGACTAGTGGGGTTCCACAGAGATCTGTGTTAGGACCCTAACTATTCACATTAATATATAATGATTTGGAACAGGGAACTGAATGTATTATCTCCAAATTTGCAGATGATACAAGGTTGGGGTGGGAGGGTGAGCTGTGAGGAGGGTGCAGAGATGCTTCAATGTGATTTGGACAGGCTGAGTGTGTGGGCATTTGCATGGCAGATGCAGTGTAATGTGGATAAATGTGAGGTTATCCACTATGGTAGCAATAATAGGAATACAGATTATTACTTGAATGGGTGTAAGTTGAGAGAGGTGGAGGCTCAACAAGACATTGGCGTCCTTGTGATTCAGTCGCTGAAAGTAAGCGCACAGGTACAGCAGGCAGTGAAGAAGGCAAATGGTATGTTGGCCTTCATAGCGAGAGGATTTGAGTATAGGGATAGGGATGTTTTGCTGCAATTGTATAGGGTGTTGGTGAGGCCGCACCAGGAATGTTGTGTGCAGTTTTGGTCTCCTTATCTGAGGAAGGATGTCCTTGCTGTAGAGAGAGTACAGCGAAGGTTTACCAGGCTGATTCCTGGGATGGCAGGTCTGTCATTTGAGGAGAGACTAAGTCGGTTAGGATTATATTCATTGGAGTTTAGAAAAATGAGAGGGGATCTAATAGAAACTTATAAAATTCTAACAGGGTAGATTCGGAAAGAATGTTCCCAATGGTGGGGGAGTCCAGAACTAGGGATCATAGTTTGAGGATAAGGGGTAAATCTTTTAGTCATGATGTGGAGATGCCGGCGTTGGACTGGGGTAAGCACAGTAAGAAGTCTCACAACACCAGGTTAAAGTCCAACAGGTTTATTTGGTAGCAAATACCATAAGCTTTCGGAGCGTGCTGCTCCTTCGTCAGATGGAGTGGTTATCTGTTCTCCAACAGTGCACAGACACAGAAATCAAGTTACAGAATACTAATTAGAATGCAAATCTCTACAGCCAGCCAGGTCTTAAAAGGTACAGATAATGTGGTTGGAGGGAACATTAAACACAGGTTAAAGAGATGTGTATTGTCTCCAGACAGAACAGCTGGTGAGATTATGCAAGACCAGGGGCAAGCTGTGGGGGTTACTGATAATGTGACATAAATCCAACATCCCGGTTTAGGCCGTCCTCATGTGTGCGGAACTTGGCTATCAGTTTCTGCTCAGTGACTGCGCTGTCGTGTATCGTGAAGGCCGCCTTGGAGAACGCTTACCTGAAGATCCAAGGCTAAATGCCCGTGACTGCTGAAGTGCTCCCCCACAGGAAGAGAACAGTCTTGCCTGGTGATTGTTGAGCGGTGTTCATTCATCCGTTGTCGTAGCTACGACAGTCACGGGCATTCAGCCTTGGATCTTCAGGTAAGCGTTCTCCAAGGCGGCCTTCACGACACACGACAGCGCAGAGTCGCTGAGCAGAAACTGATAGCCAAGTTCCGCACACATGAGGACGGCCTAAACCGGGATGTTGGATTTATGTCACATTATCAGTAACCCCCACAGCTTGCCCCTGGTCTTGCATAATCTCACCAGCTGTTCTGTCTGGAGACAATACACATCTCTTTAACCTGTGTTTAATGTTCCCTCCAACCACATTATCTGTACCTTTTAAGACCTGGCTGGCTGTAGAGATTTGCATTCTAATTAGTATTCTGTAACTTGATTTCTGTGTCTGTGCACTGTTGGAGAACAGATAACCACTCCATCTGACGAAGGAGCAGCACGCTCCGAAAGCTTATGATATTTGCTACCAAATAAACCTGTTGGACTTTAACCTGGTGTTGTGAGACTTCTTACTAAATCTTTTAGAACAGAGGTGAGGAGAAATTTCTTCACCCAGAGGGTGTTGAATGTATAGAATTTTCTACCACAGAATGTAGTTGAGGCCAGAACGTTATCTGGTTTCAAGAAGAAATTAGATAGAAGCTTTTGGGACTAAGGGGATCAAGGGATATTGGGGGAAAAAGGGATCAGGATATTGAATTTGATGATCAGCCATGATCAAAATGAATGGCAGAGCAGACTCGAAGGGCTAAATGGTCTACTCCGGCTTCTAGTTTCTATATTGCTCTATTGAGCTATAAACTGATCCATAGCTTGAAATTAAAGTGATCTATAGCTGGATCGATGTTGTATTCTATAGTTTAGTCTAATATTGTGATTTTTAATTAGATATATATTTTGATAATTTGATTTAAAAATTGATCCATGATTTAGCCTGTAATTTGATCTGTACAAAGAACAATACAGCACAGGAACAGGCTCTTCGGCCCTCCAAGCCTGCGCTGCTCATGTGCCCAACTAGACCATTCATTTGTATCCCTCTATTCCCAGTCTGTTCATGTGGCTATCTAGATAAGTCTTAAACGATCCCAGCGTGTCTGCCTCAATCACCATTCCAGGCCCCCACCACCCTCTGTGTAAAATACGTCCCCCTGACATCTGTGTTGAACCTTGCCCCCCTCACCTTGAACCCATGACCCCTTGTGTTCATCACCTCCGACCTGTTCACCCTATCTATGCCCTTCATAATTTTATACACCTCTAAAAGGTCGCCCCTCATCCTCTGTCTTTCCAGTGAGAACAACCCCAGTTTATCCAATCTCTCCTCATAGCTAAGACCCTCCATACCAGGCAACATCCTGGTAAACCTTTTCTATACTCTCTCCAAAGCCTCCACGTCCTTCAGGTCGTGTGGCAACCAGAACTGGACGCAGTATTCCAAATGTGGCCTAACCAACATTCTATACAGCTGCAACACCATATGCCAACTTTTATATTCTATGCCCCGTCCAATAAAGGCAAGCATGCCATATGCCTTCTTGACCACCCACTCCACCTGTGCTGCCATCTTTAAGGATCTGTGGACTTGTACACCCAGGTCCCTCTGTATGTCTACACTCCTGATGGTTCTGCCATTTATTGTATAGTTCCCCCTTACATTAGATCGACCGAAATGCATCACTTCGCATTTATCTGGATTAAATTCCATCTGCCATTTCTCCGCCCAATGTTCCAGCCTATCTATATCCTGCTGTATTCTCTGACAATGTTCATCACTATCCGCAACTCCAGCAATCTTTGTGTCGTTCGCAAACTTACTGATCACACCAGCTACATCTTCCTCCAAATCATTTATATATATCACAAACAGCAGAGGTCCAGTACAGAGCCCTGCAGAACACCACTAGTCACAGACCTCCAACTGGAAAAAGACCCTTCCACTGTTACCCTCTGTCTTCTATGGCTAAGCCAGTTCTCCACCCATCTAGCGAGCTCACCTTTTATCCCATGAGATTTAACCTTTTGCACCAGCCTGCCATGAGGGACCTTGTCAAACGCTTTACTAAAATCCATATAGACGACATCCACGGCCCTTCCCTCATCAATCGTTTTTGTCACCTCCTCAAAAAACTCAACCAAATTTGTGAGGCATGACCTCCCTCGTACAAAACCATGTTGTCTATCGTTAATGAGATTATTTAGTTCTAAATGCGCATATATCCTATCTCTAAGAATCTTCTCCAACAATTTCCCTACCATGGACGTCAAGCTCACTGGCCTATATTTACCCGGGTTATCCTTGCTACCCTTCTTAAATAACGGGACCGCATTTGCTATCCTCCAATCCTCTGGGACCTCACCTGTGTCCAGTGAAGAGACAAAGATTTCTGTTAGAGGCCCAGCAATTTCATCTCTTGCCTCCCTGAGGAGTCTAGGGTAGATGCCATCTGGCCCTGGGGATTTGTCTGTCTTAATGTTTCCTAAAAAACCTAACACTTCCTCCCTTGTAATTGAGATTTTTTCTAACGGGTCAACACCTCCCTCTGAGACACTCCCAGTCAACATGTCCCTCTCCTTTGTGAATACTGATGCAAAGTATTCATTTAGGATCTCTCCTACTTCCTTTGGTTCCAAGCATAATTCCCCTCCTTTGTCCCTGAGAGGTCCAATTCTTTCCCTAACAACCCTCTTGTTCCTAACGTATATGTAAAATGCCTTAGGATTCTCCTTAATCCTGTCTGCCAAGGACATTTCATTACCCCTTTTTGCCCTTCTAACTCCCTGTTTGAGTTCTTTTCTACTTTCTCTGTATTCCTCTAGTGCTCCATCTGTTTTTAGCTGCCTGGACCTCATGTATGCCTCTTTTTTCTTTTTGATCAGACCCACAATTTCACTGGTTATCCACGGCTCCCGAATCCTACCTTTCCTGTCCTTCCTCTTTACAGGCACATGCCTGTCCTGCAGTCCTATCAACTGCTCCTGAAAAGACTCCCACATGCCAGATGTGGATTTACTCTCGAACAGCCTCTCCCAATCAACAGCTACCAAATCCTGCCTAATCTGGCCGTAGTTAGCCTTCCCCCAATTCAGCACCTTACCCATAGGACAACACTCATCTTTTTCCATTACTATCCTAAAGTTTACAGAATTGTGGTCACTATTTGCCACATGATCCCCTACTGAAATTTTGATGACCTGTCCGGGCTCATTCCCCAGTACTAGGTCCAGTAAAGCCCCCTCTCTAGTTGGACTGTCAACATACTGTTCCAAAGAACCTTCCTGTTTGCATTTTATAAATTCTTCCCCGTCCAGGCCCCCAGCCGTAAGCGATTTCCAGTCTATACAAGGGAAATTAAAGTCTCCCACTACAACAACCCTATTTTTTCTGCACCTGTCCAGAATCTCCTTGCATATCCGTTCCTCAACTTCCCGTGGGCTGTTGGAAGGCCTGTAGTATACCCCCAGCATAGTGACTACGCCCTTCCTGTTTCTGAGCTCCACCCACAGTGACTCGTTACCTGACCCTTCCATATTGTCCACCCTCTGTACCGCTGTAATATGCTCCCTAACCAGCATTGCTACTCCCCCACCTCTCCTAGCCCCTTCTCTGTCTCGCCTAAAACACTTATACCCCGGAATATTCAGCTGCCAGTCCTGTCCTTTTAACCAAGTCTCCGTCACTGCAAACATCCAAATTCCGCGCAAGCATTAAGGCTCTAAGCTCGTCCGTCTTGCCCGTGACGCTCCTTGTATTGAAGCAGATGCACTCCAGACCTCCAGGCCCACTGAGGTCATCCTCCCCCAGAATGCTCTTCCTCTTAGATAGCCTTGTCTTGGCCCCAACCTCGTCCCCAGCCTCTATGCTTATTGACCTATTGTTCTGAACCCCACCCCCCTGCCACATTAGTTTAAACCCACCTGAACCACACTGGCAAAACTCCCAGCTATTCGTGCCCCTCCAGTTTAGGTGTAACCCGTCCTTCTTGTACAGGTGCCATCCTCTCTTGAAGACTTCCCAGTGATCTACGAATTCGAAACCCTCCCTCCTGCACCAGTCCTTTAGCCACGCGTTCAGCTGTGCAGTCTCCCTGTTCCGAGCCTCACTAGCTTGCGGCACTGGGAGTAGTCCAGAGACCGCTACCCTCGAGGCCCTGCTTTTTAGCCTACTACCCAACTCCCTGAATTGCTCTTGCAGGACCTCCCTGCTCTTTCTGCCTACGTCATTTGCACCAATGTGGACAATGACGTCTGTCTGGTTACCCGCCCCTTTTAGGATGCTTCCTACCCGCTCAGAGACATCCAGGACCCCGGCACCAGGGAGACAGACTACCATCCTGGAGTCTCGTTCACACCCACAGAACCGCCTGCCTGTGCCTCTAACTATTGCATCCCCCACTACTATTGCTCTCCTAGTCCCCCTCTTTCCCTTCTGAGCCACAGAGCCCAATTCCGTGCCAGTGACCTGGTCACCGTGGCTTACCCCTGGAGGGTCATCCCCCCCACAGTATCCAAAACGGTATACTTATTTTGGAGGGGGACAACCACAGGGGATCCCATCACTGACTGCTCTCTCCCCTCCTCTCTCCTGTCTGTCACCCATCCCTTACTGTTAAGGGGGACAGCCACCGGGGTATTCTCTGGTACGTGACCTTTACCCTCCCTAACCGTGACCCACGTGTCTTCCTCTTGTGGCCCTGGTGTGATGACCTGCCTGTAACTTCTCTCTATTAACTTCTCATTTTCACTGACTAGACTAAGGTCATCGAGCCGCAGCTCTAGTTCCCTAACGCGGTCTCTCAGGAGCTGCAGTTCGACGCACCCGGTGCAGATATGGACTTCCGGGAGGCTAGGCGACTCCATGAACTCCCACATCCGACACCGACAGCAACAAACTGGCCTCCCACTCATAATTATCCCTTTCTTTAAATTACTGGAAAAACGAAGAACAGAACCTACCCTGCCTCTGCCTGTTTCCTCCCAAGCCCGTTGAGCCAAAGCCCTTCAGCTCTCACTCTGCTCTCTGCTCACTCTGCTACCCGCTGAATAGTGCAGCCTGTTTTTAAACCTCCCGCGTGCTAAAAAAAAACACTCCAAAAAACCCTTCCCAGAACACTACTTCCGGTTTACAGTTTGAAACTTTAACAAATAAATAAATAAAGCCCGCGAAAATGTAATTTAAAGGTCAATTTCTCACCCTAGCACTCCTGCAACAAATCGCTCCTCCTTGCCTCGCTGCAGAAGAACAATGAGTAGTTTGATCAATAATTCTATTGATTGATTTATATTTTGATTTCTATGATGTTCTATATTTGTCGTGTAGTTTGATCGATGATTTGATCTATAATTTAGCTTATGCTTTGATCAATGGTTTAATCCATGATTTGATCCTTATCTTGTTATACAATTTTACCTGTTGATAGATTTTTGGTTTGACTATAATTTGATTTATATTGTGAGCTGATATTTAATCAATGATTTAGTCCATTATTTGATCTCTAATTTGATCCATAACTTGTTCTAGAAATGTTTTGATAGATTTATAGTTTGATTTTTAATTTGACTTATGTTGTGATCTGGGATATGATCCATAATTTAAAATAAAGTGTGTTCTATAATTTGATATATAATTCCACTATAAGTGATCTGCAGTTTGATCTATAATTTCATCTGTAGCTTGGGCAATAGTTTGAACTACTTGGTCTATTTGTTTTATATATATGTAATTACAATTCGATGCATGATATAATCCATAGATTGATCTGTTTGATGTATAAATTCATCCATTGTTTGGTCTTTAATGTGTTCTACAGTTTGATCTTTAGTTTACTTTGATAGTTTGCTCTCCAGTTGGATATATAATATGATCTATATATATCAATATAATATCTATATAATATGATCAATATTTCATTTATAAACTGAGCTCGGCTATGTGAGTTGCTAAGTTAAGTTAATACAGGTTCAGAAAGTGCCGGCCTGAAATATAGTGATACACTCCAAATGTTGATGCCTTCTTTCAGTGGCACATTAATAAATAAACTTGTAATATTGACCAAGTACCTACATTCCACCATGTCCATGAAACTCTCATTAAAATGGGTTGCAGTAACTCACTCAACTTTTGGACAATTCATGCTGCACAAGATCATTGATAAAATAGGGTGTAATGGGACATCACATGTGTGTGTCTCAGGCAGCCCATACGTGCTTACTCTTACACAAGTCTAACTGCCAACCCTTTTATCCTGTAGTATGAATTGTTGTGAGAGTTTGAAATTGGGGTATTCTTGTGTTTGTCCTGATGAGTGAAAGATGGAAAACTTTGGCAACGTATTTTGCTTTATAGCAATATTTAAATTGGATCTAAAAAATGATCAAGAGTTTGAGCTATTTGATCTATAGTTTGATCCATAACTTGATCTATAATCTGATCAATGACTCTCTTTAATTTGATCAATAATTTGTTGATTTGATCATTAGGTTTGCCCATAGTTCAGTCTATAATTTGATGTATATTTTGATCTGTGAATTGATTCAGAATTTGCCGCACAGTTTGATCCAGAATTTGATCTATATAATTGCTACATGATGTTCAAAGTGGATCAAGAGAACAAAACAGGAGCAATACAAGGAGCCATTAAAAAAAAGCGTCATTTGATTTTAACAGAAGTAAATATTGATGGGGAAAATAATGGAACTTAGATAGAGACAGAGAAATCAGGTGACTTTCAGTTTAACTTCAGTGTCCCATTGCAGCGCTGCAGTGTCAGGAGGGCGACAAGACATACCCCATTTTTACACAACTAGCTGCCATGAGGTGGCAGGTGAGTAGGGTGATATGTGAGTGGGGTAGTAGCTGAATAGAACTGCAGGTGAGTAGGCTGGCAGGTGGGTAGTGTGCAGTTGGGTGAGGTGGTGGATGTGCAGGATGACAAGTTTATGCGGTAGTCGGTAGGTGAAGTGGCAGGTGGGTAGGGTGCTATGTGGGTGGATGGGGAGGTGGATAGGGTGTTTAAATTTAAATGCCACCTTCTGCCATGGGGAAATTCGAACCTGGGTCCCCAGAGCATTATCCTGGGCCTATCCTTAATTGCCCTTGAACTGAGTGGCTTGCTGGGTCATTTCAGAGGGCAGTCAAAAGTCAACCACATTCTTGTGGTTCTGGAGTCATGTGGGCCAGACCAGGAAAGCACAGCAGATTTCCATCCCTAAAGGACATTAGTGAACCAGATGGGTTTATATGACAATTGACAATGATTCTTGATTAGTATTTTAATTTGTTTTTCTGGGGGATTTGGACCTGGATCCAGAGGATTACCCTGGTCTCTGGATTACTGGTCCAATGACAATATCACTGTGCCTCTGCCTTCTTGAATGATGTTGACCATTGTGCAATCACCAGTGAACATCATCATGTATGACCATAATATAAAAGCAAAATACTGCAGATGCTGACATCTGAAACAAAAACAGAAAATGCTGGAAAATCTCAACAGGTCTGACAGCATTTATGGGGAGAGAATAGAGCCAATGTTTCGAGTTTGGATGACACTTCATCAGAGCAAAGAGGATCAGCAAAGATTTACAGTATATTTTTGGATCATGTCTGACCATATTATGCAGTGAAGGTCATTGAAGCAGCTGAAGGTAGTTGGGTCTAGGTCACTACTCCTTGTGTTGGTTATGACTCCAGCTAATGGAGAGTTTTTCCCATTTCCCGCATTGACTCCAGTCTTGCTAGGGCTCCATGATGCCACACTCGGTCAAATACTGCTTCAATGTCATGAGTACTCACTCTCACCTCACTGCTGGAGTTCTGATTTTTAGTCCATGTTTGGATCAAAACTGTAATGTGATCTGGAGCTGGGTTGCCCTGGCAGAACCCAAACTGAGTGTCCATGAGCAGATTGTTGATGAGAAAGTGCTGCTTGATTGCACAGTGAAATGTCCTGTGTTGTAGCTTCATCGGGTTGGCACCTTGTTTATAGCTATGCCTGGTGCTGTTCCTGGAATGCCCTCTTGCACTCTTCATTGAACCAGGGTTGAGCTGCTGGCTTAATGGTAATGGTTGTTATGAGGATGTGCTTTTTAAAGATACAGATCTAAATTTTCATTTTCTGGCTGGATTGTTTTATGACAAAACTGCCCAGACTGCACACAACACTCGACCTCGCATTCTACCAAGTGGGATGAGAAAAACAGACACACAGCTCTCTGGGGAGGTGAAAGAACCCAACTCCCCTCTGGCTTCACACTATCCTGAAACTTTTCAGATGTCTCTAAGAAGAGACATCAAAATGCACTTACCTGTTCTGAATCAATAACTGCAGCAGATATGAATGAATAGAATTTCTCTGGGGAAAAAACAACTGGCAAAGTATTTTTGAGGACTCCTTCCCAAGCAGGAGGGAGGACAAAAGACAATGTTGTATCAAACACAGGTTGTTGAAGTTACGTACCCTCTCTTCCTCTCTCTCTTCAAAGTATAATGCCTGATTTTGCAAAGTAACAATGATGAGAAGAGAAATCTATTGTGAACTGGGACCTTTTGTGGAAAAACATGGGAATCTGCTCCATGCAACAAAAGTCTGGAAGACAAGAGAACAAATGGCCGCAATGTGGAATCACAGCGTCAACACCTGCCAAGGAACAACAAATGATTTATTCCCCTTTTTATTTTACACAAAGTGTAAAAGTCCTCCAGGGCTATTCTTCCCTTACTCTGCCATCTGTACTGCTGTGAGTGTGTGCATGTGACACGTGAATGGTTGTTGCAATTTACCAACTTCTTTTAAATTCAGAAATAGATTCAATAAACTTATCTTCTTTGTCTAGCCGAGGAAAACCTGTCTGACTAATTCTTAACAATCTGAAAACATAAATAATGGACTCCTGCAGTATTGGCAAAGCACATCTTCTCTAAACTCACACAAAGAGAATTGGGGAATTATTTCATTCCTCCTCATGTGGCTATAACATGGTAGAGGGGGAGGGTGTGCCCAACCATGAGGTTACAGAACATTAACTAGGTGAAGAGATCACGCCAGGGTGATGCGCTATTCAGACACGAGGCTTGAAGCTCAGTAAATGAAAGGCTTTTATTTACTGTTAACGAAGCTACCAGAACTTATAGACACTATCCCAGACTGAAGGGGTCCCGGCCAGAGCAGGGACTCTTATACCTCTCCCAGGAGGCGGAGCCCGACTGGGATGTGCCACAATACTACAGTACAAAGGTGTAACAACCCCACCCTAACCCCAACAGCAACAATAGCACAACCCAACAGTAACATATGTACATCCTTGTAGTACTGACCAGCCCCTGGCTCAGCACTATCCAGTGGGAACCAACGATGGTTCACCACATTCACCCCTCCTTTGAGAACAAAGGCCGGCGGGGTACAAAAAAACAGGATAAAGTGTCAGCAGTCTATAAGTTCAGACGGTCAGGGGGACCGCACCGTCGTTGTGACCTCCTCAATACCGGCGGTGACAGTGGAGTAGGCACTTGCGGTGGCGTTCTCCCCAAAACGGCGTCCAGCTGTTCTTCCACGGACTCACAGGCCGGTTGACCCTGAGGTGACGGTAGTCCAGGGGATCCTGACACGCCCTGCGGTGGCGACCATCTTCTGGGCTCAGGCAAGCTGTACATGGGAGTAAAATGGTTAAGCAATGGTCCCGATGCTGCCCGCGCCGTGTCCGGGGAAGAAACAAGAGATAAAGTGTTTGTAACAGGGGTATGGGAGCGACAGGGGTTGCTACGTCCCCTGCTGGCGCCAGGTCTCAGATCGAGACCGTGTCCTCTCGCCCGTCAGGGTATGCCACATAGGCATACTGAGGGTTGGCGTGGAGGAGATGGACCTGTTCGACCAACGGGTCGGACTTGCGGGCCCTTACATGTCGCCGCAGGAGGACAGGTCCTGAGTACGTCAACCAAGACGGTAATGAGGTCCCCGAGGAAGACTTCCGAGGGAATGAGAACATCCTCTCGTGGGGAGTAGCATTGGTTGCCGTACACAGGAGGGAGCGAATAGAATGGAGCGCATCAGGGAGCACCTCTTGCCAGCGGGAGACTGGAAGACCTTTTGACTTCAACGCCAGTAAGACAGCCTTCCAGACTGTAGCATTCTCACGTTCCACCTGTCCATTACCCCTCGGGTTGTAGCTCGTGGTCCTATTAGAGGCAATCCCGTATGAGAGCAGGAATTGCCTCAAGTCATCGCTCATGAACGACGAGCCCCTGTCGCTATGGATGTAGCTGGGGTACCCGAACAGGGTAAAGAGATCACGGAATGCCTTGATAACCGTGGCAGCGGATGTATCAGAGCAGGGAACAACAAAAGGGAACCGAGAGTACTCATCAATGATATTGAGGAAGTACACATTCCGATCTGTTGAGGGAAGGGGGCCCTTAAAATCGACACTCAGTCTGTCGAAGGGACGAGTGGCCTTGACTAAATGTGCCCGGTCAGGTCGGTAAAAGTGCAGTTTGCATTCCGCGCAAACCCGACAGCTCCTTGTTACTGACCTGACGTCCTCCACCGAGTAAGGCAGATGGCGGGCTTTTATAAACTCGGCTGAGTGACCCCAGGATGGCACAGGTCATTATGGAGGGCGTGCAATCGGTCCTCCTGTATACTAGCGCATGTTCCACGCGAGAGGGCATCCGAGGGCTCATTGAGTTTCCCTGGACGATACATGATGTCGTAGTTATAGGTGGAGAGTTCAATTCTCCACCGCAAGATCTTGTCATTCTTGATCTTGCCCCTCTGCGTGTTGTTGAACATGAACGCCACGGACCGCTGGTCCGTGATCAGGGTGAACCGTTTTCCCGCCAAATAATGGCGCCAGTGCCTGACGGCCTCCACAATGGCCTGGGCCTCCTTTTCCACCGCTGAATGCCGAATTTCGGGGCCTTGGAGGGTGCGGGAAAAAAATGCGACGGGCCTGCCCGCCTGGTTAAGTGTGGCGGCCAGGGCGAAATCAGATGCATCGCTCTCCACCTGAAAGGGGATGGACTTGTCTACGGCGTGCATCGTGGCTTTCGCGATGTTGGCTTTCAATTTATCGAAGGCCAACCTGGCCTCTGGCGTGAGTGGAAAAGTCGTGGACTTAATGAGCGGACGGGCTTTGTCCGCGTAGTTGGGAACCCACTGCGCATAATAAGAGAAGAAGCCTAAGCATTTTCTCAGTGCTTTTGCACTAACAGGTAAGGGAAGTTCAGAAAGGGGGCGCATACGGTCTGGATCAGGGCCAATGACCCCGTTTTCCATCACGTATCCGAGGATGGCTAATCGGCGCGTACGAAACACACACTTCTCCCTGTTGTAGGTCAAGTTCAGGCAAGATGCAGTGCATAAGAAGTTCAGGAGGTTTGTGTCGTGGTCCTGCTGGTCATGGCCGCAGATGGTGACATTATCCAGGTACGGGAAGGTAGACTGCAGCCCGTTCTGGTCCACCATTCGGTCCATAGCAAGCTGGAAGACCGAGACCCCATTGGTGACACCAAAGGGAACCCTGAGAAAGGATACAAGCGACCATCCACCTCAAAAGCCGTGTATTGTCGGTCCTCTGGGCGAATGGGGAGTTGGTGGTAGGCAGACTTGAGGTCTATGGTGGAGAACACCCGGTACTGCGCAATCTGATTGACCATATCAGATATGCGCGGGAGGGGATACGCATCCAGCTGCGTATATCTGTTAATGGTCTGACTATAGTCAATGACCATCCGGGGTTTGTTCCCGCTCTTGACCACCACGACCTGTGCTCTCCACGGACTAGCACTGGGTTGTATGATCCTTTCTTTGAGGAGCCGCTGAACCTCAGATCTAATGAAGATCCGATCCTCAGTGCTGTAACGCCTACTTTTAGTCGCGATGGGCTTGCAGCCTGGCACAAGATTCTGGAACAAGGAGGGTGTGGTGATCTTCAGCATCAAGAGGCTGCAGGCTGTTTTCCCACTGCCAGTGAAGGGAGTGGCCCACCGTACTGTAGGATTACACTCCTCAAGTGGACCATGAAGTTTAGTCCGAGAAGTATTGGTGCGCAAAGATACGGCAACACAAGGTGCTTGAAGCGCTCGTAAACTGTGCCTTGCACTTTCAAGGTTACCACGCAACTCCCTAGCACGGCAACAGACCGGGACCTTGATGCCATAGAGATTGTCTGTTTGGCAGGTTGAATCTGGAGTCCACATCGCTTCACAGTGTCCGGGTGGATAAAGCTCTCAGTGCTCCCGCTGTCAAACAGACAATAAATCACGTGGTTATTTACCTGGATATTCATCATAGATTTGTCAAGTCTATGAGGCTTGGCCTGGTCCAGGATGATCGACGCCACCGTTGGTTCATGAGCGCCACTGCAGGCAGCTGAAATCGATGAGGAGGACCCCTGCTGGTCGTTCGTGGTCAGTGTCGACCAACATGGCTACCCCCATGAATCGCACGTGGGTGAGGGCGCCAAACTCAGCGACCCCTGGTGGTCATACTCCTCCGACTCTGTCGACCGTAATGGCGTCGTCCTGGTCTCGCACGTGGACGAACCCCGCGACGACTTCGACGATGAAGACCCGAGCTCTGAAGAATCGCAGGCCGCACTGCCGTTCCTGGGTTTAGATCGGCACACTTTTGAATAATGCCCTTTTTTACCGCATGCGGTGCACAACAGAGCTTTAGCGGGACACTTTTGCCGAGTATGCTTCGCTCCTCCACAGAAATAGCACCGCGGGCCGCTCGGGGCTGCAGCCGTCGTCTGGCCCGAATGGGAGCACGCCATTACACAGCATTTCGAACCCGAGGGACGAGGAGGGATTTGCGACTGCTCCTGCCACGTTGTCTCCACATGGTCCTCCGGATATAAAACTAAGCTCTTGGAGGCCGACTCAAGCATCTCTGCTAACTCGATGGCCTGGGTAAGATTAAGGTTACCCTTCTCCAACAGTTTAAGTCGAATGTACGATGATCCGACCCCAGCCACAAACGCATCTCGGGCGAGGTCGTACATGCTCTGCTCAGCCGACACAGCTTTGCAGTCACAGCCCCTGGCTAGCTGTAGGAGCTCGTTCGCATATTCCTCCATCGTTTCGCCAGACTGCCGTCGTCGAGTGGCTAGGAGGTAACGAGCGTGTATCTCATTAGGTGGTTTGGTATAGCGCTTCTTTAGAAGCTCGAGGGCCTTAGGATAATTAGTGGCTGCACGGATCGCGAGGTAGACAGTGTCGCTTACCCTCGCATGGAGGACCCAGAGTCTGTCATCATCTGTGGTGACCGCTGCGGAGGCTGCCAGGTAGTCTTCGAAACACTTCAGCCAGTGGTCGAAGGTGTTAGAAGTGCCCACCGCACGTGGATCTAGTGTAAGGCGTTCCGGCTTCAGAATTTGCTCCATACTCTCTCTTTTTTTTTCGACGAGGGTTTAACGACAGTAAATAAAATTGATGCGCTATTCAGACACGAGGCTTGAAGCTCAGTAAATGAAAGGCTTTTATTTACTGTTAACGAAGCTACCAGAACTTATATACACTATCCCAGACTGAAGGGGTCCCGGCCAGAGCAGGGACTCTTATACCTCTCCCAGGAGGCGGAGCCCGACTGGGATGTGCCACAACACTACAGTACAAAGGTGTAACAACCCCACCCTAACCCCAACAGCAACAATAGCACAACCCAACAGTAACATATGTACATCCTTGTAGTACTGGCCAGCCCCTGGCTCAGCACTATCCAGTGGGAACCAACGATGGTTCACCACACAGGGTACACAGGGCAGAGAGGGACATGGCCAGGCAGGGCCCCGGCATTGCCCCTGTGCCAGGGGATTACTCTGGGGAGCTCCATTGGTCTGGTCCCTGTGTGTGTCTGGGGGTGTCCCAATTTACATGTGGGGGAGGGAGCTCCATGCCCATTGTGGAGGGTGGGTGCTCCATGCCCATTGTTGGGGAATGCTCTTCATTTTGTTTTAACCAGAGATTGGGGCACCCTTTAAAAGCGGCTTCCCAGTCCCTGGAAGCTAATATTCCCGGCTCTTTCAGGCCCTGTCCAGCCAAAGTGATGGCATGGGGCACACCTCCAGGATACCAGCCAATTGCCACCCTGTCACAGTTTCACCAAAAATGGGGGAGCTGTTGGGTGGCCATGAGCCCATACAGAGCTATATATAACCAGTCGCAGGAGAGGCCCTTGCCAGCCTTCACTCAGTGGGATGGTGGTGGGCAAGTGGAGAGGGGTGCACCTCCTTACCGGACCCCAGGGCCCAATGGAGGGTCCTCCCAGGATTTCCCCTTCCTACTGGCATGTCTGCCCAATCCCCCAACCCACCCCCCCTTTTCCTCCCATCCTCCATGGCTCTACTCCCAGATTTAACTCCAGTCCTGGCTTGAGGGCAGAATGCCTACCTGCAGGACTCGTTGCAATACCAGTGCTGACCACGGCCAGTACTGGACAGCTGCCGGTCACTGCTTGGCCAATAGATTTTTGAGGCTGGAATTCCTTTTGCTGAGGTGGGGATGGGCTATCCTCTAGTTGGTCGTTAAATGGTCACGGAGCGGACTCCTGAACCGGAGGTGGGCTTGCTCCTGGACTTTGCGTGTGGGGCCTGACAATGATGATTCTTCACTGGTGCTTCACACTTGCCTTTTGCACCGACATGCTGGGCTCCTCCCACATGGAGCATGGGAATGTTTGTTGGGCCTTCTCCTTCAGCGGCACGGTGGCACAGTGGTAGGAACTGCTGCCTCACAGCGCCAGGGACCTGGGTTGGGTCACTGTCTGTGTGGAGCCTGCACGTTCTCCCATGTCTGCGTGGGTTTCCTCCAGTGCTCCGGTTTCCTCCCACAGTCCGCAAGATGTGCAGGTTAGATTGATTGTCCATGCTAAATTGCCCCTTCGTGTCAGGGGGTTAGTAGGGTAAATAAGTAGGGTTCTGGGGAAAGGACCTGAGTGGGCTTGTGGTCAGTGCAGACTTGATGGGTGGAATGGCCTCCTTCTGCACTGTGGGGATTCTAGGATTCTATTCAGTCAGTTGTTTAATTGTTCACTGCTAGATGTGGCAGGGGCCTATGAGCCCTAAACACCTCCTTATTTTTGCTTTGCTTTTCCAATATGATCATTTGTGCGTTTCCATCCGAAATATATCTGCTCACACATCACTCACCATTTTGGATGCTTGACACCCATTTTAGTTTCTGTCAAATAGCTGCAATTATAATTAAATTTCTACACCATTGAATATTGAACTGACTAAAGTCATGAAGCTCCTTCAGCTTCTGACCTTCTGTTTGTCTAACTCCTTACACTTGGTAAGGTGAAATCTGGGGAATAACTGACCATGATCATGTCAACCATGATTTGGTCTCCTGAACACTGCTTAAAGCTTCCAGAACCTGTTCTGTCCCACCTGCTCCTCACATCATTCATGGTCAGCCATGGTATTAGTTGAAAATTCTTCTGACTGTTGGAGCTCACATCTTAGTTTAATTACACATGCCCCGTCAGTTATTCCCATGGTTCTGCTGATAAAGGCTGAGCTACATGGCAATGTGTATAATCTGGAGCTAGACAGGTATACGACCCACTCAGACTCCAGACTTTACACTCAAACATCTCTATAACCACTCAGAATTTTATCAGCTGGTCAATGTAGTAATTGGACACCCGGTCTGCATGGATTGACTGAATGATTAGGGTTAATAACGTCATCTTTAATATACAACCCCAAACTGTGAGTAATTCAGATTTCATTAATGTTTCTGAGTTACTAATTTAGCCTGAATGCTTTACGACAAACAAATTGTGATAGAGAAGGAAAGCAAGATGTCTCCCCAAAACTTGGCTCCTTTCTAAATCATGTGATCATTGATGAAACTATTTTTGACAATGTTTGGTCTCATTGTTAGTAATAACCCCCCTCTGATCATTTAGCAAGTGAGAGATGCAGAGAGAACAACAGGAACCCAGCAACCGCAGTTAACTCCGAGAGCAAGAGATTCATGAGCTTCAATTCAACAACTGATCATTATCACATTAACACAGGAATTATGTGTGTGAACGTGTGCGTGCACGTATTTGTGTGTGTTCATTCGGATCAGCAAGTCTATCTGTGTGGGTGTATATAAGAATGTATATGTGTTCATGTGAGCTGCTGTCGGTATTTGTGCAAGTGCGTGTGATTATAGTTCTTCATGTGCCATGTTTGTGAGGGTGGCTGTGTGTTTGTGTTATTTGGATATATGTTGTATGTATGTAGGACTGGATGTATTTGTATCTGGGTGGGATATTTTTGTATTAGTGAATATGGAGCTGGGTGTGTGTGTGCGTGTGAGAGAGCACAAGGTTCTGAAGCATAGAAAGTCAAGTGGGTATTCGCTGCTCTATATTCCAACAGTACCCTTGTCCCTTACTCCAGTAACATGGTACCTACTATACTTCATGCCAGTAGTATCACATTGAACAGAGATCCATACGTTAGCTTACCATGAAGAGAGGATTCTGTCAAGAATTACAACAAACATACAGGCCATTTGGTCCATCAGATCCACGGGAGCCTGGTCCCAACAAACCTCATTCCTACCAGTATATCCATCTATTCCTTTCCTTCTTATGCACTTGTCATGTTTCCTGTCAAAGGATCGACCCCATTTATCTCCACGTGTATCCAGTTCTACATTCTGACCACTCTCTGGGTAATGACGTTTCCAGTGAATTTCCCATTGAATTTATTTGTGGCTATCTTTTATTTCTGATGGTTAGTATTGGATTTCCTCAAAAGGAAAAATATCTTCTCTGTCTACCATATCAAACCACTTCCAAATTTCAAAGACCTGCATTCGTTCCCTTGCCAGGAGTTAATTGGAACAAAGTCTGGTCTGTCAATTGACTGGAGGTGAATGGGTCAATTGGTTTCTGAACACGTACACTTTACCTTGGATAGGTCTTTTACCCAATTGTCAATCCATTCTAGCTATCAGCTTCATCAGAAGAGAGTCTCCAATTAGTACTCAGATCATGCAGGTCGGGTTGGGTTGCTTTCTTCAACCCAGGAAGAGAAGACCAAGGCATCCAGGTTCTGTCTAAAATCTGGCAACGACTCAGCCCACTATTCAGCTGCCCAGAGACTAGTCTAGATGACCAACTGGGATGAATGAGACACAGAACACCATGAAGCCACAGGATACAGGTGTGGAGAGCAGCTGAACATAATTGAGTGTAGGAAAGGTCAGACCACTCATACTGGGCATGGGGATGAATATTTGATATGATGGATGCTGGAAGGTTCTGCAGGTGCGTAACTGATGGCCAGGATTCAGGACAGTGTCAGCTTTGCCCCCAAGGGGTTCAACTCATTGCTAGGTAGCCTGGAATAAGCGGCAGCCGCATGGACATTTGTCAGTTTCAGGGGAGATTTGAGCCAGCCAGTCACCTCAATATGCAGGCACTGAATGAAAACCTGCAGCACTTGAGGGTATACTGGAGAGGTCAATCTCAACTGGGTTTCAAAGTCTAGACAACAGCATTTTCACCATCAATTCCTTCCTGATTACAAATTGTGAAAGTACAACTTTGCTGCCAAAATGTGTAAGAATTTCATGAACACAGACTGCAAATCACCCCAAAACTACCCAGTCACTGAAACCTCCCTCTCAATAGCAGAATGTTCAGTTCTTGTTCTTTGGACTGTGATTTAACCTCATGTGTCCAAAGGCCTCACCACATCATGTTCCCTCATCAGACACAGATCACTCCGGCTTCATTCTTTTATACATCTTGGCCTCTTTTACACAATGGCTAACAGCAAAAAGAAAACATTGATGTTGTCCTGCAGGTCAATTGTCATCTGGAGGAGATCAGCCAGATGTTCATGTGTCTGTTTAGAATCTGTCTTTCCAGAAGTTTCTATTCTCAGTTCTAATTTGCAGTTTTTCTCTCTCTATCACCTTGTCCTCTGCTCCAATAGTATTTATGTTCTGTGGACACTTCAGCCCCTAGACGCCTGACCACTGACCCCAGCTCCCAGACCCCCAACTCCTGATTCCCAGCACCAGATTTCGGTGAAGCCCCTGTTTGCCCCCGAGCCCCAAGCCCCCATCTTCCAGCCTCTGATCACATTGGCCAGTTCCAACCAATACCCCTGAGTCCTGGTCATTACCACTCCGCTCCCAGCCTCCAGTTGCTGCACCCTAACACTGCATCCCTCACCCTAACTATCACACAATTCTGCAGACTCTAAATCCTTCACTTCCCCCTTCCTTGCTCCTAGCCTCTGTCCCCCTCCTCAGCCCAGCTCCAAACTGGAGTCAGATGAGAAACATTTGTCTGCTGCTTTGTTTATTCCACATCGAATGGATAAACAGTAAGCGGTTGAGGAGTAATGGGCTGGAGTCCCACTCTAGGTCCCAGTTACATTGATGTGAGTGGGTGCAATGTGAACATGAGATAAACTGGGCATGACCTCCACTGCTGATCGCATGATGAGCAGAGAGGTGAAAGCACGATTCCAATCCCATGAATTATTGAGATCAGTTTAAAATGTACTAAATGTGTTTTGAAGAAACAGTATGATGCGGAGATCCCAGATTGCTGACTGCAATTCATAAAGTGAAATCTTTTTTCTGTGACTCACAGCATGTGTCTTGCACACAGCTGGTTGCAGTTTACAGCTGGAGCTATGCAGGCAATAGGCAATAAACACGTGCAGTGTCCCTCAGTCCTACTGATCCTGATGTTTACGGGCACAAGTCTCTCACCCATAGAGTATCGCAATGTGAGCTGCTCCGAGTCCAAACCACCAACACAGCACGGGTCGCTCCAACTGACACACAAATTCCTGACGGCAGTAGGTAGAACATAGTAAGTCTGAGTTGCCAATTCCAGTTCCTGAAGGTTTTACGCTATGACTTCTGCCCAGAACTGATCTCTCAATTAAACAGTCATTTCTTTTCATTCTTTTCCAAAAGTTTAAGTAACTCAATAAATCAGAAATGGAAAACACCCACAATACTTTCAGTGGTTTTTCTTCTGGTTTTTTGCACACAGCAGTGTTGAGATTAAGCTTTAATTTCTCATAATTCCAGCCAGATAACTCGGGGAGATTAGTAACTCCAAGGCTGAGTGATATGAAAAGTAATTATTGAAAATTTCTCGTAAGTCTGCAAAGTGTCTATGAGATTACTGATAGTGCATGAACGTTATATGTTGGCTGTGACTGATGGCACGGTGACTGGGTAGCACAGTGGCATGGTGGTTAGCACTGCTGCCTCACAGTGCCAGGGACCCGGGTTCAATTCTGGCCTCGGGTGACTATCTGTGGAGTTTGCACCTTCTACCCATGTTTGCATGGGTTTCCTCCGGGTGCTCCAGCTTCCTCCCAGTCTTTGGGTTTTCCTTCATTCTGGCAGGGTGCCACACAAATGACTTCCACATTATTTGATTTAATTTATTGTCACATGTATTGGTATTCAGTGAAAAGTATTGTTTCTTGCGTGCTGTACAGACAAAGCATACCGTTCATTGTGTGCATAGGGGGAAGGAAAGGAAAAAGTGCAGAATGTAGTGTTACAGCCATAGCTAGGGTGCAGAGAAAGGTCAGCTTAATATAAGGCAGGTCAATTCAAAAGTTTGATGACAGCAGGGAAAAAGCTGTCCTTGAGTTATTTGGTATGTGACCTCAGACTTTTGTATCTTTTTCCCCGATGGAAGAAGATGGAAGAGTGTATGTCCAGGGCGTGTGGTCTTTGATTATGCTGGCTGCTTTTCTGAGGCAGCGGAAAGTGTAGACAGAGTCAATGGATGGAGGCTGGTTTGCGCGATGAACTGGGCTACATTCACAACCCTTTGTAGTTTCTTGCGGTCTTGGTCAGAATAGGAGCCATACCAAGCTGTGATACATCCGGAAAGGATGCTTTCTATGGTGCTTCTGTAAAAACTGGAGAGAGTTGTAGAGGACACGCCAAATTTCCTTCATCTTCTGAGAAAGTAGAGGCGTTGGTGGGTTTTCTTAACTATTGTTTCGGCATGGGGGGGACCAGGACAGGTTGTTGGTGATCTGAACACCTAAAAACGTGAAGCTCTCGACCATCTCCTCTTCATCATCCTGTTGATGTAGACAGGGGCATGTCCTCCACTATGCTTCCTGAAGTAGACGGCTATCTCGTTTGTTTTGCTGACATTGAGGGAGAGATTATTGTCATTGCACCATTAATTGACATGGGTGTCTCTGTTGTCTGCTTTGGCCATACAGGTTTCAGGCCACCTGCTCCCACTGCTTAACTGACCCTCACCCTCAGAATTTGCAGAGGGATCAATGTGCTGGCTGTTGGAATCTAAGGGTTGTGCTCCATTGCATTTCAAACAGGGATACCAGAACATCAGCACTCTGATGTTATTGGAGTTATCAGAGTCCTTCTTTCATTTCTCACAGCTCTTGTTTATCGCAGAGTGCCTCCAAGGGCGGAGTCAAAAAAGACCCAACTCCTGGAGTAATTCACAGTCACTCAAAATGTCATGACACCAAACTGCTTTGTATCGGGGCTTTATCTGAATCTGATGTACCAAGCCAGCATTCAGGGGCCTTCTCAAACCCCTGATTCAATCACGTAGCTTCACGAGCCACTCAATCCACTTATCCTGCCCCATGAATGTACAGTTAACAGTCACCCTATTCAATCCTCATTCAGTGATTTGACAGTGCAGTAATTAAAGATTGTCACCTTCACTCTAAGGGATGCTAATGTGGGCCCAGGTCTTCCAGCGGCAATCATCTCCAGACAGCTGCTCGGCTCGCAATTTCTCCTACCCTGATGCTGCTCTACATTCCTCGCTGTGCCGCTTGGAAAATTCCATCGGATCTGTAGTTACCCAAGAGTTTGCACAGGATTCTTCAATCTAACATTCCCTGCATAACTATTCAGGTGAGTAAATCAGAACGGGACAGCACAGTGGTTAGCACTGCTGCTTCACAGTGCCAGGGACCCGGGTTCGTTTCCCGGCTTGGGTCACTGTCTGTGTGGAGTTTGCACGTTCTCCCTGTGTCTGCATGAGTTTCCTCTGGGTGCTCCGGTTTCCTCCCACATTCTGAAAGACGAGCTGGCCGAGCAAGCTCCGGACTGTGGCGACTGGGGGAATTTTACAATAACTTAATTGCAGTGTTAATGTAAGCCTTATTTATGACTAATAAATAAACTTTTTTTAAAAAATTGTTACAAGTCTCCGACTCCAGTTCAGAGGTGGACACATTCACAGAGAGTCTTAGGGAGCAGGGGAATTCCTCATTGGAAGTTGAAACTTCCTGGATCATTCCCACGGCGTTCAGCACTTCCATTGGGTCCCAGTGTGCATCTTGAGTTGTACGTCAGCTCTTCAACGATGCAAAAACTGGAAAATCTGGGACCAATCATGTTGTTCTCCAGAACTGCCAAAGGCTTTGCAAAACATTTGTTACCAAAGAACAAAATATTATCATCACATCATTGATTCAAAGTTCCAACGACTCTGCAAAACATTTGATGCCTTTCTGTAAAACTGAATCTTCCCTCAAAGCAGGAGGAGATGATGCTTTTGGTGTGACTGCGAAGCAATCAGACACGCGCGCGCACACAGGCACATGCACTCAAGCGTAAACAAAGAACTAAGAGAACAAAGGAAAGTCTCTTCAGCTATCTAAGCATGTGTCGATCATGATGCCCTAACTAAACTTTAAAAAAAACTTTCTGCCCTTAGTCTGTATCTCTATTCGCTCCCTATTTCTGCACCCATCCAGATACCTCTTAAATGTTGCTAATGTGTCTGCTTCCACCATCTCCTCTGGCAGTGCGTTCCAGACACCCACAGCTCTCTGCGTGAAAACCTTTCCCCGCACATCTATCTTAAACTTTCCCCCTCTCACCTTGAACCTGTGTCCCCTTGCAATTGACACTTCCGCCCTGGGAAAAAGCCTCTGACTATCCACCCTGTCCTGTCTATGCCTCTTATAACTTTGTAGCCCTCTATCAGGTCTCCCTTCAGCCTCCGCTTTTCCCGTGAAATCAATCCTAGTTGATTCAACCTCTCCTCATAGGCAACACCCTCGAGACCAGGTAACATCCTGGTGAACCTTCTTTGCACTTTCTCCAAAGCTTCCGCATCCTTCTGATAGTGTGGTGACCAGAACTGCATGCAATACTCCAAATGCGGCCTAACCAAGGTTTATATAGCTGCAGTGTAATTTCCCAACTCTTGTACTCAATGCCCCAGCTGATTAAGGCAAGCATGCCACATTCCTTCTTAATTACCTTGACACTCAGCCATCCGCACTCAGGCATGCGCACTGTTATGGTTCAGGTTTCAAAGTGTTTAATGAAGGCTGCCTGAAGCATAGGTTTTTTACATTGAATTTGGCTGGGATAAACAGGAGATATTTCACTTCAGGTATATTCAAGTGACCCACCAGGGAGCTTTTATCAAATGAAATTTATTTAAGAATATAGTTAACATGTATAGTAAGAAAATTAGCAATTTCAAACAAGAAACACAACAACCACGTTAATGTATAACTCTTAATGAATATCTCCAATGTGTTCTAATTAAAACCAAGATCCAATAAACAAAACCCTTTTAACAGATTTATCACTGCACAAGCTAAAGCTCACTTATCTCCAGTTCCCTGTGTTGAATGTTGATTTCAAATGATCTTGTAATCTCAGAGCAGCTTGTTGTCATCAGCTCCCCAAAACAACAATGCACAGACTCTTTACTGCAGCCATTAAAACCCAGATTCTTTACCGCAGGATGGCAAACCAGATCAGCTTCCAGCTAACTGGTAAAACTTTCAAAATAAAAACAGAGAGAGAGACTTCTTTCAACAGTGCTTCTAACACTGCAGCCAAAATGAGACTAAAAACCACCCTTGTCACCTGACCAGCACACCTTTTTTCTCCTCCCACCAATGACATCAGCCAAGGCTATGAGCATGATTTTAAAAAAACCTTTCTTAAAAGGACACTAAGATCACAACACTCAGCCATGTACAATGATGCACGTGTTGTTTTATGGAAAGTTAGCAGCTGCCCTATTTGCTCATAGCCCAGTCCCTCCACTTTGGCCAACTGTTTTTCAACACTAACCATTGAGGTGACCTTGCTTTTGATTTGTTGTTTGTTGGATTTGATGCTATTAAAAGTCTGTCCTTGTCTAAGAGGTCATTGTTTAGCTATATTTTCTGAATATCTGCACCAATTGTTGGAAGCAAACACTCCTTTTTTTGAAACTTATGTTGGGATAGATAGAGTAAAACTCCATTTACATTCTCCTAAAAAGACACAGGGCAGAATTTTCCCATCCCACCTGATTCGGGAATCATAGTGGGTAAGACAGGACCATGCAAAGGTCCGTTGATCTGGGGCAGGATTTTCCGGTCTTGGGGTAAGTATGGCCGAAAATTCCAGCCTGAGACCGCAGCATGTTTCGATTTCTCATGCTAGTTTCCCTGGAGTTTCCCTGGAGCAGATTGACAAATAATACCAATCATAGAATCCCTATGGTGCAGAAGGAGGCCATTCAGCCCAATGAGTCTGCACCGACTCTCTGACAGAGAATCTTACCCAAGCCCACCCACACCCCACTACCTGGAGTTCAGCAGACAGGTTGCAAATCATGCTCCCATCCCACACAATGCCTGAAGATAGTGGAGAGCAATATTTAGACTGAGAGCAGCTTGGACAGACAGGAGAGCCGGGAGTTTGGAGAAGAAGGGAATTGTAATGGTTGATCTCTTTTCAAAAATCTAGTCTGGTTTTCAATTAGCTTTTAAACTTAATTAGTAATTGTTAGTTAAGTTTCTTGTTCCAATCTTGGGGAGGAATAAACAAGCTCTGTATTGGAGAGCAACTATAATTAGTTAATTAAGTTTCATCGCTCGTAGCAGGATGGTACGGTGCAAACCGAACATGTTGAATACCTATTCTCTTTCAAGAAATTCTTGAGAGACAAATTGAGGTCTGTTGTTGCTTACCAATTGTTCAGGGAATCCAAACCTACGAAAGGCGTTTCCTAGCCTCCTGATAATCTTTTCTGGTGAAGTAGATTTCATTAAAACAACTTCTGGCCACTTTGAATGAGCAACAACCATTATTAAGAACATATGTCCTTCAATGGATCCCATAAAGTCTGCATGCAACCATTGCCAAGCCTCTTCAGACCATTCCCATGGATGCAGCAGTGCTAAGGGTGGCAGCTTTTCCTTCAATTTCCGTGTCCAATACTGGCCACCAGAAATAACTCCTGGCTATTTCCTTCATGTGTACAATTCCACAACGGCTCTTGTGTAACTTACCTAACACTCGTCTTCTCAATGATGGTGGAATGACTTTCGAATGACCTTCGAATGAAATTTGTGAAGGCCAGTGGTGCCAATCATGTGTCCCAAATACTCAGCAAAGGATTGGAGAACTCACACTTCTCCTTATGGTCTTTCAGACTACAGTCTTCCAATCTCTGAAAAGTAACACCCAAAATCCAAAGATGTTCTTTGTCTCTTCCAATGACTAGGATGTCATCCAGATAGCACTGGACTCTGCTTAGTCCACTCACGATCTGATCCATTGCTGTTTGAAACATGTAGAAGTAGATGTGATACCCAACAACAATCTTCGGTTCTGGAACAAGCCTTTATGTGTCACGATTGTCAGAGGTTCCTGTGACTTCTGGTCTCTATTCATGTATAAATAATCCTGGATTAGGTCGATTTTGTTAAAGATGGTGGATCCTGCAAACAGGTGATTGATGTGGGGTAATAGGTACTGTTCCGCATATCACATTGGATTCACGGTAACTTTGAAGTCTCTGCAAATCCTTATGGATCCATCGTTCTTGATGACTGGTGCTATTAGCATGGCAGCATAGCGCTGAGTGGGCCACTGCCCATGCGCCAATCTGCCATAGCAGAGATTGGCGCATGCGCAGTAGCCTCACACTGCCGGCCTCCTGATTGCTGGCCAGCTGGATCACTGGCCAACGCTGCAGCCCCGCATTGCTGGCCATGCGACCCTCTCATCCCCTGATCGTTGGCCTCCTGGATGTGTCCAGGCCAGGCCCAGCCACCTCAAGGCTTTGGCAGGTAGGATTAAGGAAAACTCTAAGGCGTTCTATAAATATGTGAAGAGTAAAAGGATGAGACGTGAAGGAATAGGGCCTATAAAAGGTGAAGGCGGGAAAGTCTCTACGGAACCAGTAGAAATGGCAGAGGTGCTTAATGAGTATTTTGCCTCGGTTTTCACAGAGGAAAAGGACCTGGGTGGATGTACTGCGGGCTTGCGGTGGACTGAAAAGATTGAGCATGTGGACTTTAACAAAGAGGTTGTGCTGGAATCTTTGAATGGCATCAAGATAGATAAGTCACCGGGTCCGGATGGGATGTACCCCAGGTTACTGTGGGAGGCGAGGGAAGAGATTGCAGAACCTCTGGCGATGATCTTTGCGTCGTTGATGGAGACGGGAGAGGTGCCGGAGGATTGGAGGATTGCAGATGTGGTTCCTATTTTCAAGAAGGGGAATAGGGATAGCCCAGGAAATTACCGACCGGTGAGTCTAGCCTCAGTGGTTGGTAAGCTGATGGAGAAGATCCTGGGGGACAAGATTTATGAGCATGTAGAGAGGTTTAGTATGCTCAAGAATACTCAGCATGGCTTTGTCAAAGGCAGATCATGCCTTCCGAGCCTGGTGGAGTTCTTTGAAAATGTGACTAAACACATTGACGAAGGGAAAGCGGTCGATGTGGTTTATATGGATTTTAGCAAGGCGTTCGATAAGGTCCCCCATGCAAGGCTTCTAGAAAAAGTGAGAGGGCATGGGATCCAAGGTGCTGCTGCCCTGTGGCTTGCCCAAAGGAGGCAGAGAGTGTGTCTCGATGGGTCTTTTTCTAAATGGCGGTCGGTCACCAGTGGTGTGCCCCAGGGATCTGTTCTGGGACCCTTGCTGTTTGTCATTTTCATAAATGACCTGGATGAGGAAGTGGAGGGATGGGTTGGTAAGTTTGCCGACGACACGAAGGTTGGTGGGGTTGTGGATAGTCTGGAGGGATGTCAGAAGTTACAGAGGGGCATTGATAGGATGCAAGACTGGGCAGAGAAGTGGCAGATGGACTTCAACCCAGATAAATGCGTAGTGGTCCATTTTGGCAGGTCAAATGGGATGAAGGAGTACAATGTAAAGGGAAAGACTGTAGAGGATCAGAAGGATCTTGGGGTCCGGGTCCATAGGACTCTAAAATCAGCCCTGCAGGTGGAGGAGGTGGTTAAGAAGGCCTATGGTGTGCTGGCTTTTATCAATCGAGGGATTGAGTTTAGGAGTCTGGGGATAATGAAGCAGCTATATAAGACCCTCGTCAGACCCCACTTGGAGTACTGTGCTCAGTTCTGGTCGCCTCATTACAGGAAGGATGTGGAAAAGATTGAAAGGGTGCAGAGGAGATTTACAAGGATGTTGCCTGGATTGAGTGGCATGCCTTATGAGGATAGGCTGAGGGAGCTTGGTCTTTTCTCCTTGGAGAGACGTAGGCTGAGAGGAAACCTAATAGAGGTATATAAGATGTTGAGAGGCATAGATCGGGTGGACTCTGAGGCTTTTTCCCAGGGTGGAAATGTCTGCTACGAGAGGACACAGGTTTAAAGTGCTGGGGGGGGTAGGTACAGGGGAAATGTTAGGGGGAAGTTTTTCACAGAGGGTGGTGTGTGAGTGGAATCAGCTGCCATCAGTGGTGGTGGAGGCAAACTCAAAAGGGTCTTTTAAGAGACTCCTGGATGAGTTAATGGGACTTAATAGGATGGAGGGTTATGGGTAGGCCTAGAAGGTAGGGATATGTTCGGCACAACTTGTGGGGCCGAAGGGCCTGTTTTGTGCTGTAGTTTTTCTATGTTTCTATGTTTCTAATGTCCAGCCCCAATCACTGGCCTCCCATCCTCGGTCATTGTCAAGTGCAGAGTGGCAGTGGGACCCCCACCCCGACTGATCTCCCCCCAGAGACCCTCCCCCTATGGGGCCTGTCCCCTCTGTCTCCACTCCCTTGGCACTGCCCGATACCTGATGGACAGTGCCAAGGTGCCTCCTGGGTATTGTCTCTTAGTTCCTTGGGCAATGCCAGGGGGCCAGGCTGGCATTGCCCAAGGGCCCCCCGCCCTTACCCCTGTCTCTCCATGGCTCCCCTTCATTCCAGCAGGGTGGGACCACCAGCTCCCCGCTAGTGGGGAGCTGTTGTAAACCCCGCTGGAGTGAAACACTGTTAACGATGGGGGAGAGGCTAGCGGGCCTGGAGACTTCAGTCCCGGGTCCACTAATGACATGCAGAAACTCATTATAATAATTTATACAGCTCCACGCTGATTTCTGGCATAGAGCTGACGACGCTAGAAATCCAGCGACTGGAGACGCGCGGAGGCTATGGCGCCCAATGGGAAGCCCGCTACACGGCCTCTGCTTGAGTCTCTGAGCCCAATGTGCTGTTAGAGCAGTGCAGCGGGCTGGGAAAATCACCCCCACAATGTTTTGACCTCAACTGCTCTTTGTGGGAGTGAATTCCACAGGTTCACCACTCTCTGGGTGAAGACATTTCTCCTCACCTCAGTCCTAAACAGTCTACCCTGTATCCTTAGTCTATGGCTCCTGGTTCTGGTCATTCTCACATCAGGAATATCCTTCCTGAATCTACTCTGTCTAGCCCTGTTAGAATTTTATCAGTCTCGATGAGATTTCCCCCTCATTCTTTAGAACTCCGGCCAATATAATCGTAACCGACTCAATCTGTCCTCATACATCAGCCCTGCCATCCGAGGAATCAGCCTGGTAAATCTTCTCTGCATTTCCTCCATAGCAAGAACATCCTTCCTCAGGTAAGGATATTTCAATATTTCAGAAGTGGCCTCACCAAGGCCCTGTATAACTGCAGCAAGACATCCCTGTTTCCCCCACTCAAATCCTCTCGCGATGAAGGCCAAGATACCATTTGTCTTTCTTACCTCCTGTTGCACCTGCATGCCTACTTTCAGTGACTGATATGCGAGGAAACCCAGGTCCCATTGAACATTCCTCTCTCTCAATTTATGGCCATTCAGATAGTAATCTGCTTTCCTGTTTTTCCTACCAAAGTGGATAATGTTTATCCACATTATACTGCATCTGCCATTCATTTGCCCACTCACTCAACTTGTTCAAATCATGCTGAAGCATCTCTGCATCCTCCCACCTTCAGCTTTGTGTCACCTTCAAATTTGGAGATGTTACATTTAGTTCCTTCATCTAAATCATTAACATATATGTAAATAGCTGGGGTCCCAGCGCTGATCTCTGCGGTACCCCACTAGTCGCTGCCTGCCATTCAGAAAATGACCCGTTTATTCCCACTCTTTGTTTCATGTCTGTCAACCAGTTTTCTATCCATCTCAATACACTAACCGCAATTCCATGCGCTTTAATTTTACATGCTAATCTTTTATGTGAGACTTTGCAAAAGCCTCCTGAAAGTCTAAATAAACCACATCCACTGGTTCCCCCTCATCAACTCTACTGGTTACACCCTCAACGAATTCCAATAGATTTGTCAAGCATGATTTCCCATTCATAAATCCACACCTACTCTGTCCAATTCTGCCACTTTTTTTTCCAAGTGCTCTGCTATTAAATATTTTATAACGGACTCTAGAATTTTTCCCAATACTGACATCAGACTGGTCATTAATTCCCTGTTTGCTCTCTACCTCCGTTTTTAAATAGTGAGGTTACATTATCTACCCTCTAATCAGTAGAAACTGTTCCAGGGTCTATCAAACCTTGGAAGATGACCACCAATGCATCCACTATTTCCAGGGCCACATCTTCTGTGCTGTAGATTATCAGGCCTTGGAGATTTATTGGTATTCAATCCCATCAACTTCCCCAATACCATTTTTCCACTAATACTGATTTCCTTCAGTTCCTCTCTCTCACTAAACCCTGTGTTCCCCAACATTTGGGGTACATTATTTATGTCCTCCTTTGCGAAGACAGAACCAAAATATTTATTTAGCTGGTCATCCATTTCTTTGTTCCCCATTCTAAATTCCCCTGTTACTGACTGTGAGGGACCTACATTTGTCTTCACTGATCTTTTTCTCTTGACATACCTATAGATGCATTTACAGTCAGATTTTATGTTCCCCGCAAGATTACTCTCATACTCTATTTCTCCTTCTTAATCAATCCCTTTTTCCTCCTCTACTGAATTCTAAATTTCTCTCAATTCTCAGGTCCACTGTTTTTTTCTGGCCAATTTGTATGTCTCTCCCTTGGATCTAATACTATCTCTAATTTCCCTTGTAGGCCATGGTTTAGCCACCTTTCCCATTTTACTTTTGTCCAGACAGGAATGAACAATTGTTGCAGTTCACCCATGCACTTGTTGAATGTTTGCCATTGCCAATCCAACGTCATCACTTTAAGTAACGTTTCCCAATCCATCACAGCCAACTCGCACCTCATACCAGCGTAATTTCCTTTATTAAGATTTGGGACCTAGTCTCAGAATCAACTACCTCACTCTCCTTGTTGAAGAATCCTATCATGTTATGGTCACTCATCCCCAAGGGGTCTCGCACAACTAGTTAATTCTTTCTCATTGGACAATACCCACTCTTGAATAGCCTGTTCTCTAGTCGTTTTCTCAAAATTTAAGAAAGCTGTCCCATATACACTCTAGGAATTCCTCCGCTGCAGTATTGTGACTAATTTGATTTGCCCAGTCTATATGCAGATTAAAGTCACCAATATTACAGATGTTCCTTTATCGCATGCATCTCTAATTTCCTGTTTAATGCCATTCTCAACATCACCACTACAGTTAGGGGGTCCATATACAACTCCCACTAATGATTTTTGCCCCTGAGTGTTTCTCAGCTCTACCCATACAGATTCCACACTGTTGGAGCTAATATCTTTCCTCACTTAATTTCCCCTTTAACCAGTAATGCAGCCCCACTGCCTTTTCCTTTTTGTCTGTCCTTCCCAAACACTGAATATCCCTGAATGGTCAGTTCCCATCCCTGGTCACCCTGCAGCAATATCTCTGTAATCCTCACTACATCATACTATTTACATCTAATTGCATGATTACTTCATCCACTTTATTTTGAATGCTCCCACGTTAAGGCACAAAGCCTCAAGGCTTGTCTTTTTAGCATTACTTGTCTCATTCCCACTATTTTGCACTGTGGCCCTGTTTGATTCTGGCCCTTAATTTCTCTGCCTATCACTTTCCTTATTCCCCTTTCTCTCCTTTGTTCTTGTCCTTGATTCCTGCTCCTCTGACTCTTTACACAGGTTCCCATCCCCCTGCTATTTTAGTTTAAACCCACCCCAACCACTCGAGCAAATACTCCCCCGACATCAGTCCTGGTCCTGCCCAGGTGTAACCCACCCAGTTTGTTCTGGTCCCACCTCCCCCAGAACCTGTCCCAATGCCCCAGGAATCTGAAACCCTCCCCCTTTCCCATCGCTTCACCAAGTATTCATCTGATATATCCGCTATTTCTACTCTGACTAGCACGAGGCACTGGTAACGATCCTGAGATCACTACCTATGAGATCCTACTTTTCAACTTACTTCGTAACTCCCTATATTCTGCTTTTAGGACCTCATTCTTTTTTTTAACCTATGTTGTTTGTATCAATGTGTACCTCGACCACTGGTTGTTCACCTTCCCCTCCAGAATGTCCGACAACCGCACTGAGACATCCTTGACCCGAGCACTAGGGAGGCAACATGCCATCCTGGAGTCTCTTTTGCAGCACAGAAACACCTATCTATTCTCCTTACAATTTAATCCCCTATAACTATTGTGTTCTCACACTTTTTACCTCTCCCCTGTGCAGCAGAGCCAACCATGGTGCAACGAATTTAGAGCCATTTCCCCAACAGTATCCAAAGCAGTATATCTGTTTTGCAGGGGGGGGGAGTAGCCACAGGAGATTCTTGCACTGCCTGCCTTGTCCTCTTGCTCTGCCTGATGGTCACCCATTCCCTCCCTGCCTGTGGAGTCTTAGTCTGTGGTGTGACTGCCTCTCTAAACATTCCTGGAAGGAACGAGTCTCTGGCCATCCAGGTACAGTTCTTTTATTGGCATCAAGGAGGTGGAATACACTTGATATGGTTTCAGAGGGATTTAACATGAGGCACAGTGTACTGCAGTATTCCATCAGCTTTGTAATGTCTTTGTAAGGAGCTGGTTCAGAGTGCAAGGATAAAGTTTGGGTGGCATGACTGTTGTCACTAGCAGAGCTGAACTGGCTGCTGCTGTATGCAATGATATATCTGGCACCTTGAGGCAATTCAGAAACATGTTTAAAAGCAGCAGGTAAAGATGAGAGTCAGCTCATTGCAAATGTTCTGTGCCCATCGAGAACTCAGCTAAAAATGTTCAAATTAATTTCTTGTTGGGTCCTAACAGCCAGTAAATTCAAACCACTTCAATAAGTGCTAAATAAAAACAAATTGGCAGCTCCGTCTGCAAGTTGGCTTTAGTCACTGGCAGGCAATCCCACACATTGAATGAATAAAGTGTTTGAAAGCTTCTCTGTAGCATGCAGGTTATTTGAACATTGAACCATGTTTGGCAGAGTGTGCTGTTATTAAACATCACAATGCACAATGTCCTTTTGGTAAACAGCTTCAAAAAAACCAACACTTTCGCAAAATCTTCTGTATACCTGATGGAGCTTAGAGATCCACAGATTCTCCATTTTCCAGCCAAGGTCAGAGCTCTGCTACGCTAGCCAGCCATGCTTCTAGAACACTTTTGAATATTGTGATTGCTGTGGGAATGTCAATGTATGGAAAGCTATTTGTAAACTGCCATGTGACATGCAACATTAAAACAACCTCTGTGTTTCACAGGGCTTGATGTGAAGATGCCGGCGTTGGACTGGGGTAAACACAGTAAGAAGTCTCACAACACTAGGTTAAAGTCCAACAGGTTCATTTGGTAGCAAAAGCCACTAGCTTAACCTGGCGTTGTGAGACTTCTTACTGTGTTTACCCTAGTCCAACGCCGGCATCTCCACATCATGGCTACCATCGACACCGCAAACTGCCGGCTCCAAGTGGAGAGGATCTCCAAGAAGATTCACCTGATGAAGAAGCAGCACTTCGAAAGCTAGTGGCTTTTGCTACCAAATAAGCCTGTTGGACTTAACCTGGTGCTGTGGGACTTCTTACTGTGTTTCACAGGGCTTATCAGAGAATCATTCATCACCATGCGCTGGCAGAGGCGGTTCTTCCTCATTACTGTTCCTCGCCATCAGTTTGGGAAAGGAGTAAGCCGGGCTCACTAGGGAGGAGGCTATTTGAGGAGAGGAATTGAACTTTACCAAGCTCATTAACACACCCAGGTCAGTGCAGATGAGAGCATCCTCAACACTGGCCCAGTAAATACCCTCAGGTTTAACCTCCCAACAGCATTCCCCACACCAACCAACCAGATGTCATTGTGGCTCAGTTGGCAGCACTCTGACCTCTGATTCAAAAAGTTATGGGTCAAAGTGCCACTTAGGAGGTCAATGCACAACGTAGACTGAGGGAGGACTGCACTGTGGGAGGTGCCATGTCTTGGATGAGACATTAAAGCTGAGTCCCTACATCCCTGCTCATGTGGACAGTAAAATCTGATATTGAACGGCTCAGTGAGTTCATTGCCAACTCGGATGTAGCAGGGAACTACGGTAAGAGTTTTAACGACACCAGGTTAAAGTCCAACAGGTTTATTTGGTAGCAAATGCCATTAGCTTTCGGGGCGCTGCTCCTTCGTCAGATGTAGCAGGGAACTGGCAGAGTAGGTGAGTCACCCGATGTAAGCCCAGTTTGATTGTGCATTCCACTGAAATTTGGCAGGCTTTATGCCAATTGACTGGATACTCCCAGCCCATTCTCCCTGGAGCTTCCAGAACCTTTTGTTTGTCTGTGTAACATTGCCAATTCAAGTTGGATTTGCGCTAATGCCCCCAAGTCAGAGCTGGACTGAGAGTCCAGACTCACGTCACAGACGAGACTTTCCATCCCATCCATCTGGGCTGCACTCAAACCAATGAACTCTAACTGACCAGCTGCTCCACCCACTTCCCAAATACAAACTCTTCTTCAATATATATAGGCATGTCCCGTAAAGGTTTCAGGGGATTTTCCCCCCTCCCCCTCCACCTCCAAAACCACCTCCACCACATCACTTGGCTGTGCTGGTCCTCTGAGTCCTATCCCTCTTCACCCTCTGGGTTCTGCAAAGAAAAAACAAACCATAGCCTTGAACGTCTCTGCTCCATCCTAGTACTGGCTGGATCTCCTCAAACTGGGTTTGGATACAAAGCAAAGTGATCGACTGTTGTCCTGAGAAGTTTTGTGCTTACCAACAAGAATTCATGCAATACATATTATCTCCATACTTGGGCAATGGAATCTACTGTGTTTGATGTGGCGTTTTAGAGGCTTAGCTTATGTATCTCAAAGTGCTTGCAGTGAAACATGCAATCATTTATAGAATTGCAAAACATTGAAAGCTCAGGTGTCCTCCTGATTCTAACTGAACAGTGTGGGTGAGCAGTACCAACAGAAGCTCGCTTCTCAATTGGAGTAACCATTGACACAGAGAAACCCTGAGCACTCTAACTGCCAGCCTCACGCACAACAATGGCCTCTGACTCACGTCCAAGAAACACTGACCAGGAGCTTTCTGCAACGAGTGCCCATCTTATCACAATACCTCGCACAGAGATCAAGTGACTAATCCTACACATTCCACACACACAACACAACAAACTAACTAAGTGTTTCACTATGGCAGCAATTGGTTGGTGCCAGGTGTAGAGGATGGTGGAAGAGACTGAGTACAATGAGGAGGAATCAGATAGGCTAGGATTGGATGGGGATTTGATTGGATGGGGATTTGATTGGATGGGATTGGGATGAAGTGGGATGGGATTGGATGGGGTGGGATTGGGCTTTGGTGGGATTAGGATTGGGTGAGGTGGGATTAGATGGGGTAGGATTGGGTGGGATTGGGATTGGGTAGGATGGGATTAGATGGGATGGGTTTGGATGGGGTGGGATTGATTGGAGTGGTATGGAGTGAATGTGGGATTGGATGGGACAGGGTGGGGTGGAATTGGGTGGGGTGGGATTGGATGCAGTGAGATTTCCTCTCTCTGCCCTAATTTATTTCTGAAGATAATTGGTACCAATTGGGGCCAATTTTGGGAACCCACACTTCAAGATGCCTCAAGACATCAAAACTAATATTGGTAATATACTGGACAACTTCCCAAACTAGGCATTAGGTTCCTTGCACGTGCCAACAAGGGGCTTGGTGCACCTTTCTGGGCCCTCTCTCAGGAGTTTGGGCATTGGGCCTACTTGTCAAGTTTGCCAGGCATGGTGAGTAGCTGTCAGTGAAAAGTGTTGTGTTTGAGGTTTCAGGAAGGACAGTATTGCCCCTACCAACTGAACAGTGAATCCTGGTGCCCCGGTCCATTTGTGATCAGCCCCCCTCCCTTTGGACAGCTGCTGACAAGGTAACCAAAAGAGAAAATGCTGGAAAATCTCAGCAGGTCTGGCAGCATCTGTGAGGAGAGAAAAGAGCTGCCGTTTCAAGTCTAGATGAGCCTTTGTCAAAACTAAAATGCATAGAAAGTGGGAGATATTTATACTGCAGGGTGAGGGAATGAAAGATGAGTCATAGCCACAGAAACCAGGGGAAAAGGCTGCTAATGGCAGTAACGGAAGGCTGTAAAGTGCCGAGCCGGAAGATGAGATGCTGTTCCTCCAGTTTGCGTTGAGCTTCACTGGAACATTGCAGCAGGCCAAGGACAGACATGTGGGCATGGGAGCAGTAATGTGTTAAAATGGTAAGCAACAGGAAGGTCAGGGTCCTGATTGCACACAGACTGAAGGTGCTCAGCAAAGCGATCACCCAGTCTACGCTTGGCCTCTCCGATATCGAGGAGACCACATTGGGAGCAGTGAATGCAATAGATCAAATTGAAAGAGGTGCAAGTGAAACGCTGCTTAATCTGGATCCTTAACTTTAGTCTTCCGGCCAGGCACATTACAGACTTCCGGTCTCAACATTGAATTCAACAACTTCAGATGATTAGCTCTAACCCACCTCGACCCCTTTGTTTTCAGTTCATTTAATTTTTAACTGTTCTCTACCTTTTATTTCTTTCTTGTCTTTCTTTATTTTTCTTCCTCCTCACTCTTTCCCCCTATTTTATCCCACTTTCCTTCCCCTTTTCTCCCCCTTTGCTTCCCCTTTCCCCCCTTTTCTCTATTTTACCACTCTCCCACCCAGTTCCCCTTCTCCCCACATCTTCATCTGTCACAGTTTACCCTCTGATTTCAGCTTCTCTGCCGTTTGGCCGTTCACACCCTTTATTCTCTCTATGGGCTGCCATTAGCCGCCATTCCCCTAGTTTCTGTGACAATGACTCATCTTTCATTCCCTCACCCTGCAGTGTAAATATCTCCCACTTTCTGTGCCTTTTAGCTTTGACAAAGGGTCATCTGGACTTGAAACATCAGCTCCTTTCTCTCCTCACAGATGCTGCCGGACCTGCTGAGATTTTCCAGTGTTTTCTCTTGTGGTTTCAGCTTCCAGCACCCGCAGTAATTTGCTTTTATCCAGTGCTGACAAGGTAAGCGGCCTTTCATTGACCCTTCACATTGGTCTCTGTAAGAAGAGGTGAGTTATCTGTACATATGAATGAAAGGCAGGTGGTGAGGATACTAGTCACTGCCAGTATTGCCATCTTAGTGAAGGAATTACACAGAAGGAGTTAACAGAGTTTGAAACTGTGAGACGCTTTCTCGAACAGCAAAACACCACTGAACTAGTTAAAAGCAAACGCAACCTCTCTCTCTCGCCTCCCGTTTTATTTCAGCAGAACCACAGGCTGGTTCTGATTTTGAATAATTAAAATCATATTTCCATGTTGTGTAACCTCAAAGAGCCAATCAGGTTTGATTTCCCTCTTCTGACCCCAACGGCAGAAAAAAATAAATTGACCAGTTCCAGCTAGCTGAGTTGTTTACACATCACACTGCACAACAGAACGACTAACACTGGACCATGGAATATGCTTTCTCGTATTCACCAACCTCTTTTACTGCACAGAGAATGAAGTTACAGAAACAATCAAGCTTCCCCCCAGACTTCAGTTCATTTTAACACTCTGTGCTTCTAATCCTTCTCCTCAAATGTTAACCAGCTCGATGGCTATTTGTGGTAGTGAGTTCCACATTCTGACCTCTCTCATGTGGCAATGCCAGCCATGGCTCAGTGGTAGGACTCTCCGAGTCAGAAGGTTATGGGTTCAAATCTAACTCTGGAGAGTTGTACACAAGTCCTAGGATGTAAGGGGGTACTGCATTCTCAGATGGGGTGCCTTCCAGGGGAGACATTAAACTGAGGCCCTAATTCTCTTCTATGATAGACATAGAAAATCCCATGAAAGTACTCCGAGAGATGCAGAGGAGTTCTGCCTGGTGACCTGGTGATCAGATTCATCTCACATTGGCGTTTGTGAAATGTTACTATGTGCAGGCCGGCTGGCATATATGTTCACAGTGACCACAATGCAGAAACATTGCATTAGCTATGAAAGTGCTTTCAGACATCCTGAGGTTCTTAAAGGTGCTATAGAAATGTAGGTGTTGTTTTCTCTTTGCATGAAAAAGTGTCTCCTGAATTCCATACTGGATTTATAAGGGAATATTTAGGGGGATTGGCCATGCTAACTTGTCCCTTAGTGTCCAAAGATGTGCAGGTCAGGTGGATTGGCCATGGTAAATGCATGGGGTTACGGAGTGAGGACAGAGAGGAGGACCTGGGTGGGATTCTCTTTGGGAGAGTCAGTACAGACTCCTTCTGCACTGCAGGGATTCTATGGTTCTATGATTTTATGAATATTTTAAATTTACTGCCTCTCATTTGCGACTCTCCCAACAAGTCGAAACATCTCCTCTACCTTTCCCCAATAATCAATCTTTGCCAATTTTAGATACCTCTATTCAGTCATTCCTCATCCTCTGTGTTCTATAGAAGAGAGTCCCAGTCTGTTCAGTCTTTCTCAGCAGTTATAAACATTCAGTTCTTGTGCCAGGATGAGCAGTAAGTGATCCTGCATTCTCCAAAAAGCATCTACAACAACACCTCATATTTATAGAGTGTTCAAACACATCCCACGCCATTTCATAGGAGAGTTATCAAACAAAACTTTGACACCCAGGCCTCATAAGGGGTATTAGGTGACCAAATGCTTTTTCCAGGTGACAAATTCTTCAGACCATCTTGAAGAAGGAGCGATTTGGAAAGGAAATCTTAAAGCTGAGAGCTGAGGCAGCTGGAGGCATGGCAATTTTTGTCAACTCTTTCATGGGGTGCAGGCATCAAGGGCAAGGCCAGGATTTGTTGCCCATCTGTAATTTCCCTTGAGAAGGTGGTGGTGAGCCGCAGATGATGTGTTGTAGGTACACCCACCGTGCTGTTAGAGTTCCAGGATTTTGACCCAGCGACAGTGAAGAAACGGCAATATATTTCCAAGTCAGGATGGCGAGTGACTTGGAGGAGAACTTCCAGGTGGGGGTGATCCCATGTGTCTGCTGCCATGTTGGTGGCAGAGGTTACGGGTTTGGAAACTGCTGTCTAACGGAGGTGGCGGTGGCGGGGGGGGGGGGGGCGGCTTGGTGCATTGGTGAATGGTGGATGAAGAAAATTAAGGATGTGTAAACGCCAGACCGAGTGGTCACTTGGTAACATGATAACGCGGTTACTTAAGAGATCACATGAGGGAAGTTTGGGAGTTCACCCCGGAGCACAGGCAGAGTATACACATGGAATAGCTGCTCAGCTAGTGAATAAATGATTGATTGTTATTAGTCCTTGGTCGCCATTCTCTGGGAACCCAGCACTTCTCCATGGTGTCAGGAATTGGCAGTATGGCACAAGGACTTCTCTTCATCGACTCGCTCATACTCGATCAAAACATTGAGGGCCAAGTTTGAAAAGGGGTGGCATATTGTGTGCTGGATTATTGGATAACTCAAAGAGATACAAGCTCGCACCTCACTGAATCTAACAGGCCCCGAAGCCATTGAGAAGTTTCAATCATTTGTCTTTCAAATAGAGGAGGAGAGAAGACACTGGAATAATTTTTTTTAAAGCTTGAGAATATTTGCCTGCCTGTGAAGAACATAATACTCGAAAGGCACACACTTCACTCTACAAATCAAAGTTCTGATGAATTCACATATCCCTCATGTGACCTCTTAAATAACCACACCATCATGTTACCAAGTGACCACTTGGTCTGGCTTTTACACATCCTTAATTTTCTCCATTCACCATTCACCAATTCATCAATGCACCAAGCCCCCCCCCCCCCCCCCCCCCCCCCCCCCCCCCGCCTTAGACAACAGCTTCCAAACCCGCAAACTCTGCCATCAACTTGGCAGCAGGTACTGGGGTCACCCCCACCTGAAAATTCCCCTCCAAGTCACTCATCATCCTGACCTGAAAATATATCACCAGTGCACAGCGACTTTGAAAACCTTAGCAAAAAAATATGCATTTGGCACACTTACTAATGAATTAGTAAGGGATCGAGTAGTCTGCGGGGTCCACAGTAATCTTGTCCACAAGCAGCTGCTGTGAGAAAGATTTAACACTGCAAACAGTCTAAAAAAAGCAGCAAGGAGTTCAGGTGGGAAACAGAAGTTCCCGCGGCACAGGGCACACCTGTCTTAAGTGTGGTGGCCATCACCCTCAGAACAGCAGGTTTGGCATATGGTAAATGCTGCAATAAGTGTGGAAAGTGGAATCACTTTGCAAAATTCTTCAGATCGACATTACAACAGTTTCCCTTCAGCAAGAGCCATATTGCAGTCAGTGAATAAACCAGAGCTCAGCCAGAGCAACCAAACCACTGAGCCCTCAACAACACTCTACTGTGAGAGTGTCGATACTGTCATGGAAAAGGGTCAGATCTCCACCACCCTGGACATGATTTGCAACAACACAAAACTGAAGTTAAGGATAGACACTGGAACAGAGTGTAGTGTATTACCCAGCGTATTGCTATGGGAACTAGACCCATGTCCAGCACCGGACCCCAATACCCAGGTAGATCTTGTGGCCTATGGTGTGCAAACCATGTGAAGGCATGGCCACTCTCCATTACACACAGGGCAGCTTCAAATCTCACATAGTCGACCATTGCTAGGCCTTTGGGACAACATCACACTGGGGCTCATCTTAACTTGGTCCAGAGGTACACACTCTGCAACACCAGACCCCAGAAATGAGAGAGTACAGAGACCTCTTCAACTGAGGCATCATTGGTAAGCTACCAGTAATATACCACATGAGGCTAAATGACTCGGTACCACCAACAGTCTGTGCTCTGAGAAGGGGACCAATAGCTATGAAGCAGGAAGAGTCAATGAGCTGCATTGGGTGACAGCATTGGGTGTCATAACTGCTATAGGTGAGGCTACGGAATGGGTTTCAGCGATGGTGGCTGCGGTAAAGAGAGATGGTACAGCCCTGGTACGCACTTAAACAAGACACTACTCAGACCTCATCACCCTATGAGACAGTATCATACGGTGCAGAAATGGCTGTTCGGTCCATCGAGTCTGCACTGAAAATAACTACCACGAAAGTCATGCTAATCCCATTTTCCTGCACTTATTCTATATCCTTGAATGTTATGATGTTTCAAGTGCTCATCCAAATATTTTTAAAGATTGTAAGGTTTCCTACCTTCCCAGGCAGCGCATTCCAGATTCTCACCACCCTCTGAGTGATTTTTTTCCCCTCAAATCCCCTCTGAATCTCCTGCCTCTTACCCTAAAACAAAGCCCCAACTTGTGATTGATCCCTCAACCAAGGGGAACAGCTGCTTCCTATTCACCCTGTCCATATCCCTCATAATCTTATACACCTCAATCATATCCCCCCCTCAGCCTTCTCTGCTCTAGAGAAAACAATCCAAGTCTATCTAGTCTCTCCTTGTAGCTCAAATGCTCCATCCCAGGCAACATCCTGGTGAATCTCCTCTGTACCCCCTCTAGCGCTGTCACATCCCTGCTATAGTGAGGTGACCAGAACCGCACACAGTGCTCCAGCTATTGCCTAACCATAGTTCTGCACAGCTCCATCGTTACCTCCTTGGTCTCCTACTTGATGCCATGACTGATAGAAGTGATTTAAACAGCTACTTAGCCAAGGCTTGATCCACTCAGTGACCCCATTTGGATCTGTGTCCTAAAGCTCTCTACCATCAGTAATTTCCTCACCTCATGTCTGGGTGTATTGTAGACTAATGGATTGCTGTAATTACTCTATTATGGTTGTATCATGCAACTACAAAGGAAGGAGCGGAGGGAACTGGTTGGGCCTTTGTCCAGTAATTTCCATGTCCCTATTTCTCAGCTTATTGTCTGTAGCTGTTGACTTCAATTTCCTCACTCACAATTCTTGGCTTTGGACACAGATGGACAGACATCAAAGTCAGCATTGCATCACAGAGAGAGAGACCCAGGGCTGCTGAAAACAAAAACTGCTCACTGATTGAGCAATAGAACATTCTGGCAAAGCAGAAACAGGAGCTGGTCCCATTTGATGTAACTTTTGATATGAATGAAACATTGGCTGGGGTCAGTCTGCCGTGTTGTGGGATTTAAAAGTAGTTCTTGAACTCTCAGACTGGGCAGGAATTGGTCTGCTCTCCTTTCAGCTCTGATTCTCACAAACCATGATTACTTCAGTCAGACTTTCGCACTCAATGACTCAGCCAATCAAACTAACACAACAGGAATTGATTGTCGGCTAGAGTGAAATCATCACTTCACATCTTGAGAGCACATTGTTCCATTGCTAAAGACATTGACAAACTGGAAACAGAATGCTGTTTAACTGATGGCTCACCACTATCACAGGATAAACATCATGGAGCCAATGGACCCAGCAATGTCACACTCAGCCAGGTTCAGATGATGCCCTGGTTTTGCATTACACAATCTTCTCTCTCATTAACTCCTTTTGAAATTCACCCTGTATTAAATTGGGCCTCTTCCAAAATCTGTCCCCATATAGGCAAATCAGAACCGGATGGAGCAATTTGAGTTACAAAAGAAAGTTAGTCATTTCATAGAAATCAAATACCCACATGTTACTGGCATCATTATCATGAAACATATGTTTAACTAGATGAACGATGTCAGTGCTACAGAATGCTGCATGTTCCATTTCAGCATGAGTATCAAACACTCCCAGGACAGCTACAGCACGGGGTTAGCTACAGTAAAGCTTCCCCACACTGTCCCCATCAAACACTCCTAGGACAGGTACAGCACGGGGTTAGATACAGAGTAAAGCTCCCTCTGCAAAGTCCCCATTAAACTCTCCCAGAACAGGTACAGCACGGGATTAGACACCGAGGAAATCTCCCTCTACACTGTCCCCATCAAACACTCCCAGGACAGATACAGCACAAGGCTGGGTATAAAGAAAAGCCCCCTCGACACTATCCCCATCAAACACTCTCAGGACAGGTACAGCACGGGATTAAATACAGAGTAAAGCTCCACCCACACTGTCCCCATCCAACACTCCCAGGACAGGTACAGCACGGGGTTAGATGCAGAGTAAAGCTCCCCCCACACTGTCCCCATCAAACACTCTCAGGACAGCTACAGCACAGGGTTAGATACAGAGTAAAACTCCCTCTACACTGTCCCCATCAAATGCTTGAGGACAGGTCCATTACGTGGTTAGACACAGAGTAATGCTCCCTCTACAATTTCCCCCATCAAACACTCGCAGGACTAATACAGCATGGGGTTAGACATAGAGTAAACTCCCTCTACACTATCCGCATCAAACACTCCCAGGACAGATATAGCACGGGGTTAGATACAGATTAAAACTCCCTCGACGCTATCCCCATCAAACACTCCCAGGACAGCTACAGCACTGAATTAGATGCAGAGTAAAGCTCCCCCTGCACTGTCCCCATCAAACACAACCAGAAGCGGTACAGAACAGGGTTAGATACAGAGTAAAGCTCCCTCTACACAGTCCCCCATCAAACACACCCAGGACAGACACAGCACGGGGATAGATACAGAGTAAAGCTCCCTCTACACTGTCCCCATCAAACATAGTAACAGTTTTAACAACACCAGGTAAAAGTCCAACAGGTTTATTTGGCAGCAAATACCATTAGCTTTCGGAGCGCTGCTCCTTCGACAGATGGAGTGGAAATCCATCAAACATTCCCAGAACAGGTACAGCACCAGGTTAGATACAGAGTAAAGTTCTTTCTACACTATCCCCATCAAACACTCCCAGGACAGGTACAGCACGGGGTTAGATACATTAAAGCTTCCCCACACTGTCCACATCAAACACTACCAGGACAGGAACAGGACAGGGTTAGACACAGAGTAAAACTCTCACTACACTGTCCCCATCAAATGCTCGAGGACAGGTCCATTATGTGGTTAGATACAGAGTAAAACTCCCTCTACAATATCCCCCATCAAATACTCGCAGGACGAGTACAGCACATGGTTAGACATTAGACATAGGGGGCGGCACGGTAGCACAGTGGTTATGGGGGCGGCACGGTAGCACAGTGGTTAGCACTGCTCCTTCACAGCTCCAGGGACCTGGGTTCGATTCCCGGCTTGGGTCACTGTCTGTGTGGAGTTTGCACATTCTCCTCGTGTCTGCGTGGGTTTCCTCCGGGTGCTCCGGTTTCCTCCCACAGTCCAAAGATGTGCGTGTTACGTTGATTGGCCATGCTAAAAATTGCCCTTAGTGTCCTGAGATGCGTAGGTTAGAGGGATTAGTGGGTAAATATGTAGGGATATGGGGGTAGGGCCTGGGTGGGATTGTGGTCGGTGCAGACTCGATGGGTCAAATGGCCTCTTTCTGTACTGTAGGGTTTCTATGATTTCTATGACAGAGTAAAGCTCCCTCTACACTGTCCACATCAAACATTATGTGGAGATGCCAGCGTTGGACTGGGGTAAACACAGTAAGAAATCTAACAACACCAGGTTAAAGTCCAACAGGTTTATTTGGTAGCAAGAGCCACTAGCTTTCGGAACAGGTTGTCCCTTCGTCAGGTGGGCGGGAGTTCTGATCACAAACAGGGCACAAAGACACAAACTCAATTTACATGAATAATGATTGGAATGTGAGTCTTTACAGCTAATCAAGTCTTAAAGGTACAGACAATGTGAGTGGAGGGAGCATTAAGCACAGGTTAAAGAGATATTTATTGTCTCCAGACAGGACAGATAGTGAGATTTTGCACATCCAGGCAAGTTGTGGAGGTTACAGATAGTGTGACATGAACCCAATATCCCGGTTGAGGCCGTCCTCATGTGTGCGGAACTTGGCTAGCAGTTTCTGCTCAGCGACTCTGCGCTGTCGTGTGTTGTGAAGGCCGCCTTGGAGAACGCTTACCCGGAGATCAGAGGCTGAATGCCCATGACCGCTGAAGTGTTCCCCCACAGGAAGAGAACAGTCTTGCCTGGTGATTGTCGAGCGGTGTTCATTCCCATCCCCAGCAGACACACCCACAACAGCTACAGCACAGGGTTAGATATAGAGTAAAGCTCCCTCTACAATGCCCCCATCAAACACTCCCTAGACAGGTATAGCACGGGGTTAGATACAATAAAGCACCCCCCACACTATCCCCATCAAACACTTCCACGACACCAAATAACAATTCCATTTCTACAAAGTCTCATCAAAAATGAAATCCATACATTTGGGTCCACGATGAATGGAGTTTTTATATGCTCTGCTTAATGCTCCCTCCACTCACATTGTCTGTACCTTTAAGACTTGATTAGCAGTAAAGAATCACATTCCAATCATTATTCATGTAAATTGAGTTTGTGTCTTTGTGCCCTGTTTGTGATCAGAACTCCCACCCACCGGACAAAGGGACAGCCTGCTCCGACATCAAACATTCCCAGGATAGGTACAGCACAGGGTTAGATACAGATTAAAACTCCCTCTACGCTGTCCCCATCAAACACAGTAAGAAGTTTAACAACACCAGGTTAAAGTCCAACAGGTCCATCAAACACTCCCAGGACAGCTACAGCACTGAATTAGGTACAGAGTAAAGCTCCCTCTGCACTGTCCCCATCAAATACACAGTAAGAAGTTTAACAACACCAGGTTAAAGTCCAACAGGTTTATTTGGTAGCAAAAGCCACACTCACATTGTTTTGTTTCTTAAAGACTTGATTAGTTGTAAGTATTCGCATTCCAACCATTATTCATGTAAATTGAGTTTGTGTCTTTATATGCTCTGTTTGTGGTATGGCTTTTGCTACCAAATAAACCTGTTGGACTTTAACCTGGTGTTGTTAAACTTCTTACTGTGTTTACCCCAGTCCAACGCCGGTATCTCCCCATCAAATACACCCAGAAGAGGTACAGAATGGGGTTAGATACAGAGTAAAACTCCTTCTACACTGTCACCATCAAACACTCCCAGGACCGATACAGCACAGGGCTGGATATAGAGAAAAACTCCCTCCACACTATCCCCATCAAACACTCTCAGGACATGCAGAGCACGGGGTTAGATACAGAGTAAAGCTTCCTCTACACTGTCCCCCAACAAACACTCCCAGGACAGGTACAGCACGAGGTTTGATACAGAATAAAGATCCCTCTACACTGTCCCCATCAAACCCAGTAAGTAGTCTCACAACACCGGGTTAAAGTCCAACAGATTTATTTGGTAGCAAAAGCCACTAGCGTTCGAAGCGCTGCTTCTTCATCAGGTGAGTGGGAGTTCTGTTCACAAACAGGGCATATAAAGACACAAACTCAATTTACAAAATAATGATTGGAATGCGAGTCTTTACAGGTAATCAAGTCTTAAAGGTACAGACAATGTGAGTGGAAAGAGGGTTAAGCACAGGTTAAAGAGATGTGAATTGCGGATAGCGAAGAGCATTGTCGGGCAATACAGCAGGATATAGATAGGCTGGAAAATTGGGCGGAGAGGTGGCAGATGGAATTTAATCCGGATAAATGCGAAGTGATGCATTTTGGAAGAAATAATGTAGGGAGGAGTTATACAATAAATGGCAGAGTCATCAGGAGTATAGAAACACAGAGGGACCTAGGTGTGCAAGTCCACAAATCCTTGAAGGTGGCAACACAGGTGGAGAAGGTGGTGAAGAAGGCATATGGTATGCTTGCCTTTATAGGACGGGGTATAGAGTATAAAAGCTGGAGTCTGATGATGCAGCTGTATAGAACGCTGGTTAGGCCACATTTGGAGTACTGCGTCCAGTTCTGGTCGCCGCACTACCAGAAGGACGTGGAGGCATTGGAGAGAGTGCAGAGAAGGTTTACCAGGATGTTGCCTGGTATGGAGGGTCTTAGCTATGAGGAGAGATTGGGTAGACTGGGGTTGTTCTCCTTGGAAAGACGGAGAATGAGGGGAGATCTAATAGAGGTATACAAGATTATGAAGTGTATAGATAGGGTGAACAGTGGGAAGCTTTTTCCCAGGTCGGAGGTGACGATCACGAGGGGTCACGGGCTCAAGCTGAGAGGGGCGAAGTATAACTCAGACATCAGAGGGACGTTTTTTACACAGAGGGTGGTGGGGGCCTGGAATGCGCTGCCAAGTAGGGTGGTGGAGGCAGGCACGCTGACATCATTTAAGACTTACCTGGATAGTCACATGAGCAGCCTGGGAATGGAGGGATACAAACGATTGGTCTAGTTGGACCAAGGAGCGGCACAGGCTTGGAGGGCCGAAGGGCCTGTTTCCTGTGCTGTACTGTTCTTTGTTCTTTGTCTCCAGCAGGACAGTTAGTGAGATTTTGCAAGCTGTAAAGACTCGCATTCCAACCATTATTTTGTAAATTGAGTTTGTGTCTTTATATGCCCTGTTTGTGAACTGAAATCCCACTCACCTGATGAAGGAGCAGCGCTTCGAAAGCTAGTGGCTTTTGCTACCAAATAAACCTGTTGGACTTTAACCTGGTGTTGTGAGACTACTTACTGTATCAAACCCTCCCAGGACATGTATAGCACGGAGTTAGATCCAGAGTAAAACTCCTTCTACACTGTCCCCATCAAACACTCCCAGGATAGGTACAGCACGGGGTTAGATATAGAGTAAAGCTCCCGTACACTGTCCCCATCAAACTCTCCTGGTGTTGTGAGACCTCTTACTGTGTTTACCCCAGTCCAACGCCGGCATCTCCACATCATGACTACCATCGACACCGCAAACTGCCGGCTCCAAGTGGAGAGGATCTCCAAGAAGATCGCGCATATTGACACAGACATCCCTGGTGTTGTGAGACTTCTTACTGCGTTTACCCCAGTCCAATCCTGGCATCTCCACATCATAACCATCAAACACTCCCAGGACAGGGACAGCACGGGGTTAGGTACAGAGTAAAGCTCCCTCTACACTATCCCCATCAAACACTCCCAGGACAGGTACAGCACTGAGTTAGATACAGAGTAAAGCTCCCTCTACCCTGTCCCCATCAAACACTCCCAGAAGAGGTACAGCATGGGGCTAGATATAGAGTAAAGCTCACTCTACCCTGTCCCCATCAAACACTCCCAGGACAGGTGCAGCACGGGCTTAGATAAAGAGTAAAGCTCACTCTACACTGTCCCCTCAAACACTCCCAGGACAGGTACAGCACGGGGTTAGATAAAGAGTAAAGGTCCCTCTACACTGTCCCCTCAAACACTCCCAGGACAGGTACAGCACGGGGTTAGATACAGAGTAAAGCTCCCTCCACACTGTCCGCATAAAACACTCCCAGGACAAGTGCAGCACTGGCTTAGACACAGAATAAAGCTCCCTCTACACTGTCCGCATCAAACATTCCCAGGACAGTGCAGCATGGGGTTAGACACAAAGTAAAGCTCCGTCTACACTCTCCACATACTCTTGAGAGGTCAAAAGTGTTCCGTGGCAGGAAAGGTTTTGGAGTCCTTGTTATAGGTCTTTATTTTTTCATCAAGAGCAGGGGTCTTAACCCACACCCTCGGGGAACACCACTGTTAATCTCCACTCGTCCAAAACACAACTGTTCACCACTCTTCAGATCCGCAGTCTTTCCTTATTAAACCAGCAATTCCCTATGTGACTACTAATTCTGTCCCTAATGGTTGTTTCCAAAAGCTTCTCAATCACCGAGGTTAAAGTGTCTGGCCTGTAGTTGCTGTGTTTATCTTTACACCCTGTTTGAACAAGAGTGAAATATGTGTTTCATTCCAGTCCCCTGGCACCATCCCTCTAGCTGAGGATGTCTGTAAAATTATGGCTTTGGCAATTTTTGCTCTCACTTTCCTCAGTATCCTTGGATGCATCCTGTCTAATCCTGGGGACTTAGCAACTTTAAGTACAGTCAGCTTATCTCAAACCATCTCATCAATTTTAAACAAATGTCTTTGTTACCTTGTCTTTCACCATCCCCTAGGCAAAATATGAAGTTTAGTAACTTCGCCATGTCACAATATAAAATCAGCCCTACTCCTCCTCTTACCACCTGGAGAGGACTTTTAGAATCCCTTTTATTTTAGCTGCCATTTTCTTCTCATACTTTCTTTGCTTCTTTCTTTTCATTCATTCGTGGTACAAGGGCATCACTGGCTGGCCAACATATATTGCCCATCCCTATTTGCCTGAGGGCAGTTGAGAGTCAACCACATTGCTGTAGCTCTGGAGTCACATGTAAGCCAGACCACGTAAGGACGGCAGATTTCCATCCCTAAAGGACATTAGTGAACCTGATGGGTTTTTCCAACAATCGAAAATGGTTTCATGGTCATCGGTAGATTCCTTAATTCCAGATATTTTTTTTATTGAATTCAAAGTCCACCATCTGCCGTGGCGGGATTCGAACCCGGGTCCCCAGAACATCAATTGAGTTTCTGGATGAATGGTCTTGCGATAATACCACTAGGCCATTGCCTCACTTCTCTTCAATTGTATTTCAATTCCCCTCTGAACCTGCTATATTAAGCCTGGTTCTCGGTTGTATTATCTACCTAACCTCTGTCATACACCCCGTTGTGGGAAGAAACCTCGACTATAACGAAACTATTTCCTCTTTAAATACAGCTGTTCAGTTCCAGTTTTACCTGCTGATCTTTGATTCCAGTCTATCCGGGCTTTATCCATTCTCACCCTTTTAAAGTTCCCCCTCCCCAAATTAATTATTCTGATGCTGGATTGCTCCTCATCTGTTTCCACGGCCAACCTAAACATTATGACACAATTATCACTACTCCCTACATTTTCTCCCAATGACATTTAATCTTCATAGCTCACCTCTTTTCCAGGAATCAGGACCGGCTGTGTCTCCTTCCTCCTTGGACTGGAATCAGATTGATCTGATGTGGAAAATTACCCTGAACTCACTCAGGAATTCTTGTAGCTGCCCTTTACACTGTTTCTATATCACTCCATATCAGGATAATTAAAGCCTCTAGTTAAATAAGTATTCACTTCTCTAATTCCCTTGCAGATTTCTTCCTCGAGTTGGTGGTCTATAGGATACAAACATACATATAAACATATGAACATACGAGTTAGGAGAAAGAGTAGGCTACCCAGCCCTTCGAGCCTGCTATCCGCATACCCGCAATAATCTTTCACCCCCTTGTCTATCAAGAATCTATCCACCTCTGCCTTGAAAAAATTCAAAGACTTTGCTTCCATTACTTTGAGGAAAGGAGTCACAAAGACTCACAACCATCTGAGAGAAAAATTCTTCTCAACTCTGTCTTAAATTGGTAAATTGTCTTTTTTAAACCATGGGTCTCTAGTTCTAGATTCTCCCACAAAGGGAAACATCCTCTCCACATCCATATAATAAAAGTGAAATACTGAACATGTTGGAAATCTAAAATAAAAACAGAAAATGCTGGAAAATCTCAGCAGGTCTGGAGAGAGAAACAGAGTTTGGGTCTGGGAGAATGGAGAGCAGCAAGTTCAGAAGGAGACAGATTGGAGTGGGTGAGATGGGCTACTCTGCTTCTCTCCCTCCACATCCACCCGATCAAGATCTCTCAGGTTCTTAGATGTTTCAATCAAGTCGTCTCTCACCCTTCTGAACTTCAGTAGATACAAGCCTAGCATGTTCAAACTTTCCTCATAGGACAACTCTCCCATTCCAGACAAAGCGTCACCTCGGCTCGAAATGTTTACTCTATTCTCTCTTCACAGATGCTGTCAAACCTGCTGAGATTTTCTAGCATTTTCTGTTTTTGTTTCAGATCACAGCATCTGCAGTATTTTGCTTTTATCACCTATTCCAGGTACTGGTTTAGTAAACCTTTTCTGAACTGCTTCTAATGCAATTACATCTTTCTTAGATAAGGTGACCAATACTGTATACGGTACTCCAGATGTGGTCTCCTACTGTACCTGCATACTAACCTTCTGAGATTAATGCACTATGACCCCCAGATCCCACTGCATCTCACCATTTAGATATTAAGTTTATATTTATTCTTCCTACCAAAATGGACAATTTCATATTTTCCCACATTATATTCCATTTGTCAAATCTTTGGGTGGGGTGCACAAAGGGGGTATAATGGGTGGGGTTATAATGGGTGGGGGTTATAATGGGTGGGGGGTATAATGGGTGGGGGTGTATAATGGGTGGGGGTATAATGGATGGAGGTATAATGGGTGGGGGGTATAATGGGTGGGGGTGTATAATGGGTGGGGGTGTATAATGGGTAGGGGTGTATAATGGGTGGGGGGTATAATGGGTGGGGGTGTATAATGAGTGGGGGTGTATAATGGGTGGGGGTGTATAATGGGTGGGGGGTATAATGGGTGGGGGTGTATAATGAGTGGGGGTGTATAATGGGTAGGGGTGTATAATGGGTAGGGGTGTATAATGGGTGGGGGGTATAATGGGTGGGGGTGTATAATGAGTGGGGGTGTATAATGAGTGGGGGTGTATAATGGGTGGGGGGGTATAATGGGTGGGGGGTATAATGGGTGGGGGGTATAATGGGTGGGGGTGTATAATGAGTGGGGGTGTATAATGGGTGGGGGTGTATAATGGGTGGGGGGTATAATGGGTGGGGGGTATAATGGGTGGGGGTGTATAATGAGTGGGGGTGTATAATGAGTGGGGGTGTATAATGAGTGGGGGTGTATAATGGGTGGGGGTGTATAATGGGTGGGGGTGTATAATGGGTGGGGGGTATAATGGGTGGGGGGTATAATGGGTGGGGAGTATAATGGGTGGGGGCGGTATAATGGGTGGGGGTGTATAATGGGTGGGGGGTATAATGGGTGGGGAGTATAATGGGTGGGGGCGGTATAATGGGTGGGGGTGTATAATGGGTGGGGGTGTATAATGGGTGGGGTGTATAATGGGTGGGGGTGTATAATGGGTGGGGTGTATAATGGGTGGGGTGTATAATGGGTGGGGGTGTATAATGGGTGGGGGTGTATAATGGGTGGGGGTGTATAATGGGTCGGGGGTACAATGGGTGGGGTGTACAATGGGTGGGGTGTATAATAGGTGGGGGTGTATAATGGGTGGGGGTGTATAATGGGTGGGGGTGTATAATGGGTGGGGGGTATAACGGGTGGGGGGTATAATGGGTGGGGTGTATAATGGGTGGGGGTATATAATTGGCAGAGTGACTTGTGAGCAAGTAGGTAACTTATGAGGTGTGTTAATTGCATTCTAATTGGGTATTTAATTCTGTTCCAGTGATGGACAGTCACTGGGAATTCAGTTGTCCTCTGAAATAGGAGCAGACTGAAACAAATGTTGTTGACTTTGCGGTATTCACAAAGGAGAGGGATGTGTTTACTGGGAGTGTCTCAGAGGGGAGTGTTGACCCGTTAGAGAAAATCTCCATTACAAGGGAGGAAGTGTTAGGTTTTTTAGGGAATATAAAGACTGACAAATCCCCAGGGCCTGATGGAATCTATCCAAGGCTGCTCAGGGAGACGAGAGATGAAATCGCTGGGACTCTGACGCAAATCTTTGTCTCATCACTAGACACGGTGAGGTCCCAGAGGATTGGAGGATAGCTAATGTGGCCCCGTTATTTAAGAAGGGTAGGAAGGATAACCCTGGAAATTATAGGCCGGTGAGCTTGACGTCCGTGGTCGGGAAGTTGTTGGAGAGGATTCTTAGAGATAGGATGTATGTGCATTTAGAAAGGAATAAACTCATTAACGATAGTCAGCATGGTTTTGTGAGAGGGAGGTCGTGCCTCACTAACCTGGTGGAGTTTTTTGAAGAAGTGACTAGAATGGTTGACGAGGGAAGGGCTGTGGATGTCGTCTATATGGACTTTAGTAAAGCGTTTGACAAAGTCCCTCATGGTAGGTTGGTGCAAAAGGTTGGATCTCATGGGATAAAGGGGGAGGTGGCTAGATGGATGGAGAATTGGCTTGGTCACAGAAGACAGAGGGTGGGAGTGGAAAGGTCTTTTTCCGGCTGGATGCCTGTGACTAGTGGTGTTCCGCAGGGCTCTGTATTGGGACCTCTGCTGTTTGTGATTTATATAAACGATCTGGAAGAAGGTGTAACTGGAGTGATCAGTAAGTTTGCAGATGACACGAAAATGGCTGGACTTGCAGATAGTGAGGAACATTGTCAGAGGCTACAGAAGGATATAAATAAGCTGGAAATTTGGGCAAAGAAATGGCAGATGGAGTTCAATCCTGATAAATGCAAAGTGATGCATTTTGGTAGAACTAACGTAGGGGGGAGCTATACGATAAATGGCAGAACCATAAAGGGTGTAGATACGCAGAGTGTGTGTGCAAGTCCACAGATCCTTGAAGGTGACGTCACAGGTGGAGAAGGTAGTGAATAAGGCATATGGCATGCTTGCCTTTATAGGACGGGGCATAGAGTATAAAAGTTGGGGTCTGATGTTGCAGTTGTATAGAATGTTGGTTCGGCCGCATTTGGAATACTGCGCCCAATTCTGGTCGCCACACTACCAGAAGGACGTGGAGGCTTTAGAGAGAGTGCAGAGGAGGTTTACCAGGATGTTGCCTGGTATGGAAGGGCTTAGTTATGAGGAGAGATTGGGTAAACTGGGGTGGTTCTCACTGGAAAGATGGAGGATGAGGGGTGACCTAATAGAGGTGTATAAAATTATGAAAGGCATAGATAGGGTGAATGGTGCGAAGCTTTTTCCCAGGTCGGTGGTGACGTTCACGAGGGGTCATAGGTTCAAGGTGAAGGGGAGGGAGGTTTAACACGGATATCAGAAGGACGTATTTTACACAGAGGGTGGTGGGGGCCTGGAATGCGCTGCCGGGCAAGGTGATGAAGGCGGACACACTGGGAACGTTTAAGACTTATCTAGATAGCCACATAAACGGAGTGGGAATGGAGGGATACAAAAGAATGGTCTAGTTTGGACCGGGGAGCGGCGCGGGCTTGGAGGGCCGAAGGGCCTGTTCCTGTGCTGTATTGTTCTTTGTTCTTTGACAGTAATGCATCTTTGTAATGTGTATCTCTGTAAATAAAATGAATGAAGTATGTAAAGATTGTTTCCAGTTCTATCTTACGCCCCCTGGGTTTCTGAAATTGAATGTTTGCCAAAGGGTGGTGGTTGAAATTTCAGAAGAATTCTGACATTCTGACATTGAAATGGTCACGGTGGGTAACGACACGAAGCAAATGTACATTGTTGCATATGTTTACACTCTGCTTTTCTCTGATGCAGATGGACCAATGGAAGATTGAATTGGATATAGAGGCACGGGTTACACCCCTAGCACAGAGAAATTGACACTTCCTGCAAAAAGTGAAATTGGATGTATTTTCTGAGCTGATTTCTCAATCAGTTGAATAGTGACGAAGGTTTTGACACCGAGGACAAGTAGGATGCTTTGTTAATGCCTATGAGGGATGGTCAGATCTTGATAGATTTCAGAAAACAGGTGACCATTGCATGTTATTAAACTGGATGTTATTAAACTGGAGAGAGCGCAGAAGAGATTTACAAAGATGTTGCCAGGACCCAAGGGACTGAGTTATAGTGAGAGATTGGACAGGCTAGGACTTTTTTTCTTTGGAGCATAGGAGACTGAGGGGTGATCTTTTAAAGGTGGAGAAGATCATGAGGGGCACGGATAGGGAGAATGCACTCTGTCCTTTTTCCCTGGGTTGGGAAATCGAGAACTAGAGGGCACAGGTTTAAGTTAAGAGGGGAAAGAATTAATGGGAACCTGAGGAGCAACTTTTTTTACACAGAGGGTGGTACATATGTGGAATGAACTGCCGGAGGAAGTGATTGAGGCCGGGACATTGACAACATTTAAAAGGCATTTGGACAGATACATGGATAGGAAAGGTTTAGAGGGATATGGGCCAAATGCAGGCAAATGGGGTTAGCTTAGATGGGCATTTTGGTCGGCATGGACCAGTTTATAAGACCATAAGACCATAAGACATAGGAGCGGAAGTAAGGCCATTCGGCCCATTGAGTCCACTCCACCATTCAATCATGGTTGATTTCAACTCCATTTACCCGCTCTCTCCCCATAGCCCTTAATTCCTCGAGAAATCAAGAATTTATCAATTTCTGTCTTGAAGACGCTCAACGTCTCGGCCTCCACAGCCCTCTGTGGCAATGAATTCCACAGACCCACCACTCTCTGGCTGAAGAAATTTCTCCTCATCTCTGTTCTAAAGTGACTCCCTTTTATTCTAAGGCTGTGCCCCCGCGTCCTAGTCTCCCCTGTTAATGGAAACAACTTCCCTACGTCCATCCTATCTAAGCCGTTCATTATCTTGTAAGTTTCTATCAGATCTCCCCTCAACCTCCTAAACTCCAATGAATATAATCCCACGATCCTCAGACGTTCATCGTATGTCAGGCCTACCATTCCTGGGATCATCCGTGTGAATCTCCGCTGGACCCGCTCCAGTGCCAGTATGTCCTTCCTGAGGTGTGGGGCCCAAAATTGCTCACAGTACTCCAAATGGGGCCTAACCAGTGCTTTATAAAGCCTCAGAAGTACATCCCTGCTTTTGTATTCCAAGCCTCTTGAGATAAATGACAACATTACATTACAGTTTGGGCTGAAGGGCCTGTCTCCGTGCCATAGATTCTATGATTCTATGAGATAGTTTATCAAGGACTTTAACAGACTGTGTAAACAATTGCCAAAGTTGAATTTGTGGATCCCTGGGTCATTTATGCTACTGCATTACAGGGTAACAGGGTAGTTGTACTGGGGGACTTTAACTTTACAAATATTGACTGGAAAAGCTATAGTTCGAGTTCTTTAGAGGGGTCAGTTTTTGTCCAGTGTGTGCAGGAAGGCTTCCTGACGCAGTATGTAGATAGACCAACAAGAGGCGAGGCCACATTGGATTTGGTACTGGGTAATGAACCAGGCCAGGTGTTAGATTTGGAGGTGGGTGAGCACTTTGGTGACAGTGACCACAATTCGATTACGTTTACTTTAGCAATGGAAAAGGATAGGTATATACCAAAAGGCAAGAGTTATAGCTGGGGGAAAGGAAATTATGATGCGATTAGGCGAGATTTAGCTGGCATAGGTTGGGGAAGGAAACTGCAGGGGATGGGCGCAATTGTAATGTGGAACTTGTTCAAGGAACAGCTACTACGCGTCCTTGATAAATATGTACCTGTCAGGCAGGGAGGAAGCAGACGTGTGAGGGAACCGTGGTTTACTAAGGAGGTTGAATCTCTTGTGAAGAGGAAGAAGGAGACTTATGTTAAGATGAGACGTGAAGGCTCAGTTAGGGCGCTTGAGAGTTCCAATTAGCCAGGAAGGACCTAAAGAAAGAGTTAAGAAGAGCCAGGAGGGCACATGAGAAGACTTTGGCAGGTAGGACCAAGGAAAACCCTCAAGCTTTCTATAGGTATGTCAGGAGTAAAAGAATGACTAGGGTAAGATTAGGGCCAGTCAAGGACAGGAGTGGGAAGTTGTGCGTGGAGTCTGAAGAGATAGGAGAAGCACTAAATGAATATTTTTCGTCGGTATTCACACTGGAGAGGGACAGTGTTGTTGAGGGGAGTACTGAGATGCAGGCTGTTGGACTGGATGGGATTGATGTTCATAAGGAGGAGATGTTAGCAATTCTGGAAAGGGTAAAAATAGATAAGTCCCCTGGGCTGGATGGGATTTATCCTAGGATTCTCTGGGAGGCTAGAGAGGAGATTGCAGAGCCTTTGGCTTTGATCTTTGTGTCGTCATTGTCTACAGGAACAGTGCCAGAAGACTGGAGGATAGCAAATGTTGTCCCCTTGTTCAAGAAGGGGAGTAGGGACAACCCTGGTAATTATAGACCGGTGAGCCTTACTTCTGTTGTGGGCAAAGTATTGGAAAGGATTATAAGAGATAGGATTTATAATCATCTAGAAAGGAATAATTTGATTAGGGATAGTCAGCACGGTTTTGTGAAGGGGAGGTCGTGCCTCACAAACCTTATTGAGTTCTTTGAGAAGGTGACCAAAGAGGTGGATGAGGGTAAAGCGGTTGATGTGGTGTATATGGATTTCAGCAAAGCGTTTGATAAGGTTCCCCATGGTAAGCTTTTGCAGAAAATACGGACACATGGGATTGAGGGTGATTTAGTGGTTTGGATCAGGAATTGGCTAGCTGTAAGAAAACAAAGGGTGGTGGTTGATGGGAAATATTCATCCTGGAGTTCAGTTACTAGTGGTGTACTGCAAGGATCTGTTTTGGGGCCACTGCTGTTTGTCATTTTTATTAATGACTTGGATGGGTGCGTGGAAGGATGGATTAGTAAATTTGCGGATGACACTAAAGTCGGTGGAGTTGTAGACAGTGCGGAGGGAAGTGGCAGGTTACAGAGGGACATAGATAAGCTGCAGAGCTGGGCTGAGAGGTGGCAAATGGAGTTTAATGCGGAAAAGTGTGAGGTGATTCACTTTGGAAGGAGTAACAGGAATACAGAGTACTGGGCTAATGGTAAGATACTTGGTAGTGTGGATGAACAGAGGGATCTGGGTGTCCATGTGCATAGATCCCTGAAAGTTTGCACACAGGTTGATAGGGTTGTTAAGAAGGCGCACGGTGTGTTAGCTTTTATTGGTAGAGGGATTGAGTTTCAGAGCCAGGAGGTCATGCTGCAACTGTACAAAACTCTGGTGCGGCCGCATTTGGAGTATTGCGTACAGTTCTGGTCGCCGTATTATAGGAAAGATGTGGAAGTGATGGCAAGGGTGCAGAGGAGATTTACCAGGATGTTGCCTGGTATGGTGGGAAAATCATATGAGGAAAGGCTGAGGTGCTTGAGGTTGTTTTCGTTAGAGAGAAGAAGGTTAAGAGGTGACTTAATAGAGGCATACAAGATGATCAGAGGATTAGATCGGGTGGATAGTGGGAGCCTTTTTCCTCGGATGGTGTTGGCTAGCACGAGGGGACATAGCTTTAAATTGAGGGGTGAGAGATATAGGACAGATGTTAGAGGTAGGTTCTTTACTCAGAGAATAGTAAGGGCATGGAATGCCCTGCCTGCAGCAGTGGTGGACTCGTCAACGTTGAGAGCGTTCAAGTGGTTATTGGATAAACATATGGATGTTATTGGAATAGTGTAGATTAGAGGGGCTTTAGATTGGTACCACTGGTCGGCGCAACATCGAGGGCCGAAGGGCCTGTACTGCGCTGTAATGTTCTATGTTCTATTATTCTGAGGCGTGTCTCATGGACAGGTTCCTGGTTCTCAAAGAGGGAAATTCTGTTGGATCATAGGTCAGCTGCTGTAGTAATTGCAAGGATTGGTGACCACGAGTGAGTGTAATAAACTATAACAGTTTAGTTACAAATAAATATATTCCCCAAAAATGTCAGTGTTGTTTTGGGTGAGGAAGCTGACGTGTTTCTCTTCAGAGAAACCAGCCAGTTTTCTCCCCAGATCTTTCCACACTCTGCTGTTTCATGTTGTCATAGAAGAGGCAGGGCCAAAACACACCAGCAAAAACGTGGCTGCACAGAGATGCATCTTAAAAAGTGATATGCCCGGACACATTTTAAAATTACAATAAATCTTCCTAACTATTCATAGATTTTACTTTTTCACAAGATTTATCAGACTTTAATGTAAATAATTTTCTAACAAGATTCACTAGAACGTTTAAACATTTTCATGTTGATATTTTAACAAGTTGAATTTGTTTTAAAAGTCATTTAAATTTAAACAATAAATGTCCTTCCAAAAATAGTTACTTGAAACATTTTTAACATTTAAAAGATCCTTTCCAGTGTGAACTCCTTATTCAGTTCCAAAAATGATTCACAACATGTCACAAACACAAAACCAGTGATGGAGGAACAAATGTATTTACAGGGTCGACCTGGATAATATCATAGAATCCCTATAGTGCAGAATAAGGCCATTTGGCCCATCGAGTTTGCACCGACTTTCCGACAGAGCAACTTACCCAGGCTCTATCCCCGTAAATCCACATATTTACCATGGCTAACTTATATAAATTTGGACACTAAGGGGCAATTTACCATGGCCAATCCACCTAACCTACACATCTTTAGACTTTGGGAGGAAACTGGAGCACCCAGAGGAAGCCCACATGGAAAGAATGTACAAACTCCACACAGACCCAAGGTTGGAATTGAACCCGGGTCTCTGGTGCTGTGAGGCAGCAATGCTAACCACTGCGCCACCATGACACCCACCTGGAAGTAGATGAGAGTGCAAGACCAAGCTTAAGAGACAAGATACAAGGGCTGGAAAAGAGGAGACTAATCAAAAAGTGATAACTCCTACAGACTGGATTAGCAGTGAGACTACCTGGAAAGCCACGAGTGAGCTAAAAGATTGAAATTAGGAGCTGAAGCAATCTCACTATCCCATGCCAACCGTCAAAGAAATTTTGCCACAACTTGCCAAGGCAAAGATCTTTATTAGCCCAACTGTGAAAGGATGGTAAGTGACGCTGGATGAAAGCAGCAGTTTTCTAATGACATTCTGGATGCTGTTAGGGGGACACACAGGGTTGTACATGGCACTTGACATCTCCACAGCTCAACCCAGACAACAAAGGATAGTCAGTGATCCTCCTGGAGTGGAAGCTAGGGTGAATTATCCACGAGGCTATGGATGTGAAGACACAGCGGAAGAAACCAAAAGGACCATAAGACCATCAGATATAGGAGCAGAATTAGGCCACTCGGCTCATTGAGTCTGCTCCATTCAATCATGGTTGATATGATGCTCATCCCCATTCTCCTGCCTTTTCCCCAATACCCCTGATCCCCTTATTAATCAAAAACCTATTTATCTCTGTCTTAAAGACTCACTGACCTGGCCGCCACAGCCTTCTGTGGCAAAGAGTTCCACAGATTCACCAGTCTCTGGCTGAAGAAATTCCTCTTCATCTCAGTTTTAAAGGATCGTTCTTTTAGCCTCAGGTTGTGCCCTCTGGTTCTAGTTTTTCCTACTAGGGGAAACATCCTCTGCACGTCCACTCTATCCAGGTCCATGATCAGAACTTGCTCGAGAGAGCTCGCCAGATCAATCTGAAAGTGAAGAAGAACTGAGAACATGGAGTTTGCAAACGAACCAGAGCACTGAATATTCCCACAAAAAGGCAAAGTATGTGAATCACCCACACCGACACACTAAGTGCCCACACTGACGGGAAAACCAGAGTGCTTCCCACTGGTGGCAGCACTGTCAGTCTGGTGGGATTCACCCACCTAAAAGATGCATATTCATGCATCTTGGGAAACCGGCCAACCAGTCCCAATGTTCAGAGATCGGAACGCCAGATTTAAAGAGCGCCCTGATCTCCATGCTAACAGGCAGTGCCCCTCCCCCTCCCAAAAACAGAAATGGTGACCCCCCTTCTTGCTGACAAGGGAACACCATCAACCCCTCAGCAAAGAGGAGCATCCTCCTCCCCACCATGAAAATAACAGGTCAACCCCTACTCCACCCCCACACCACACAGACATGCTCCTCTTTGCTGAGTATTTTACCCCAGGATGGTGTCTGAATTCACCATTCTGTAATTGAGTAACACCTTTCCCAGGGCTCAAAGGGGCAATCTGGCCATGTGGCCCCATCTCAGAGTAGAATGGCGAGGTCAACCTCTTGCCCCCAGCCCAAGCCTACCCAACTACCAGGACCCTTCAGGACCCTCCCTCTCCAGCTTGCAGTGGCAGAAGGCAATATGGGCACTGGACCTACCTTCTTGACCCCCCTCAGTGCCCATGATGGTCATGAGCAGCGCCCGGTGCAGTTCCTGCTGGGGAGGAGGGTGAATTGCAGGAGGTTGCCGAATGGGCTGCTCAGCCTGCTAATGGTATTATAATCAGCTGCGTTACACAATGTCTGCTCTGAGGGGAGTGCGGGGGGGGGGGGGCGCAGTTGGGGCAGGTGAATCCCAAATGTGTTCACACCCAGCGGAAATCCTGTTTTAGGCCCCACACCTTACTCAGCAGGCGATCAGGATTCCGGCCAGCAGTGAACAGGGCCAGTCAAACCCCGCCTCCCCCCACCCCGCCACATTCTGACTGAAACCTGGCATATTCCTCCCCAGAAACTCAGCCAGATCTTCTGACCTTTGTCAAAAAATAACATGGGGGCCTGTTTAGCATCGTCATTCCTGAGGGGTGGGGCCTAAAGATGCTGGCACAGAGATCTCAACATTGAGAGACACGGCCCTCTCTCCCTAATGAGCACCAAGACACCTCCCCACCCTCCATTGTCACCAACAATCTACCCCCCATTCCATTCATTGTCACTGGCAGTCTCCCCCCCCCCCCATCATCTTGGCCCATCTCCCTGGCATTGCATTGGCACTGCCAGTGTGCTGGGGACAGTGCCAGGTCACTGCCTTGCCATGTCCTTGACCACCCGGGGGTTACATTGGCCTCTGCACCCCCGCAGTGGTCATCTCGACTACTGGACAGCAGCAGTGATTCACTCCAGCGGTGGAGGGAGGAAATGTCTGACATTCCTGGAAGGTACTGCGTTACGTTGTTTAGGCATTTACAATGTATGTAAATCGGTGGTAATCGCCGGTGAGAGTCACGGACAATCTCATTCTGAGATCGTTCTGCTGCAAATCCTGTTATGGCCTCTGACAAGAGTTTCAGGCCATGATGGGATTTGCACCTGTCTTGCACAGGTCTGGAAAATTCCGGCCAGAATATTTCCTCAAAAGCGAGGCTAGAAACTGGGAAAGCAAAGGGATTTTGGAATGGAGATGTAAAAGTCACTTAACACAAGTGCATTAGTAACCAAAAGGCTAAAGGATTGTTGGATCAGAATTCAAGAGGGGTTGGAGGAAATGAATTTTCAGTTCTCTTGATCGTGGTCACACCATATTGGGAAGTGGCACAGTGGTTAGCGCTGCTGCCTCACAGTGCCTGTGTTCAATTCCGGCCTTGGGTCATAGTCTGTGTGGAGTTTGCACGTTTTCCTCGTGTCTGTGTGGGTTTCCTCCGGATGATCCGGTTTCCTCACACAGTCCAAAGATGCGCGGGTTAGGTTGATTGGCCATGCTAAATTGATCCTAGTGTCAGGGGGATTAGTAGGGTAAATATATGGGGTTACAAGAATAGGACCTGGGTGGGATTGTGGTCGGTGCAGACTTGATGGGCCAAATGGCCTCCTTCGCACTGTAGGATTCTATGATTCTAATTCTGGGCCATTCATGGGGAAGAAGAGATTCACCAGAGTGATAGCTGGCATTAAAGTTAAATTGTACCAATAGCTTCGAAAGAGTTGTATGTATTCTCCTGAGTTTAAAGCATTGAGGGGTGATCTAATCGAGGGGTGATCTAATCGAGGGGTGATCTAATCGAGGGGTGATCTAATCGAGATGTTTAAAATGTTAAAGGCATTCAGTAGGGTAGGTAAAGAGAAACCATTCCCTCTGGTCAAGAAAGAAGATTAGCGAGACAATTTTAAAATTTGAGTGAGGTCATTTCGGTGGAAAGTCAAGAAGCACTTTTTCACCCACGGAACAATGGAAGCCTGGAAGTGACTCTGCTAAAATGACATGGGTGCTGGCAGTCAGTGGCAGCAGTTGTAGAGATGGATAGATTTTTGTGGGGTAAGGTATATGAAGAAAAGGTGGATAAATGGAGTTTAGGCACAGACTGAGGTAATTGAATGGGGGATTAGAATAACCTGCTTCTCTATGTTTCAGCTATACACTGAAAACTGGAAAATGAAAATTTCAAGTAAACTCCCTCTGAAACACTGATAAGAAGAATTACTTGTTCAAGTACTTTTGCACCTGTTCATCACATGGAGCGTCTGACCTTGCTGTTGCTTTTTATTCAGGTCAAGGTTTATCAGTGAAGGAGTGCGTTAGTCTGCTTGTTGCAGCTGTTAGTGAGAGGGAAGACCTCAGGAGGATGTGCAGAGTGCGGTCAAAAAGAAACAGGTCATGGACCATGACCGATTCACGTCATAGGACTGCTTATCATCGTGTGCCATTCCAATCTCAAAAGCTTTGATAGCTGCCATCCATCCACAGGGTATGTGTGGGTGAAGAATGTAATACCTGGTGTAACCATGGGCACTCAGTGTCATTGCCTGAGCTTTCCACACCCTGTGTTGTCATGTGTTCTTGAATGGTCTGACCCACTGTGGAGTTCCCATGGTGCCACGCTTGCCTGATCAGTTGCAATTTCAATCATCTTTATTTCTTTGTGATATTATTCTACAAATAACAAACAATTTCATCCTTTTTCAACCAGTGCGAAAACATTGGCAGCCAATGGGGTATCATTAAAGTGTAATGTAAGAAATGCAGCAACCAATGTGTGCACAGCAAGATCCCACAAACAGCAATATGATAACGGCCAGGGTTTAGTGATTGAGGGGATAATAATTGACCCGGCCAATGGAAGAGTTCCTCTAATGTTTTTTTGAAATACACTGTAACTTGTCAAGTCCAGTAATCTCTTGTTCAGAAACATCAGTTGTCCAGAGATTTTTGTGCTCACACCCTAGCAACGCACAGACTCTCGACTTGACTGTTTGGCATCATTGTAATCCTGTGGGAGTGCAAACATGGAGATACAGGAAAGGACTCCTTTTCACACAATGAGTGGCTCGGGTCTGGAATGCTCTGCCTGAAAGTGTGGTGGAGGCAGGTTCAATTGAGGTATTCAAGAGGCCATTAGATGATCACTTGAATAGAAATAATGTGCAGGGGTATGAGGAAAAGACAGGGAATGGCACTAAGCCATGATGCTCATTTGGAGAGCTGGGGCGGTACGGTGGCACAGTGGTTAGCACTGATGCCTCACACAGCCAGGGACCCGGGTTCAATTCCTGGCCTTGGGTCACTGTTTGTGCAGAGTCTGCATGTTCTCCCCGTGTCTGCGTGGGTTTCCTCTGGGTGCTCCGGGTTCCTCCCACAGTCTGAAAGACATGCTGGTTGGGTGCATCGCCCTCAAATGCTAAATTCTCCCTCAGTGTATCTGAACAGGCACCGGAGTGTGGCGACTAGGGGATTTTCATTGCAGTGTTAATGTTAGCCTATTTGTGACACTAATAAATAAACTTTAAACTTTAAAACTGGTGCAGACACAATGGGCTGAATGGCCTCCTTCTGTGCCGTAGTGATTCGATGATTCAGTTTTCGAATTAGTGAAAGCATGTGTATCACTGCTTTGTGATGCTTTATATATATAAATATATATGTTTCAGGTGAATTTTATATCAACTGTGTTTCACACCCATGATCAGGCATTCTAACACCATTCCATAATATGGTGGCACTGTGGTATTGTCACTGGATTAGTAATCCAGAGACATAGGCTGATGCTCTGGGGACATGGGTTCAAATCCTACCATGGCAGCTGGTGGAATTTAAACGAACAAATCTGGAATATAAATCAAAGATAGTAATCATGGCAACGAGCATTGATTGTCATAAAACCCATCTGGTTCACTAATGTCCTTTAGGGAAAGAAATCTGCTGTCCTTACCTGGAATGGCTTACATGTGGCTCCAGAGCCACAGCAATGTGGTTGACCCTTAACTGCCCTGTGAAACAGCCGAGCGAGACACTCATTTCAAGGGCAATTAGAGATGGGCAATAAATGTTGGCCCAGCCAGCGACACCCACATCATATGAAAGAATAGAAAATGGTAAAATCCAGAAATGATTTGCTCCTAAGCATTGTGGACTAGAGAGAATAGAGTGGAGTGACACATAATGTTTATGTCCACTTAGGAGAGCTGAGACGCTCTCAACTTCACATCTCAATTGAAAAACAGCGCCTTTGACAGTGCAGCACCTCCTCAGTACTGCACCGGAGTGACAGCTTAGCATCTTGTGGAGTGATATTTCAGCCCCTCATTGCTCACCCTTGTGAGAGAGGACTGAACGACACACAACTGGTTAAATAGGGCACTAGGGAGCAGTGATTGGAAAAGTAAATGGACAGGAAGGGAAATGTAAGTCAGTGGTCAGAAGAGATAGAGTAGGAAGAGAATTGGAAAACTATGGGATAGGGAAGGCATTGGTAGAGATGGGGTGGAGGTCACTGAGAGTGAAAGAAATACAAGGAAGAGATAGGAAGTTAAAGATGGAATGCCACGGGTTACAATTCCCATAGCCCACTCAAACATGAGATTTACTAGGATGCTGCCGGGACTTGGTGGTTTGAGTTATAAGGAGGTGCTGGATAGACTGGGACTTTTTTCTCTGGAGCGTAGGAGGCAAGGGGGTGATCTTATAGAGGTCTATAAAATAATGAGGGGCATAGATAAGCTTTTTCCAAAGATAGGGGAGTCTAAAACTAGAGGGCATATGTTTTAAGGTGAGGGGGGAGAGATACAAAAGGGCCCAGAGGGGCAATTTTTTCACACAGAGGGTGGTGAGTGTCTGGAACAAGCTGCCAGAGGTATAGTAGAGGCGGGTACAATTTTGTCTTTTAAGAACTATTTAGACAGTTACATAGGTAAGATGGGTATAGAGGGATATGGGCCAAATGCAGGCAATTGGGACTAGATTAGTAGTTAAATGGACAAGTTGGGCCGATGGACCTGTTTCCATGCTGTAAATCTCTATGACTCTTTCAGCTCTGGACACTTTTTCTGTCTCACTCAGCAATTATGAAGCCATTCATTCTGTGCATCCCTATGGACATTGCAACAGTTTGAGGTTCAGCTTGTTTCAACACTGATACTGGGGTTTCTGCCCGGTGACAAGGGTGTGACCTGCTGTCAATGCATTGATAGGTCCCTCGGCTCAGTTCAAGGGTCAGTGATGAGCAGTCAATTTTGGTCAGTCAGTTTTAATCCAAAGAAAAGTGAGTGGGACATGGGGCGATCACAAGAAGTGTCAGGCAGGTTCCCATGAGTTAAAGGAAAACTGTGAGATTTATTATACCAATCCAAGTAAAGTAATCGCTAGAGCTTCTGATGAAGTAGTAACTGAGTTGGACTGCCACTCCAGGCCTAGTCTCTTACCTTCAAATGATTATCTATCTCACTCGACCTTCTGCCGAAGGCCAGGCAAGACCATTCCTGAGGACAACTCAGTCTAAGGTAAATAGACCATGCCCCCCCCTTATTAAGGCACAGCAGGATCGGGTCAAGCCTGGGGGGAGTGGTTTCTGATTGGGTCAGGTTGTATTGGGTCGGGCAAAGTGGGGGAGGGGGTGCGGGTGGGAGGAGGGTGGTGCTAGGGAGAGAGGGGGCTGCCATGACAGGGTCAGAGGGTGTCAATGCTACTGTTACCCGGAAGCTAAAGCTAGTTTTAATTCCTCTAACATTTTCTGGGTAACTATTGCTGTGTGACAGTTGGAATCATATAAAATTTGCGATTGAAGTTGCATTGTTGGATGGTTTCCAGTGCAGGGCAATGGTCCAGTGGCAGTCTGGAACATCCGTGAGGGTTTCCCAGTGCACCCAGAGCTCAAAAGTAATGGGCCGACTTTCACACACACAAATCCACACTGAAAGTTCACAATTGACACTGAGAGATTGGAGAGCAGCAGAGATTGGTGACATTTGAGAATTTACAGAAAGCCGTGTGATTTTCCTTTGGTAATCTGGAAGCTTTCATTTAACAATGTAAATGGCTGCTTTGGCCGTTCATCTGGATACGGAACTGCTGGGCTGAATCCTTTGAAGAAATCTGTGTCTGCAGCAGGGGCGTCCCTGGGTCCTCACTCAGATAACAGGGTTCAAACTCGCAATGTGGGATCAGGGAGAAGGAAGAAGGAGAGAGCATCCTGGTTTTGGGAATGCTGATGTGGATCCCATGTTTCTGCTCAGCCCAGGAATTGTTCCTCTTTCTGTGCCATCTGCTCTCTGGGATGTGCAGCTCTCTGCGCCTGTGCTGTCTGGGTCTGTGCTGTCTGCTGTCTGGGTCTGTGCTGTCTGCTGTCTGGGTCTGTGCTGTCTGCTGTCTGGGTCTGTGCTGTCTGCTCTCTGCATCTGTGCTGCATTCTGCGTCTGTGCTGTCTGCTCTCTGGGTCTGTGCTGTCTGCTCTCTGGGTCTGTGCTGTCTGCTCTCTGGGTCTGTGCTGTCTGCTCTCTCGGTCTGTGCTGTCTGCTCTCTCGGTCTGTGCTGCACTCTGCGTCTGTGCTGCATTCTGCGTCTGTGCTGCGCTCTGTGTCTGTGCTGTCTGCTGTCTGGGTCTGTGCTGTCTGGGTCTGTGCTGCACTCTGCGTCTGTGCTGCATTCTGCGTCTGTGCTGCTCTCTGGGTCTGTGCTGCTCACTCTCTGGGTCTGTGCTGTCTGCTCTCTGGGTCTGTGCTGTCTGCTCTCTGGGTCTGTGCTGTCTGCTGTCTGGGTCTGTGCTGTCTGCTGTCTGGGTCTGTGTTGCTCTCTGGGTCTGTGCTGTCTGCTCTCTGGGTCTGTGCTGTCTGCTGTCTGGGTCTGTGTTGCTCTCTGGGTCTGTGCTGTCTGCTCCTTGGGTCTGTGCTTTCTGCTGTCTGGTCTGTGCTGTCTGCTCTCTGGGTCTGTGCTGTCTGGTCTGTGCTGCTCTCTGGGTCTGTGCTGTCTGCTCTCTGGGTCTGTGCTGTCTGGGTCTGTGCTGTCTGGGTCTGTGCTGTCTGCTCTCTGGGCCTGTGCTGTCTGCTCTCTGGGTCTGTACTGTCTGCTGTCTGGATCTGTGCTGCCTGCTCTCTGGGCCTGTGCTGTCTGCTCTCTGGGCCTGTGCTGTCTGCTCTCTGGGTCTGTGCTGTCTGCTCTCTGGGTCTGTGCTGTCTGCTCTCTGGGTCTGTGCTGTCTGCTCTCTGGGCCTGTGCTGTCTGCTCTCTGGGCCTGTGCTGTCTGCTCTCTGGGTCTGTGCTGTCTGCTCTCTGGGTCTGTGTCTCAGCTTGTATCTGCTGCTCTTACAATGTTCCAACATTTTGGTGAGTCTTTAGTTTTTTTGCCCTTCCTTCAAAGATCTCTTTTCTTGCCAGCCCGATATCTCTTTCAGGTTCGCTGGGTCTTTTACTCGCTGCCACCATGTTTCACTGTGTGTTGAGGATTGAGATGGGGATTTTTGGAATTGTGTATTTTCCCAGAGTATGCTGCTTGAATCTATAGTTTCTCAGAAGCGCGACTCTATATTTACAGCAAGTATTTACACAACTGGACCTCAACATAGTTTGGAGTTTCTCCTCCTTCCAGATCACTCTTACTTCCCAGTCATGTGACCTAAATCATTGTTACATTAACTTCATAATGTTAACCCTTTACTCTACACCACCAATCTACCTGTTGCAGATGCATCTGACCATGACAGTTTTGGTAGGCTTGACCATCACACAGTCCTTGTGACAGTGAGGTCCCACCTTCACAAAGAGGATGTTCTCCATCATGTTGTGTGGCTCTAACACATTCCGACAAGATTTGGATTCAGGAGAGGTCCAGCATCGGCAAACTAGGCATCCAGGATGCACTGTGAGCCATCGGCAATTCAGTTATATCCACCCACAATCTGTAACAGCAGAGCCTGACATATCCCCTCTTTATCCATTACCATCAAGCCAGGTAACCAACCCCGATTTAATGACCGTGGGAGAACAGGAGAGGAACAGCAGTTTCACCAGTGCGAACCTGGTGAAACTGAGACAAAGGTCTATACATATGGTAAACAGAGGAAGCAGCAAGTGATAGGCAGAGCTAAGCAATCCCACAAACAGCAGATCAGATCTAAGCTCTGCAGTCCTGCCACATCCAGTCGTGAATGGTGATGGACAATTAAGACCTGAACTACATTCAGGCTGATTGACACTTTTGCCATACAAGTGCCAAACAACGGCCATCTCCAACGAGAGGATCTAATCAATTCCCTTTGACATTCAATGGCGTTACCATCGCTGAATCCCCCACTATCTACATCCTGGGGGTTACCATTGATCAAAAACTAAACTGAACTAGCCATATAAATACTGTGGTTACCAGAGCAGGTCAGACAGCTAAGAACTCTGTGGAGGCTAACTCAGTTTCTAACTCCCCAAGCCTTGTCACCATGTACAAGGCACAAGTCAAGAGTGTGATGGAATACTCTCCACTTGCCTGGATGACTGCAGCTCCAACAACACTCAAGAAGCTCAACACCATCCAAGACAAAGCAGCCCACTTGATTGCTACCCCATCACCACCTTAAACATTTACTCCCTCCACTACCAATGTTTTTGCTGCCCTTATCGTTCTAGATGTTAGTGGTCATGGGTTTGGAAGGTGCTGCCTAAGGAGCCTTGGTGATGTCCTGTAGTGCATCTTGTAGGTGGCACACATGGCTGCTGCTGTGCGACAGTGGTGGAGGGAATGAATGTTGAAGGTGGTTGATGGGGGGCTGCTTTGAAATGGATGGTGTCGAGCTTCCCTGTTGGAGCTGAACCTGGAGATTGGGAACTCTGCAGCGAGTGATGATCCTGACTCCCCAAAGCCACAATCCACAAGACGCAGTCAGGAGTGTAATGGGAAATTCCCCACTCGCCTGGGTAATTGCTGCTGCAAGAACACTCAAAAAGCTGGACACCATCCAGGACAAAACTGCCGCTTGTTCACCAACTTATCCACAACTTTCAACATTCACTCCCTATTTGTCTGTTCATTATCCTAGACACTTTACTGAATGTTTACCTAAAGATCAAGGATATTCTCCTAAGAATAGCGAACTGATACTGCTCATGAGAGTTATCAAAGTTGAGAGAGGAAAAATAATTGGTTGCATGCCCAAATTGAGGCCGCCTAACTTCACACAACTAGGATAGGAGCACACACCACTCCTCGGTTGGACAATATCTCGACAAACTGCTTTTCAGATGCTGCTGGCTATGCACAAACTTCCCAAACAACAGCACCAAGTGATCTCAAATTCAATAACAATCAGAAACTGTCCCAAAATAAGGGTTTGACAGCTTCAGGGACAAGGAAGGAGACTCAGTTGCAGACATCCAATGTCCTAAACAGCAAGTTCATTCTGTTCACCAAGTGAGGGAACAGGCACTGAGCTGTCAGGCTCCAGTACAAGAGTCAGGGTTCCACTTTATTTTCTCATTAAAACCCCTGTCCTGGTAAAAACATTGCACTGTCAGGAAATAAGGCTGCGTTCTCCACAACTTAGTGTGTCTAAATGTAGCAATGCCCATGCCCCACAAATGAATAAAAACAAATTGCTTTGCCTTCAACTGATTGCTTCCTCAGCCTGGAATTTCTGCAGTTCTTTCAGCACTGATGTGGGAGATCAGTGAGAGAGGAACTTCCCAGGACTGTTTCCAACCAACAAGCATCGATTTTAATTCTCTCAATCTGCAATCGGTGTAAATCAAGCCATGGCTGGACAGTTAAAATGGGGATAGGCTGAGTTAATCCACTGAATTGGGAAAGTCAAATTAGTCACACTACAATAGAGGAGGAATTTCTGAAGTGTTTACAGGATGGTTTTCTGGACTAATATGTTGAGGAACCAACAAGAGAATAGATCATCTGGATTGGGTATTGTGCAATGACACAGAATTAGTTGACAATCTAGTTGTGAGAGATGAGTGACCATAATATGGTAGAATTCTTTGTCAAGCTAGATAGTGATGTCGTTGATTCTAAGACCAGAGTCCTAAATCTCAATAAAGGTAACTATGATGGTATGAGGCATGAATTGGCCATGACGGACTGGGAAACATTACTGAAAGGGAAGACAGTGGACAGGCAATGGCAGGCATTTAAAGAACAAATCGGTGAACTCCAGAAGTTGTTTATTCCTGTTTGATGCAAGAGTGGTAAGGGAATTGTGGCCAAACCATGGTTTACAAGGGAAATTAGAGATAGTATCAGCTTCAAGGAAGAAGCATACACATTGGCAAGAAAAAGCTATAGGCCTGAGGATTGGGATCAGTTTAAAATTCAGCAAAGGAGGACAAAGGGATTGATTAAGAAGGGGAAAATAGAGTATGAGAGTGAGATAGTGGGGAACATAAGAACTGACTGTAAAAGTTTCTATAGGTATGTAAAGAGAAAAAGATTGAGAAAAACGAATGTAGGCCCCTTACAGTCAGAAACGGGAGAATTCATAACGGGGAATAAAGAAATGGCCAAGGAATTAAATTTGTACTTTGCTTCAGTCTTCACAAAGGAAGACATGAATAATGTACCAGAAGTTCTGAAAGAAACAAGTTTTAGTGAGGAGCTGAAGGAAATCAGCATTAGTAGAGAAATGATTTTGGGAAAATTAATCAGATTGAAGGTGGATAAATCTCCAGGCCTGATAATCTTCATCCCAGAGTGCTTAAGGAAGTGGCCCTGGAAATAGAAGTTTCATTGGTGATCATTTTTCAAAATTCTTTGGCTCTGGACTGGTTCCTCCAGATTGGAGGATAACTATTCAAAAAGGGAGCTAGAGAGAAAACAGGGAGACCAGTGAGCCTGATGTCAGTACTGGGGAAGTTGCTCGAGTCCATTATCAGGGATTTCATAACTCAGCAGTTGGAAGGCAGTGGTATAATCAGACAAAGTCAGCATGGATTTACAAAAGGGAAATCATGCATGACGAATCTATTGGAATTCTTTGAGGATGTAATTCATAGAGTTGACAGAGGAGAACCAGTGGATGTGGTTTATTTAGACTTTCAGAAGGTTTTCGACAAGGTCTCATATAACAGACTATGTAAAGTTAAAGCACATGGGATTGCAGGTAATGCCTTGAGATGGATAGAAAGCAGGTTAGCTGATAGGAAGCAAAGAGTTGGCATAAATGGGTCTTTTTCTGATTGGCAGGCAGTGACTAGTGGGGTTCCACAGGAATCTGTGCTAGGACCCTAACTGTTCACATTATATATTAATGACTTGGAAGAGGGAACTAAATGTATTATCTCCAAATTTGCAGATGATATAAAGTTGAGTGGGAGGGTGAGCTGTGAGGAAGAAAAAGAGATGCTTCAGCGTGATTTGGTCAGGCTGAATGTGTGGGCTTATGCATGGCAGATGCAGTATAATGTGGATAAATGTGAGATTATCCACTTGGTAGTAATAATAGGAAGACAGATTATTATTTGAATGGGTGTAAATTGAGAGAGGTGGATACTCAACAAGACATTGGCGTCCTCGTGCATCAGTTGCTGAAAGTAAACACACAGGTACACCAGGCAGTAAAGAAGGCAAATGGTATGTTGCCCTTCATGGTGAGAGGATTTGAGTATAGGGATAGGAATGTTTTGCTGCAATTGTATAGGGCATTGGGGAGGCCACACCTGGAGTATTGTGTGAAAGTTTGGTGTCCTAATCTGAGGAAAGATGTCCTTGCTATAGAGGCAATACAGCGAAGAATTACCAGGCTGATTCCTGGGTTGGCAGGTCTGTTGTATGAGGAGAGCCTGAGTCAGTTAGAGTTGTATTCACTGGAGTTCAGAAGAATGAGAAGGGATCTCACAGAAACTTAGTAAATTCTACCAGGGTTAAACAGGGTAGATTCAGAAAGAATGCCCCAATGTGTCAAGAACTAGGGGTCATAGTTTGAGAATAAGAGATAAACCTATTAGGACTGAGGTGTGGAGAAATTTCTTCACCCAGAGGGTGGTAAATGTGTGGAATTCTCTATCACAGAAAGTAGTTGAGGGCAAAAATGTGTAATTTCAAGAAGAAATTAGATATCGCTCTTGGGGCTAAAGGGATCAAGAGATATGGGGGGAAGGGGAATCGGGATATTGAATTCAATGATCAGCCATGATCAGAGTGAATGGTGGACCAGGCTCAAAGGACCAAATGGCCTCCTCCTGCTTCTAGTTTCCATGTTTCTATGAATCCCTGCCCTGATCAGGCCAAGTGCAGGTAGCCAGGTTTATGATATTGTGTGCATGCCACTGTAATGTAAAAGGTGCTCAGCAGAACAAGGGTTAACATAGGGTTGAAACAAAGCACTGCACATGGTATGATGTATAGAGTCACATGGTAATAGACTCAGAAAGAATATTCTGGAAGCTTACCTGCATTGGAGGAGCAGCTCCATGCATGAAAGTAACCTGGGATCTGTAATTAGTTAAATACTAACAATAAGCAGTTCATGTTTAAACATACAAGCCTCAAGATCTCATTGAGACATCTAAAGAACGCCTATTACACTGCTCTGAGTCAGTGAATTCTTCATTAATGATACAAAAGCAAAATTATACAAATACAGGAAATCTGAAATAAAAACAGGAAATATTGGAAAAAATTCAGCAGGTCTGGCAGTGTCTGTGGAGAGAGAAACAGAGTTAACATTACAGGATGATGACCTATCATCAGAGCTTTGTTTAAGAAAGCTGATTGGACACTGAGGATATAATCAGGGCCCTGGCGGTCTGGGATTGAATCTGCTGACCTCACCAGCGTTGAGGCTTTCACCCACTGCAGGGCAAACCTGTTGGATCCACGTGGAGAGCCAGAACTAGGGCCAGGTAAGTTCATTGGAGGGTTTTACTGTGTGGATTGACTGGGAGGGCCCCTCCTGGAGCCACATGGAAATTACACCCCTCTGATCTCTGGAGGAGATTTGGATATATTCCTGCCCTGCCGTCTTCATGTGTAGCATTTCAATGAACATTTTAAATACAAATAGGTATGCTCTCCTTCAAGAGAGAATTATCAGCACCTCACGAAGCTGCAGCTATCCGCAGCTAAAAACTGCTATAGTCACATTAGAGGTGCATGAGGGTGGTAGAAAAGAATACAAACAATGCAGAACAGGAGACCATTTGGCCCATCATGCCTCTGCCAGCCCTTTGAAAGAGATACCCACTAGTTACACCTGCCCTGTGGACTTGCAATTTTTATATTTTTAAGTATTTATTCAATTCCCTTCTGAAAGTTATTGCTGTATCGACTTCACTGTCCTGTCAGTAATGCAGAACATAGTGGGCAGGATTCCCCGACCTTGTTCACCCCACCGCCACTGCCAGCCAGAATGGAGGATTTGGCACTCAGTCAAATCTCCATTCACTGCAGTGGGACCAGAGAATCCCAGCTGCGGGCGAGGTCGGGGAATCCCAGCCGTGGGCGAGTCGGAGAATCCCAGCTGCGGGCAAGTCGGAGAATCCCAGCTGTGGGCGAGTCGGAGAATCCCAGCTGCGGGCGAGGTCGGGGAATCCCAGCCGCGAGCGAGGTCGTAGAATCCCAGCTGCGGGCGAGTTGGAGAATCCCAACTGCGGGCGAGGTCGGAGAATCCCAGCCGCGGGCGAGGTCGGAGAATCCCAGCTGCGGGTGAGGTCGGAGAATCCCAGCCGCGAACGAGGTCGGAGAATCCCAGCTGCAGGCGAGGTCGGAGAATCCCAACTGCGGGCGAGGTCGGAGAATCCCAGCCGCGGGCGAGGTCGGAGAATCCCAGCTGCGGGCGAGTCAGGGAATCCCAGCTGCGGGCGAGTCGGAGAATCCCAGCTGTGGGCGAGGTCGGGGAATCCCAGCTGCGGGCGAGTTGTAGAGTCCCAGCCGCGTGCAAGTCGGAGAATCCCAGTTACGGGCGAGGTCGGAGAATCCCAGCCGCGGGCGAGGTCGGGGAATCCCAGCCGCGGGCGAGGTCGGAGAATCCCAGCCGCGGGCGAGGTCGGAGAATCCCAGCCGCGGGCGAGTCAGGGAATCCCAGCTGCGGGCGAGTCAGGGAATCCCAGCTGTTGGGCGAGGTCGGAGAATCCCAGCCGCGGGCGAGGTCGGGGAATCCCAGCCGCGGGCGAGTCGGAGAATCCCAGTTACGGGCGAGGTCGGAGAATCCCAGTTACGGGCGAGTCGGAGAATCCCAGTTACGGGCGAGTCGGAGAATCCCAGCTGCGGGCGAGGTCGGAGAATCCCAGTTACGGGCGAGGTTGGAGAATCCCAGCCGCGGGCGAGGTCGGAGAATCCCAGTTACGGGCGAGGTCGGAGAATCCCAGCCACAGGTGATATTGGAGAATCCCAGCCATGGGCGCGATCAGAGAATCCTGGCCAGTGTCTGACTAGCATATTACACAGTAGAAATCAGGCTGTGTTTGCTGCTAACATCATATGTGCACAGTTGTGTGCTGATGGTGGGTGCAGGTTGATATCTGCCACCTTAATGGGGACAATGTGAAACATCAACCCAGTTAATTTACTTTCAGGAACAATGAGCCAAATATCAAAAAGTGACTGTCAGTACTTTGCAAAATCAGATTTGGTTCTGCAATGTCATTGACTGGCTGCATTTTTCCGTTACTCCCTCTCTATTTATCTCTCTCTGTTATGATGACCACGGGGGATTATCAATAGCTCTCCCCATGGGCCTCGTAGAGTACGAGCTCCCCTACTGACCAAGTGGAGGCTGGCCCAGTAGGGAAAGGGCAGCAGGGGGTTTAAAACCAGCTGGCTCCATTTAGGCTGGCAGTCAAAGGACTCCGGGGCTTGACCTGTACACTAAAGCCGCAGAAGTGGTACCTTATTTATTCACGTTGTAAACAAAGGGTGTTGGTGAGGGGAGTCCGGCCTCGGCGAGGTTAGTACACTCTCTATCTCATTTTGTTTCTTTGGAGCAGGGTAAAGTTCTGAGACATCGCAGGCCCTGGGTGCAATCCGGTCACCATACACTCCGCGGTGGAATGTCTGCACTGCTGACACTCAGAGAGCAGGTGGGAGGCTGCTATGAGCTACAGGCGCGAGTGTCAATGGCCAGAGGCTTTCTCTCTCTGCCTGGCTGCAGTTCTGGGGAATGTAGCAGATGGTAAGGGTCATCGGTCAGTGAACGGTCGTGCCGACACCTGCAAAATGCCACGTTTGGCCTATTTAAGATCAATGGGAACCAGTGGGCAGGCAGGTACTGGTGGCCATCTTGCATTGGCAGGAGACACAGTGTTACAATTCACAGCTTGTACTGCACTCAGGACTGTAAGGCCCGATGGGACTAACCCCACTGATGCGCTATCAATAAGGCGAAAGACTACCGATGTGCCAATACAAGTGTAGGCTTTGATTCACAACAGAATCAGGAGCAGATCCCAACAAGTAACCGACCTGGACTGAACAAGGGGGAGGAGACAGCCACCTTTATACTAGGTGCCGAGGGGAGGAACCAAACTGGAAGGGGGAGTGTCCAGGTATGACAAACACACACAACGGTGGTCCATATAGGACAAAGGCACAACTGAGGTCCACCACATTCACCCCTTCCTTTAAAAAAAACAACACAGGGGTGAAGCGGAAACAATATCACAAGTCCAGACGAACTGGTGGCTTGATCCGCCGTCGCGATCGTCGTAGTGCAGGTCGCAGAGTCGTCCGAGCAGGGAGCGCTGTCGGCCCAGGCTCCGTACAGTGAGCGTCGAGAGAAGGCGCTGGGTGGTGTGAAGCGGACCGATCCGTCGTCCCGTCCAGTCGTCGGGTACTGCGTGGCGACGGCTCCGGCGACTCAAGCGAGCTGTACACAGGGGCGAGAGGAGTGAGCAGTGGCCCTGGTGGCGTATGGGGAACAATGGGAACCGGAGCTGGGGGGTGGGGGGCCGCAACAGGGTCTGGGCGCACTACACTGGGGACAGGGACTGAGGGAGGAAGAGGCGCAGCAACCTCCGAGTGGACAACACCAGGGACCGTGGGGCGGAAGGACGTGGTGACCTCAGGGGCACCCGCGGGTGCCAAGTCACGGGCAGAAAGCGTGTTCTCCCACCCATCAGGGTACGCTACGTAAGCGTATTGAGGATTAGCGTGGAGCAATTGGACCTCCTCGATCAAGGGATCTGCCTTATGGGTCCGGACATACATCCGAAGCAGGACGGGCCCCGGGGACATCAGCCAATCCGGGAGCGAAGTACCTGAGGAGGACTTCCTGGGAAACGAAAACATCCGCTCGTGAGGGGTCGTATTGGTCGCTGTGCACAAGAGTGACCTAATGGAATGTAATGCGTCTGGAAGGACGTCTTGCCAACGGCTGACTGGAAGGCCCCTAGACCGTAACGCTAATAGAACGGCCTTCTAGACAGTTGCGTTCTCCCGCTCTACTTGACCATTGCCCCTGGGGCTATAGCTAGTGGTGCGGCTGGAAGCAACGCCTTTGGCGAGCAGGTACTGTCTCAGCTCGTCACTCATGAAAGAGGACCCACGATCGCTATGAACATAGGCTGGGAAGCCGAACAGGGTGAAGAGCGTGTTCAGGGTCCGAATCACTGTAGTCGTGGTCATGTCCGGGCAGGGAAAGGCAAAAGGGAAACGTGAGTATTCATCAATGATATTCAGGAAATAAACATTGCGGTTAGAGGATGGAAGGGGGCCTTTAAAATCAATGCTAAGGCGCTCAAACGCGCGAGTGGCCTTTACAAGGTGCGCCCTACCTGGCCGGTAGAACTGCGGTTTGCACTCAGCGCAGACCCTGCATTGCCTGGTAATCATCCGGACTTCCTCGAGGGAGAAGGGCAGGTTACGGGACTTGACAAAATGGAAAAATCTGGTGACACCCGGATGACAGAGGTCATTATGGAAGGACTGTAGCTGGTCCAGTTGGGCGCTGGCGCATGATCCACGGGACAGGGCATCTGGGGGCTCATTGAGCTTCCCGGGCCGGTACATGATGTCATATCTGTAGGTGGAGAGCTCAATCCTCCACCGCAAGATCTTGTCATTCTTAATCTTGCCCTTTTGCCTGGTGTTAAACAGGAAGGCAACTGACCGCTGGTCCGTAATTAAGGTGAACCGTTGGCCCGCAAGATAATGGCGCCAGTGCCGGACGGCTTCCACGATGGCCTGGGCCTCCTTCTCGACCGAGGAGTGTCGAATCTCAGGGCCTTGTAAGGTCCGGGAAAAGAAGGCCACCGGACGGCCCCTCTGGTTATGGGTGGCGGCTAGGGCAAAGTCAGATGCATCACTTTCCACTTGGAATGGGATGGATTCATCCACAGCATGCATCGCGGCCTTCGCGATGTCCGCTTTGATGTCGTCGAAGGCCCGACGGGCCTCCTCCGCCAAGGGAAAAGAGGTCGATTTTAGGAGCGGACGGGCTTTATCCGTGTAACGGGGAACCCACTGGGCATAGTAGGAGAAGAAGCCCAGGCATCTCCTCAGTGCTTTGAGGGTAGTAGGGAAGGGAAAGCTGCATAAGGGGACACATGCGGGATGGGTCAGACCAAGGACACCATTTTCTATCACATACCCAAGGATGGCGAGGCGGCGTGTCCGGAAAACACACTTCGCCTCATTATATGTGAGGTTCAGGAGAGTGGCCGTACGGAGGAATTTTTGTAGGTTGGCATCATGATCCTGCAGGTCATGGCCGCAGATGGTGACATTATCCAGATACGGGAAAGTGGCTCGTAGCCCGTGCTGGTCTACCATTTGATCCATGGCCCGCTGGAAGACCGAGACCCCATTGGTGACACCAAAGGGGACTCGGAGGAACTGGTAGAGGCGGCCATCCGCCTCAAAGGCAGTATATGGGCGATCCTCCGAGCGGATAGGGAGCTGGTGGTAAGCCGATTTTAAATCGATCGTCGAGAAAACCCTATAGTGCGCGATGCGGTTGACTATGTCCACGATACGGGGAAGAGGATACGCATCTAGTTGGGTATACCTGTTTATGGTCTGGCTATAGTCAATCACCATGCAGTGTTTCTCCCCCGATTTAACTACGACCACTTGCGCCCTCCAGGGGCTGGTGCTGGCCTGGATAATCCCTTCCCGGAGCAACCGTTGTACCTCGGACCGAATGAAGGCCCGGTCATCCGCACTATAGCGCCTACTCTTGGTGGCTATAGGCCTAAAATCCGGGGTGAGGTTATCAAATAGGGCCGGGGGGGGGGGGGGGTGATCTTGAGGGTCGAGAGACTGCAGGTGGTGCGCGAGGGGCGCTGCAGTGATGGTGCCTTGCAGACGGAGAGCGGGGGGTAAGGGCCATCATACTGCAGGGTGACGCTCCTATGATGGCTGAGGAAATCTAACCCCAGCAGTACAGCTGCGCAGAGTCGCGGCAGCACGAGGAGCCGAAAACGCTCGTAGACTGTGCCCTGTACCGTCAGCGTCACCAAGCAGCACCCGAGGACCTCCACCGAGTGGGAATTCGAGGCCATGGAGATGGTCTGGCTCCAGGGTCGCACGGGAAGGACATATTGACGCACTGTGCGAGGGTGTATAAAACTTTCTGTGCTCCCACAGTCGAACAGGCAGTTTTCTGCATGACCATTTACCTTGATCTCCATTATTGACATGGAGAGTTGTTGAGGCTGCGACTGGTCCAAGCAAATCGATGCCACCATCGAATCAAAGAAGAATCCGTCTTCGTCGCCGTCTGATGACGTCACGGATAAAGCTTCCTGCTCAGCGCGTCTTGATGCCAGTCTCAAAGATGGCGATTCCCGCGCTTCCGGTGACCGCATCAAAGATGGCGATTCGCGCACAGCCGCCGCCTGCATCAAAGATGGCTGCGCCCGCGGAACACATGTGGCGCCACGAGGCTTCGGAAGCGGCTTTGCCCGGCAGACTTTAGCGAAGTGGCCTAGCTTACCGCATCCGGAGCAAATCGCGTCCTTCGCCGGGCAGCAACGCCGAGGGTGCTTGGGTAGGCTGCAAAAGTAACATTTGGGCCCCGCCAGAACAGCCGTCGCGGTGGAGCCCTCGGTAGAACGGGATACAAGGTAAGACCCGAGATTATGAGAGGCCGCTTCTAACGTTTCAGCCATTGTGGCTGTTCTTCAGAGATCTAGGTCATCTTGTTCCAGCAGGCGCTGCCGGATGTATGTAGACTCAATGCCCGCAACGTAGGCATCGCGGATCAGGTCCTCTGTGTTCTGAGCTGCTGTAACAGCCTTACCGTCACAAGCTCGAGCTAGGACCCGCAGGGCGCGCTGAAATTGGGCGCACGATTCTCCTGGCTGCTGCTTGCGGGTAGTTAGGAGATGTCTGGCATAAACCACGTTAGGGCTCTTTCGGAACTGCCCTTTTAGGAGTTCGATAACGTGCGCGTATGTAGCAGTGTCCCGGAAGATTCCATAGACAGCTTCGCTTACCCGGGCACGGAGCACGTGGAGTTTAGCATCATCGGTGTCGATGGCCGTAGCGGTGTTGACGAATGCTTCGAAGCAGTCCAACCAATGATCAAATTTATCAGAGGCTCCAACCTCTTGAGGGTCTAATGCTAACTTGTCGGGTTTTAGAAACTGCTCCATGCTGGTAACTGTTGTGAATAAAATTGATGCGCTATCAATAAGGCTATCAATAAGACTACCGGTGTGCCAATACAAGTGTAGGCTTTTATTCACAACAGAATCAGGAGCAGATCCCAACAAGTAACCGACCTGGACTGAACAAGGGGGAGGAGACAGCCACCTTTATACTAGGTGCCGAGGGGAGGAACCAAACTGGAAGGGGGTGTGTCCAGGTATGACAAGCACACACAACGGTGGTCCATATGGGACAAAGGCACAACTGAGATCCACCACACCCACTTCAACCTAATGTGGCCCAGCATTAACCTGACTCTAGTCTCCATCCAGGGCTAAGACCCTCTCCCCCACTGCCCACCCCAAATCCTTGACCCCAGCCTACAATTGCACTACAAGCCAGGAATAACTGCAAGTTCCTGCTTCCAGGCTCTGCCAGGACAGGGAATACAATTCCATTTTTACTATTAGAGAATGTCTGGATTGTAATTGTCCAATAAATGACATTAATCCAGAATTCTAATGGAGATAAACATTGCAATGTGTTTCACAGGATGGACATCTCTGAACCAAAGGAAGAGGGGGGATCATAAACATTGGCAAAGAGGTGGGTTTTAAGGAGGATGTTAAAGATGTAGAGGGTGGTGGAGATACAGATAGGTTCAGGGGGGAGTCGGGTCCAGGTCAGCCAGGTCCGGGTCGGTCGGGTTCGGGTCAGTCAGGTCCGGGTCGGTCGGATCTGGGTCGGTCAGTCGGGACCAGGTCAGTCGGGTCCGGGTCGGTCCGGCCCTCGTCAATCGGGTCCGGGTCAGGCGGTTCTGGGTCAGTCGGTTCCGGGTCGGTCGGGTCCGGGTCAGTCAGTCGGGACCAGGTCAGTCGGGTCCGGGTTGGTCGGGTCCGGGTCAGTCGAGTCCGGGTCAGTCAGGTCCAGGTCGGTTGGGTCCGGGTCGGCCGGGTCCGGGTCAGTGGGTTGGGTCCGGGTCACTCAGTTCCGGGTCAGTCGGGTCCGGGTCGGTCGGTTCTGGGTCGGTCGGTTCTGGGTCAGCCGGGTCCGAGTCGGTCGGTTCCGGGTCAGTCGGTCAGGTTGGTCGGGTCCGGGTCCAGGTCCAGGTTGGTCGGGTCTGGGCCGGTTGCGTGCGGGTCTGGGCCGGTTGGGATGGGGTCGGTCGGTTGGGTGCGGGTCCAGGTCGGTCGGGTCTGGTTGTGGTCGGTCGGGTTCGGCTCCGGGTCAGTCGGGTCCAGGTCAGTCAGGGCCTGGTCAATCGGGTCCGGGTCAGTCAGTTCTGGGTCAGTCAGGTCCAGGTCGGTCGGTCAGGTCGGTCGGGTCCAGGTCAGTCGGGTCCGGGTTGGCCGGATCCGGGTCAGTCGGTCGGGTACAGGTTGGTCGGGTCCGGGTCGGTCAGGTCCGGGTCGGTCGGGTCCGGGTCGGTCGGGTCCAGGTCGGTCGGGTCCAGGTCGGTCAGGTCCGGGTCAGACGGTTCTGGGTCGGTCGGTCGGTTGGTTCCGGGTCGGTCGGGCCCTGGACAATCGGGTCCGGGTCAGTCGGTTCCAGGTCAGTCGGTTCCGGGTCTGTCCGGTCCAGGTGGGTCGGGTCCGGGTCAGTCGGTTCTGGGTCGGTTGGGTCCGGGTCCGAGTCAGTCAGTCGGGTCCAGGTCAGTCGGAACTGGGTCGGTCGAATCTGGGTCAGTCGGGTCCGGGTTAGTCGGGTCCAGGTCGGTCGGGTCCGGGTGGGTCGGATCGGGGTCAGTCAGGTCCAGGTCGGTCGGGTCCGGTTGGGTCGGATCCGGGTGGCTCGGGTCCAAGTCAGTTAGTTCCAGGTCGGTCTGTCGGGTCTGGGTCAGTCGGTCGGGTCCTGGTCGGTCTGGCCCGGGTCAGTCGGTCAGGTCCAGGTGGGTCGGGTCCAGGTCAGTCGGACCCTGGTCAGTCAGACGGGTCCGGGTCTGTCGGGTCTGGGTCAGTCGATTCCAAACGGTCAGTTCCTGCTCGGTCGGGTCCCGGTCAGTTGGGTCCAGGTCGGTCGGTCGGGTCCGGGTCCGGGTTGATCGGGTCTGGGTCCAGGTCAGTTGGGTCCGACTCTGGGTCGGCCGGGTCCTGGTCAATTGGGTCCGGGTCAGTCGGTTCCGGGTCAGTTAGTTCTGGGTTGGTCCGGTCCGGGTCGGTCGTGTCTGGGTCGGTCGTGTCTGGGTCGGTCGGGTCCGGTTCGGTCGTGCCTGGGTCGGTCGGGTCCGGGTCAGTGGGTGCCGGGTCGGTCGTGTCTGGGTCGGTCGGGTCTGGGTCGGTCGTGTCCGGGTCGGTCGGGTCCGGGTCAGTGGGTGCCAGGACGGTCGTGTCTGGGTCGGTCATGTCTGGGTCGGTCATGTCTGGGTCGGTCGGGTCTGGGTCGGTCATGTCTGGGTCGGTCGGGTCTGGGTCGGTCGGGTCTGGGTCGGTCGGGTCTGGGTCGGTCGGGTCTGGGTCGGTCGTGTCTGGGTCGGTCGGGTCCAGGTCAGTGGGTGCCGGGTCGGTCGGGTCCGGGTCGGACGGTCAGGTCCAGGTCAGGCGGGTCCGGGTCAGTCGAGTCCGGATCAGTCGGTTCCTGGTTGGTCGGGTCTGGGTCGGTCTGGTCCTGGTCAGTGGGTCGGGTCTGGGTCAGCCGGTTCCGGGTCGGTCAGTTCCGTGTTGGTCGGGTCCAGGTCGGTCCTGATCGGTCGGGTCCCGGTCGGTCGGTCGGGTCTGGGCCGGTCGTGTCAGGTCCATGTAGGTCGGCTCCGGGCCGGTTGGGTCCGGGTTGGTCGGGTCCGACTCTGGGTCAGCCGGGTCCTGGTCAATTGGGTCCGGGTCAGTCGGTTCCGGGTCAGTTGGTTCTGGGTTGGTCCGGGTCAGTCAGGTCCGGGTTAGTGAGTGCCGTGTTGGTCGGGTCCGAGTCGGTCACTCAGGTCCAGGTCAGTCGTGTCTGGGTCAGTCGAGTCCGGATCGGTCGGTTCCTGGTCGGTCGGGTCTGGGTCGGTCAGGTCCGGGTCAGTCGGTCGGGTCTGGGTCAGTCGGTTCTGGGTCGCTCGGTTCCATGTCAGTCGGGTCCAGGTCGGTTGGTTCTGGGTCAGTCGGGTCCGGGTCGGTTGGGTCCCGGTCAGTCGGTCAAGTCCAGGTCAGTCGGTCGGGTCAAGGTCAGTCGGGTCCGGGTTCAGTCGTGTCCGGGTTGGTCGGGTCCGGGTCAGTCAGTTCCGGGTCGGTCAGTTCCGGATCGGTCGGGTTCAGGTCAGTCGGTCGGGTCGAGGTCAGATGGGTCCAGGTCAGTTGGGTCCGGGTCGGTCTGGTCCACGTCAGTCTGGTCCGGGTCAGTCGGATCCAGGTAGGTTGGGTCCAGGTCGGTCGGGTCCGGGTCAGTCGGGTCCGGGTCAGTTGGTCGGGTCTGGGTCAATCGGTTCCGGATCGGTTGGTTCGGGTCTGTCGGGTCCAGGGTGGTCGGGTCCAGGTAGGTCGGTTCCGGGTCAGTTGGTCGGGTCCGGTTCAGTCGGGTCCGGGTTGGTCGGGTCCTGGTCAGTCAGTCAGGTCGGTCGGGTCCAGGCCGGTCGGGTCTGGGTCCAGGTCAGTCGGGTCTGGATCAGTTGGGTCCGGGATGGTCGGGTCCGGGTCCAGGTTGGTCGGGTCCAGGTCCCGGTTGGTCAGGTCCGGCTCTGGGTCCGTCGGGTCCTGGTCAGTCAGTTCTGGGTGAGTCGGGTGCAGTTCGGTCAAGTCCAGGGCAGTCGGTTCCAGGTCGGTCGGTTGGGTACAGGTTAGTCAGGTCTGGGTGGGTCGGGTCCAGTTCGGTTGGGACCGGGTCAGTCCGTCGGGTACAGGTCAGTCGGGTCTGGGTCGGTCGCGTCCGGGTCGGTCTGGTCCCGGTCGGTCGGGTCCGGGTCAGTCGGTCGGGTCTGGGTCAGTCGGTCGGGTCCGGGTCTGGGTTCAGGTCAGTTGGGTCCAGGTCATTCAGGTCCGGGACGGTCAGGTCCAGGTTGGTTGGTTCTGGGTCAGTTGGGTCCGGATCGGTTGATCAGGACGGTGGCATCCGGGTCAGTCGTGTATGGGTCCGGGTTGGTCGGGTCCGGGCCGGTCAGGGCCGGGTCGGTTGGTTGAGTCTGGCTCCGGGTAGGTCGGCTCCTGGTCGGTCGGATCCGGGTCCATCGGGTCCAGGTCGGTCTGTCGGTTCCGGGTCAGTCGGGTGCGGGTTGGTCGGTCAGGTCCAGGTCGGTCGGGTCCAGAGCAGTCGGGTCTAGGTCAGTCGGTCGGGTCCAGGTCGGTCAGCTCTGGGTCAGTCAGGTCCGGGTCAGTCGAGTCCGGATCGGTCAGTCGGGTCTGGGTCGGTCAGTCGGGTCTGGGTCAGTCGGGTCCAGGTCAGTCGGGTCCAGGTCAGTCAGGTCCGGGTCAGTCGAGTCCGGATTGGTCGGTTCCTGGTCGGCCTGGTCTGGGTCGGTCTGGTCCAGGTCAGTTGGTCGGGTCTGGGTCGGTCGGTTCTGGGTCGGTCAGTTCCGTGTCGGTCGGGTCCAGGTCGGTCGGTCTGTTCCTGGTCAGTCGGGTCCGGGTCGGTCGGTCTGTTCCTGGTCAGTCGGGTCCGGGTCGGTCGGGTCCAGGTCAGTAGGTCGGGTCTGGGTCAGTTGGGTCCGGGTCGATCGGGTCTGGGTCGGTCGGGTCCAGGTCGGTCGGTTCTGGGTCAGTCGGGTCCGGGTCGATCGGGTCTGGGTCGGTCGGGTCAGTCGGGTCCGGGTCGGTCGGGTCCGTGTCTGGGTTGGTCACGTCCGGGACGGTCGGTTGGTTCCTGCTCCAGGTCGGTCGGGTCCTGGTCAATCGGGACTGGGTCAGTCAGGTCCAGGTCGGTCGGGTTCCGGTCAGTCGGTCGGGTCCAGGTCAGTCAGTCGGGTCGAGGTCAGTCGTGTCCGGGTTGGTCGGGTCCGGGTCAGTCAGGTCCGGGTCAGTCCGTTCCAGGTCGGTTGGGTTCAGTTCGGGTGGAGGTCAGTTGGGTCTGTGTCAGTCGGGTCTGGGTCGGTCTGGACCACGTCAGTCGGGTCCAGGTCGGTCGGGTCCGGGTCGGTCGGTTCCGGGTCAGTTGGTCGGGTCTGGGTCAATCGGTTCTGGATCAGTCCGTTCCGGTCGGTCGGGTCCAGGGCCATCAGGTCCAGGTTGGTCGGTTCCGGGTCAGTCGGTCGGGTCCGGTTCAGTCGGGTCCGGGTTGGTTGGGTCTGGGTCGGTCGAGTCCGGGTCAGTCGGTCTGGTCCGGTTCAGTCGGGTCTGGGTTGGTCGGGTTCGGGTCAGTCGGTCAGGTCGGTCGGGTCCTGATAGGTCGGGTTCAGGCTGGTTGGGTCCGGGTCCAGGTCAGTCGGGTCTGGGTGGGTCAGATCCAGGAGGGTCAGGTCCAAGTCGGACAGTTCTGGGTCGGTTGATCGGGTCCGGGTCAGTCGGTTGGGTCCGATTTGGTCAGGTCGGGGTTGGTCGGGTTCGGGTCAGTCGGGTTCGGGTCTGTCGGGTCCGGACCAGTCAGGCCCGGGTCGGTCGGTCAGGTCCCGGTCGGTTAGTGGGTCTGGGTCGGTTGGTCGGTTATAGGTCGGTCGGGTCCGTGTCAGTCGGTCAGGACAGTCGGGTCCGGATCCGTGTCAGTCAGTTGGGTCCAGGTCAGTCGGGACCGGGTCGGTCGGGTCCGGGTCGGTCGAGTCCGGGTCAGTCAGGTCCGGATCGGTTGGGTCCAGGTCGGTCGGGTCCGGGTCAGTCGGGTCCAGGTCGGTCGGGTCTGGGTCAGTTGGGTCCGGGTCAGTCGGGTCCGGGTCGGTCGGGTCCAGGTCGGACGGGTCCGGGTCGGTCGGGACCCAGTCGGTCGGGTCCGGGTCAGTCGGTCGGGTCCGGGTCAGTCAGTCGGGTCCGGGTCTGGGTTCAGGTCAGTCGGGTCCAGGTCAGTCAGGTCGGGGACGGTCAGGTCCAGGTTGGTCGGTTCCGGGTCAGTTGGGTCCGGATCGGTTGGTCAGGTCGGTGGCATCCGGGTCAGTCGGATACGGGTCCGGGTTGGTCGGGTCCGGGTCGGTTGGTTGAGTCTGGCTCCTGGTCAGTCGGATCCGGGTACATCGGGTCCAGGTCGGTCTGTTGGTTCCGGGTCAGTCGGGTGCGGGTCGGTCGGTCAGGTCCAGGTCGGTCGGGTCCAGAGCAGTTGGGTCTGGGTCGGTCGGTCGGGTCCAGATCGATCAGTTCTGGGTCAGTCGGGTCCGGGTCAGTTGAGTCCGGGTCGGTCAGTCGGGTCTGGGTCAGTCGGGTCCAGGTCAGTCGGGTCCGGCTCGGTCCGGTACGGGTTGGTTGGGTCCAGGTCAGTCGGGTCCGGGTCAGTCGAGTCCGGATCGGTCGGTTCCTGGTCGGTCGGGTCTGGGTCGGTCTGGTCCAGGTCAGTGGGTTGGGCCTGGGTCAGTCGGTTCTGGGTCGGTCAGTTCCGTGTCGGTCAGGTCCAGGTCGGTCGGTTCTGGGTCAGTCAGGTCCGGATTGGTCGGGTCCGGGTTGGTTGGATCCGACCTACCTGTCTGGGTTGGTCGCGTCTGGGTCGGTCGGTTGGTTCATGCTCCTGGTAGGTCGGGTCCTGGTCAATCGGGACTGGGTCAGTCGGGCCCAGGTTGGTCAGGTCCCGGTCAGTCGGTCGGGTCCAGGTCAGTCAGTCGGGTTGAGGTCAGTCGTGTCCGGGTTGGTTGGGTCCGGGTCAGTCAGGTCCAGGTCAGTCAGTTCCAGGTCGGGTGGAGGTCAGTTGGGTCCGGGTCGGTCTGGTCCACGTCAGTCAGGTCCAGGTCGGTCGGGTCTGGGTCGGTCGGGTCCAGGTCGGTTGGTCGGGTCTGGGTCAATCGGTTCCGGATCAGTCCGTTCCGGTCGGTCGGGTCCAGGGCAGTCAGACCCAGGTTGGTCGGTTCCGGGTCAGTCGGTCGGTCCGGTTCAGTCGGGTCCGGGTCGGTCGGGTCCAGGCCGGTCGGGTCCGGGTCCAGGTCAGTCGGGTCCGGGTGGGTCGGGTCCAGATCGGTTGGGTCCAGGCCGGTCGAGTCCGGGTCCAGGTCAGTCGGGTCCGGGTGGGTCAGATCCAGGAGTGTCAGGTCCAAGTCGGACAGTTCTGGGTCGGTTGATCGGGTCCGGGTCAGTCGGTCGTGTCCGGTTTGGTCAGGTCGGGGTTGGTCGGGTTCGGGTCAGTCGGGTTCGGGTCTGTCGGGTCCGGACCAGTCAGGCCCGGGTCGGTCGGTCAGGTCCCGGTCAGTAGGTCGGGTCCGGGTCGGTTGGTCAGTTATAGGTCGGTCGGGTCCATGTCAGTTGGTCAGGATAGTCGGGTCCGGGTCAGTCGGGTCCAGATCCGGGTCAGTCGGTCAGGTACAGGTCGGTCGGGTCCGGGTCGGTCAGGTCCGGTTCAGACAGTTCCGGGTCGGTCGGTCAGTCGGGTCCGGGTCAGTTGGTCGGGTATATGTCGGTCGGAGCCGTGTCAGTCAGTCAGGTTGGTCGGGTCCGGGTCAGTCGGGTCCAGGTCCGGGTCAGTCGGTCGGATACAGGTCGGTTGGGTCCGGGTCGGTCGGGTCCGGGTCAGTCGGGTCCGGTTCAGATGGTTCCAGGTCGGTCGGGCCCGGGTCAGTCAGTTGGGTCCAGGTCAGACGGGTCCGGGTTGGTCGGGTCAGGGTCGGTCGAGTCAAAGTCAGTCAGGTCCGGGTCGGTTGGGTCCAGGTCGGTCGGGTCCGGGTAAGTTGGTCGGCTCCAGGTCAGTCGGTTCCGGGTTAGTCGGGTCCGGGTCGGTCAGTCGGGTCCAGGTCAGTCGGGTCCGGGTTGGTCGGGTCAGGGTCGGTCGAGTCCAAGTAGCGCAGGCGGCACGGTAGCACAGTGGTTAGCACTGCTGCTTCACAGCTCCAGGGTCCCGGGTTCGATTCCCGGCTCGGGTCACTGCCTGTGTGGAGTTTGCACGTTCTCCTCGTGTCTGCGTGGGTTTCCTCCAGGTGCTCCGGTTTCCTCCCACAGTCCAAAGATGTGCGGGTTAGGTTGATTGGCCAGGTTAAAAATTGCCCCTTAGAGTCCTGAGATGTGTAGGTTAGAGAGATTAGCGGGTAAAATATGTGGGGGTAGGGCCTGGGTGGGATTGTGGTCGGTGCAGACTCGATGGGCCGAATGGCCTCCTTCCGCACTGTAGGGTTTCTATGATTTCTATGATTTCTAAGTCAGTCAGGTCCGGGTCAGTCGGTTCCGGGTTAGTCGGGTCCGGGTCGGTCAGTCGGGTCCAGGTCAGTCAGGTCCGGGTCAGTCAGTCGGTTCCAGGTTAGTCGGGTCCAGGTCGGTCGGGTCCGGGTTAGTCGGGTCTGGGTCGGTCAGTCGGGTCCAGGTCGGTCAGGTCCGGGTCAGTCAGTCGGTTCCGGGTTTGTTGGGTCCAGGTCGGTTGGGTCCGGGTCAGTCGGGTCCAGGTCTGTCGGGTCCGGGTCAGTCGGGTCCAGGTGGGTCGGGTCTGGGTGGGTCGGATCCGGGTGGGTCGGATCCGGGTGGGTCGGGTCCAAGTCGGTCAGTTCCAGGTCGGTCAGTCGGGTCTGGGTCAGTCGGTCGGGTCGGTCGGTCAGGTCCAGGTCGGTCGGGTCCAGGTCAGTCAGACCCTGGTCGGTCGGACGGGTCTGGGTCGGTCGGGTCTGCATCAGTCGGGTCCAGGACAGTCAGGACAGGGTCGGTTGGGTCCGGGTCGGTTGGTCGTGTCTGGGCCGGTCGTGTCCAGGTCCATGTAGGTCGGCTCCGGGTCGGTTGGGTCCGGGTCCATGTAGGTCGGCTCCGGGTCGGTTGGGTCCGGGTTGGTCGGGTCCAGGTCCAGGTCCAGGTTGGTCAGGTCTGGGCCAGTTGAGTGCGGGTCTGGGCCGGTTGGGTCGGAGTCGGTCGGTCGGGTGCGGGTCCATGTCGGTCGGGTCCGGTTGCGGGTCGGTCAGATTCGGCTCCAGGTCACTCGGGGCCTGGCCAATCGGGTCCGGGTCAGTCGGTTCTGGGTCAGTCGGGTCCGGGTCGGTCGGTCAGGTCGGTCGGGTGCCAGTCAGTCGGGTCCGGGTAGGCTGGCTCCGGGTCCGTCGGTTCTGGATCAGTCCAGTCCAGGTGGGTCGGGTCCAGGTCAGTCGGTTCTGGGTCGGTCGGGTACGTGTCAGTCAATTGGGTCCAGGTCAGTCGGGACCGGGTCGGTCGAGTCCGGGTCAGTCAGGTCCAGGTCGGTCGGGTCCGGGTCAGTCAGGTCCAGGTCGGTCGGGTCCGGGTCGGTCGGGGCCAGGTCGGTCGGGTCCAGGTCGGACGGGTCCGGGTCGGTCGGGTCCCAGTCGGTCGGGTCCCAGTCGGTCGGGTCCAGGTCAGTCGGTCGGGTCCGGGTCAGTCAGTCGGGTCCGGGTCTGGGTTCAGGTCAGTCGGGTCCAGGTCAGTCAGGTCCGGGACGGTCAGGTCCAGGTTGGTCGGTTCCGGGTCAGTTGGATCCGGATCGGTTGGTCAGGTCGGTGGCATCCGGGTCAGTCAGATACGGGTCCGGGTTGGTCGGGTCCGGGTCGATTGGTTGAGTCTGGCTCCGGGTAGGTCGGCTCCTGGTCAGTCGGATCCGGGTACATCGGGTCCAGGTCGGTCTGTTGGTTCCGGGTCAGTCGGGTGTGGGTCGGTCGGTCAGGTCCAGGTCGGTCGGGTCCAGAGCAATCGGGTCTGGGTCGGTCGGTCGGGTCCAGATCGATCAGTTCTGGGTCAGTCGGGTCCGGGTCAGTTGAGTCCGGGTCGGTCAGTCGGGTCTGGGTCAGTCGGGTCCAGGTCAGTCGGGTCCGGCTCGGTCGGGTACGGGTTGGTTGGGTCCAGGTCAGTCGGGTCCGGGTCAGTCGAGTCCGGATCAGTCGGTTCCTGGTCGGTCAGGTCTGGGTCGGTCTGGTCCAGGTCAGTGGGTTGGGTCTGGGTCAGTCGGTTCTGGGTCGGTCAGTTCCGTGTCGGTCAGGTCCAGGTCGGTCGGTTCTGGGTCAGTCAGGTCCGGATTGGTCGGGTCCGGGTTGGTTGGATCCGACCTACCTGTCTGGGTTGGTCGCGTCCGGGTCGGTCGGTTGGTTCATGCTCCTGGTAGGTCGGGTCCTGGTCAATCGGGACTGGGTCAGTCGGGTCCAGGTCGGTCAGGTCCCGGTCAGTCGGTCAGGTCCAGGTCAGTCAGTCGGGTTGAGGTCAGTCATGTCCGGGTTGGTTGGGTCCGGGTCAGTCAGGTCCAGGTCAGTCAGTTCCGGGTCGGGTGGGTTCAGGTCGGGTGGAGGTCAGTTGGGTCTAGGTCAGTTGGGACTGGGTCGGTCTGGTCCACGTCAGTCAGGTCCAGGTCGGTCGGGTCTGGGTCAGTCGGGTCCGGGTCGGTCGGGTCTGGGTAAGTCGGGTCCGGGTCGGTTGGTCGGGTCTGGGTCAATCGGTTCCGGATCAGTCCGTTCCGGTCGGTCGGGTCCAGGGCAGTCAGACCCAGGTTGGTCGGTTCCGGGTCAGTCGGTCGGGTCCGGTTCAGTCGGGTCCGGGTCGGTCGGGTCCAGATCGGTCGGGTCCGGGTCCAGGTCAGTCGGGTCGGGGTGGGTCAGATCCAGGAGTGTCAGGTCCAAGTCGGACAGTTCTGGGTCGGTTGATCGGGTCCGGGTCAGTCGGTCGTGTCCGGTTTGGTCAGGTCGGGGTTGGTTGGGTTCGGGTCAGTCGGGTTCGGGTCTGTCGGGTCCGGACCAGTCAGGCCCGGGTCGGTTGGTCAGGTCCCGGTCAGTCAGTTGGGTCCGGGTCGGTTGGTCAGTTATAGGTCGGTCGGGTCCATGTCAGTTGGTCAGGACAGTCGGATCCGCTTCAGTCGGGTCCGGATCCGGGTCAGTCGGTCAGGTACAGGTCGGTCGGGTCCAGGTAGGTCGGGTCCGGGTCGGTCGGGTCCGGTTCAGACGGTTCCGGGTCGGTCGGTCGGTCGGGTATATGTCGGTAGGGTCAGTGTCAGTCAGTCAGGTCCGGGTCAGTCGGGTCCAGGTCCGGGTCAGTCGGTCGGATACAGGTCGGTTGGGTCCGGGTCGGTCGGGTCCGGGTCAGTCGGGTTCGGTTCAGATGGTTCCAAGTCGATCGGGTCCGGGTCAGTCAGTTGCGTCCAGGTCAGTCGGGTCCGGGTTGGTCGGGTCAGGCTTGGTCGAGTCCAAGTCAGTCAGGTCCGGGTCGGTTGGGTCCAGGTTGGTCGGGTCCGGGTAAGTTGGTCGGCTCCAGGTCAGTCGGATCTGGGTTAGTCGGGTCCGGGTCGGTCAGTCTGGTCCAGGTCGGTCAGGTCCGGGTTAGTCGGGTCCAGGTCGGTCAGTCGGGTCCAGGTCGGTCAGGTCCGGGTCAGTCAGTCGGTTCCGGGTTAGTCGTGTCCAGGTCGGTTGGGTCCGGGTCAGTTGGGTCCAGGTGGTTCGGGTCCGGGTGGGTTGGATCCGGGTGGGTCGGGTCCAAGTCGGTCAGTTCCAGGTCGGTCAGTCGGGTCTGGGTCTGTCGGTCGGGTCCAGATCGGTCTGGCCTGGGTCGCTCGGTCAGGTCCAGGTCGGTCGGGTCCAGGTCAGTCAGACCCTGGTCGGTCGGACGGGTCTGGGTCGGTCGGGTCTGCATCAGCCGGGTCCAGGACAGTCAGGACAGGGTCGGTTGGGTCCGGGTCGGTTGGTTGGGTCTGGGCCGGTTGGGTCCGGGTCCATGTAGGTCGGCTCTGGGTCGGTTGGGTCCGGGTTGGTTGGGTCCAGATCGGTCGGTCGGGTCTGGGTCCAGGTCGGTCGGGTCCGACTCCGGGTCAGCCGGGTCCTGGTCAATTGGGTCCGTGTCAGTCGGTTCCGGGTCAGTTGGTTCCGGGTTGGTCCGGTCCGAGTCGGTTGGGTTTGGGTCAGTGGGTGCCGTGTCGGTCGGGTCCGGGTCAGTGGGTGCCGTGTCGGTCGGGTCCGGTTCGGTTGCTCAGGTCCAGGTCAGTCGGGTCCGGGTCGGTCGGGTCCAGGTCAGTCATGTCCGGGTCAGTCAAGTCCGGATCGGTCGGTTCCTGGTCGGTCGGGTCTGGGTCGGTCGGGTCTGGGTCAGTCGGTCAGGTCTGGGTCAGTCGGTTCTGGGTCGCTCGGTTCCATGTCAGTTGGGTCCAGGTCGGTCGGTTCTGGGTCAGTCGGGTCCGAGTCGGTCGGGCCCAGATCCGAGTTGGTCCGGGTTCAGTCGTGTCCGGGTTGGTCAGGTCCGGTTCAGCCAGGTCCGGGTCAGTCAGTTCCGGGTCAGTCGGGTTCAGGTCAGTCGGTCGGGTCTGGGTCAAATCGGTTCCGGATCGGTTGGTTCGGGTCTGTCGGGTCCAGGTCGGTCGGATCCGGGTCAGTTGGTCGGGTCCGGTTCAGTCGGGTCCGGGTTGGTCGGGTCCGGTTCAGTCAGTCTGGTCGGTCGGGTCCAGGCCGGTCGGGTCTGGTTCCGGGTCCAAGTCAGTCGGGTCTGGGTCAGTTGGGTCCGGGATGGTCACGTCCGGGTTGGTCAGGTCCAGGTCCCGGTTGGTCAGGTTCAGCTCTGAGTCCGTCGGGTCCTGGTCAATTAGGTCCTGGTCAGTCGGTTCCGGGTGAGTCGGGTGCGGGTCGGTCAAGTCCTGGGCAGTCGGTTCCGGGTCGGTCAGTTGGGTACAGGTCAGTCAGGTCTGGGTGGGTCGGGTCCAGTTCGGTTGGGTCCGGGTCAGTTGGTCGGGTCCGGGTCAGTCGGGTCCGGGTCGGTCGGGTTCGGGTCGGTCGGGTCCAGGTCGGTCAGGTCCCAGTCGGTCGGGTCCGGGTCAGTCAGGTCCCAGTCGGTCGGGTCCGGGTCAGTCAGGTCCGCGTCAGTCGGGTCCGGGTCAGTCGGGTCCGGGTCGGTCGGGTTCGGGTCGGTCGGGTCCGGGTCGGTCAGGTCCCAGTCGGTCGGGTCCGGGTCAGTCAAGTCCCAGTCGGTCGGGTCCGGGTCAGTCAGGTCCGCGTCAGTCGGGTCCAGGTCGGTCGGTTTTGGGTCAGTCGGGTCCAGATCAGTTGGTCAGGTCGGTGGCGTCCGTGTCGGTCGGATCCGGGTCGGTCGGGTCTGGGTCAGTGTCAGTCTGTCGGTTCCGGATCAGTCGGGTTCTGGTCGGTCGGGTCCAGAGCAGTCGGATGGGGGTCGGTTGGTCGGGTCCGGGTCGGTCAGCTCTGCATCAGTCGGGTCCAGGTCAGTCGAGTCTGGGTCAGTCAGTCGGGTCTGGGTCGGTCAGGTCCAGGTCGGTCAGTTGGGTCCAGGTTGATTGGTTCTGGGTCAGTCGGGACCCTGTTGGTCAGTTGGGTCCGGGACAATCGGATCCGGGTCGGTCGGGTCCGGGTTGGTCGGTGGGATCAGGGTCGGTCTGTTCCTGGTCAGTCAGGTCCGGGTTGGTCAGGTCCAGGTCAGTCGATTCTGGGTCAGTCGGGTCCGGGTCGGTCGGTCAGGTCAGTCGCATCCGGGTTGGTCGGGTCCGTGTCCGGTTTGGTCGGGTCCGGGTCTGGGTCCAGGTCGGTCGGGTCTGGGCCAGTCAGCTCCGGGTCGGTCGGTTGAGTCCGGCTCCGGGTAGGTCGGGTCCTGTCAATCAGGCCCAGGTCAGTTGGGTTCGAGTCAGTCAGTTCCAGGTTGATCAGGTCCAGGTCGCTTGGGTCCTGGTCAGTCGGGTCCGGGTCAGTCGGGTCCGGGTCGGTCGGGTCCGGGTCGCTCAGGTCCTTGTCGGTCAATCGGTTCCAAGGCGGTCGGGTCCCGGTCAGTCGGGTCCGGGTCGGTCGGGTCCGGGTCGGTCGGGTCCGGGTCGATCGGTCGAGTCCGGGTCGCTCAGGACCTGGTCGGTCAGTCGGTTCCAGGTCAGTCGGGTCCCGGTCAGATGGGTCCAGTATGGTCGGTCGGCTCCAGGTCGGTCAGGTCCGGGTCGCTTAGATCCTGTTCGGTGAGGTCGATTGGATCTAGGTCACTCGGGTCCTGGTCACTCGAGTCCGGGTCGGTCGGTCAGTTGGGTCAGTCAAGTCTGGGTCAGTCAGGTCCAGGTCGGTCGGTTCTGTGTCAGTCAGATCTGGATCGGTTGGTCAGGTCGGTGGTGGCCGGGTCAGTCGGGTACGGGTCAGTTGGTCGGGTCCGTGTCTGGGTCCTGGTCGGTCGGGTCCGGGTCGGTCAGGTTTGGGTCGGTTGGTTGAGTCCGGCTCCGGGTAGGTTGGGTCCTGGTTGATTGGGTCTGGGTCAGTTGGTCGGTTCTGGATCAGTCGGGTCCAGGTCAGTCGGTCAGGTCCAGGTCGGTCGGGTTAAGATCAGTCGGCTCCGGGTCAGTCGGTCGGTTCCGGGTCAGTCGGTTCCAGGTCAGCCGGCTCCGGGTCAGTTGGTTCTGGGTTGGTCGGGTCCAGAACAGTCGGGTCCGGGTGGTCCATCGGCTCCAGGTCAGTTGGGTCCATGTCAGTCGGGTCCGGGTTGGTTGGTTCTGGGTCAGTCGGTCAGGTTGGTCGGGTCCAGGTCCAGGTCCAGGTTGGTCGGGTCTGGGCCGGTTGAGTGCGGGTCTGGGCCGGTTGGGATGGGGTCGGTCGGTCAGGTGCAGGTCCAGGTCGGTCGGGTCCGGTTGCGGATCGGTCAGATTCGGCTCCGGATCAGTCGGGTCCAGGTCACTCGGGGCCTGGCCAATCGGGTCCAGGTCAGTCGGTTCTGGGTCAGTCCAGTCCAGGTGGGTCGGGTCCGGGTCAGTCGGTTCTGGGTCGGTCCAGTCCAGGTGGGTCTGGTCCGGGTCAGTCGGTTCCAGGTCGGTCGGGTCCGGGTCAGTCAGTTGGGTCCAGGTCAGTCGGTACCGGGTCGGTCGGGTCTGGGTCGGTCGAGTCCAGGTCAGTCAGGTCCGGATCGGTTGGGTCCAGGTCAGTCGGGCACGGGTCAGTTGGTTGGGACCAGGTCAGTCGGTTCCGGGTTAGTCGGGTCCAGGTCGGTCAGTCGGGTCTGGGTCCAGGTCAGTTGGGTCCGACTCCGGGTCAGCCGGGTCCTGGTCAATTGGGTCCAGGTCAGTCGGTTCTGGGTCAGTTGGTTCTGGGTTGCTCTGGTCTGGGTCGGTCGGGTCCGGGTCAGTGGGTGACGTGTCGGTCGGGTCCGGGTCGGTCGGTCAGGTCCAGGTCAGTCGGGTCCGGGTCGGTCGGGTCCAGGCCAGTCGGGTCCGGGTCAGTCAAGTCCGGATCGGTCGGTTCCTGGTCGGTCGGGTCTGGGTCGGTCGGGTCCGGGTCGGTCGGTTCCTGGTCGGTCGGGTCTGGGTCGGTCAGGTCCGGGTCAGTCGGTCAGGTCTGGGTCAGTCGGTTCTGGGTCGCTCGGTTCCATGTCAGTCGGGTCCAGGTCGGTCGGTTCTGGGTCAGTTGGGTCCAGGTCGGTCGGGTCCGAGTCGGTCGGGTCCGGATCTGATTTGGTTGGGTCCGTGTCTGGGTTGGTCACGTCCGGGTCGGTCGGTTGGGTCCAGCTCCTGGTAGGTCAGGTCCTGGTCAATCGGGACTGGGTCAGTCGGGTCCGGGTCGGTCGGGTCCCGGTCAGTCAGTCAGGTCCAGGTCAGTCGGTCGGGTCCAGGTCGGTCGGGTCGAGGTCAGTCGGGTCCGGGTCAGTCAGGTCTGGGTCAGTCAGTTCCGGGTCGGTCGGGTTCAGGTCAGTCGGTCGGGTCGAGGTCAGTTGGGTCCAGGTCAGGTGGGTCTGGGTCGGTCTGGTCCACGTCAGTTGGGTCCGGGTCGGTCGGGTCCAGGTCGGTCAGGTCCAGGTCGGTCGGTTCCGGGTCAGTTGATCAGGTCTGGGTCAATTGGTTCCGGATCAGTTGGTTCCGGTCGGTCGGGTCCAGGGTGGTCGGGTCCAGGTTGGTCGGTTCCGAGTCAGTTGGTCGGGTCCGGTTCAGTCGGGTCCGGGTTGGTCGGGTCCGGGTCAGTCAGTCAGGTTGGTCGGGTCCAAGTCGGTCAGGTCCAGGCCGGTCGGGTCCAGGTCCAGGTCAGTCGGGTCCGGGTCAGTTGGGTCCGGGATGGTCGGGTCCGGGTCCAGGTTGGTCGGGTTCGGGTCCAGGTTTGTCAGGTCCGGCTCTGGGTCCTTCGGGTCCTGGTCAATTAGGTCCTGGTCAGTCAGTTCTGGGTGAGTCGGGTCTGGGTCGGTCAAGTCCGGGGCAGTCGGTTTCGGGTTGGTCGGTTGGGTACAGGTCAGTCAGGTCTGGGTGGGTTGGGTCCAGGTCTGTCGGGTCCGGGTCGGTCGGTCGGGTCTGGGTCAGTTGGGTCCGGGTCAGTCGGGTCCGGGTCAGTCGGGTCCGGGTCGGTCGGGTCCCGGTCGGTCGGGTCTGGGTCAGTGGGTCAAGTCTCGGTCAGTCGGTCAGGTCCGGGTCAGTCGGTCGGGTCAGGGACGGTTGGTTCTAGGTCAGTCGGGTCCAGGTCAGTCAGGGCCGGGATGGTCGGGTCCAGGTTGGTCGGTTCTGGGTCAGTTGGGTCCGGATCGGTTGGTCAGGTCGGTGGTGTCCGGGTCAGTCGGGTACGAGTCCGGGTTGGTCGGGTCCGGGTCAGAGTCCAGGTCGGTCGGGTCGGGACCAGTCAGGTCTGGATCGGTTGGTTGAGTCCGACTCCGGGTAGGTTGGGTCCTGGTCGATCGGGTCCGGGTCAGTTGGTCGGTTCTGGGTCAGTTGGGTCCAGGTCGGTCGGGTCCGGGTCAGTCGGTCGGATACAGGTCGGTCGGGTCCGGGTCAGTCGGGTCCGGGTCGGTGGGGTCCGGGTGGGTCGGATCCGGGTCAGTCGGGTCCAGGTCGGTGGGGTCCGGGTGGGTCGGATCCGGGTGGTTCGGGTCGGTCCAGGTTGGTCAGTCGGGTCTGGGTCAGTCGGTTGGGTCTGGGTCGGTCTGGCCCGGGTTGGTCAGTCAGGTCCAGGTTGGTCGGGTCCAGGACAGTCGGACCCTGGTCAGTCGGACAGGTCCGGGTCGGTCGGGTCTGGGTCAGTCGGGTCCAGGATGGTCGGATCCGGCTTGGTCGGGTCCCGGTCAGTCGGGTCCGGGTCGGTCGGTCGGGTCCGGGCCGGTCGGTTCCGGGTCGGTCAGGTCTGGGTCAGTCGGGCCCAGGATGGTCGGATCCGGCTTGGTCGGGTCCCGGTCAGTCGGGTCCGGGTCGGTCGGTCGGGTCCGGGCCGGTCGGTTCTGGGTCGGTCGGGTCCAGGTCAGTCGGATCCGGGTCAGTTGAGTCCGGATCGGTCAGTTCCTGGTCGGTCGGGTCTGGGTGGGTCTGGTCCAGGTCAGCGGGGCGGTTCTGGGTCAGTCGGTTCCGGGTCGGTCTGTTCCGTCTCGGTGGGGTCCAGGTCGGTCGGTTCTGGGTCAGTCGGGTCCGGGTCGGTCGGTTCTGGGTCAGTCGGGTCCGGGTCGGTCGGGTCCGTGTCTGGGATGGTCGCGTCCGGGTCGGTCGGTTGGGTCCAGCTCCAGGTAGGTCGGGTCCTGGTCAATCGGGACTGGGTCAGTCGGGTCCAGGTCGGTCAGTTCCGTGTCGGTCGGGCCCAGGTCGGTCGGTTCTGGGTCAGTCGGGTCCGGGTCGGTTGGGTCTGGGTTGGTCGCGTCCGGGTCGGTCGGTTGGGTCGAGCTCCAGGTCGGTCGGGGTCCCGGTCAGTCGGTCGGGTCCAGGTCAGTCAGTCGGGTCGAGGTCAGTCATGTCCAGGTTGGTCGGGTCCGGGTCAGTCAGGTCCGGGTCAGTCGGGTTTAGTTCGGGTGGAGGTCAGTTGGGTCTGGGTCAGTTGGGTCTGGGTCAGTTGGGTCCGGGTCGGTCTGGACCGCGTCAGTCGGGTCCGGGTCGGTCGGATCCGGGTCGGTCAGGTCCGGGTCAGTTGGTTGGGTCTGGGTCAATCGGTTCCAGATCAGTCCGTTCCGGTCGGTCGGGTCCAGTGCAGTCAGGTCCAGGTCGGTCGAGTCCGGGTCAGTCAGTCGGGTCCGCTTTGGTCGGGTCCGGGTTGGTCTGTTCCGGGTCAGTCGGTCAAGTCGGTCGGGTCCAGATCAGTCGGGTCCAGGCCGGTCGGGTCCGGGTCCAGGTCAGTCGGGTCTGGGTGGGTCAGATCCAGGAGGGTCAGGTCCAAGTCGGACAGTTCTGGGTCGGTTGATCGGGTCCGGCTCAGTCGGTTGGGTCTGGTTTTGTCAGGTCAGGGTTGGTCGGGTTCGGGTCAGTTGGGTTCGGGTCGGTTGGTCAGGATCCGGTCGGTCAGTCGGGTCCGGGTCGGTTAGTCGGTTATAGGTCGGTCAGGTCCGTGTCAGTTGGTCAGGACAGTCGGGTCCGGGTCAGTCGGGTCCGGATCCGGGTCAGTCGGTCGGGTACATGTCGGTCGGGTCCGGGTCGGTCTGGTCCGGGTCGGTCGGGTCCGGTACAGACGGTTCCGGGTTGGTCGGTCGGGTCCGGGTCAGTCGGGCCCTGGTCGATCGGGTCTGGGTCAGTCAGGTCCAGGTCGGTCGGGTCCCGGTCGGTCGAGTCCAGGTCAGTCAGGTCCAGGCCGGTTGGGTGCGGGTCGGTCGGGTCCGGGCCAGTGGGTCGCATCCGGGTCAGTCAGTTCCGGGTCAGTCGGGCCCGGGACACTCAGTCGGGTCCGGGTCAGTCGGTTCCAGGTCAGTCGGGTCCGGGTCCGTTGCTTCTGGGTTGGTCGGGTCCGGAACAGTCGGGTCCGGGTGGTCGGTCGGCTCCAGGTCAGTCGGGTCCGTGTCAGTCGGGTCCGGGTCGGTCGGTTCCGGGTCAGTAAGTCAAGTTGGTCGGGTCCAGGTCCAGTTGGTCGGGTCTGGGCCGGTTGGGTGTGGGTCGGTTGGTCGGGTGCAGGTCCAGGTCGGTTGGGTCCAGTTGCAGGTCGGTTGGTTTTGGCTCTGGGTGTCGGGTCCAGGTCAGTTGGGGCCTGGTCAATCGGGTCCGGGTCAGTCGGTTCTGGGTCAGTCTAGTCCGGGTCAGTCAATCAGGTCGGTCGGGTCCAGGTCAGTCGGGTCCGGGTCAGCCGGCTCTGGGTCAGTCGGTTGGGTACAGGTCGGTCGGGTCTGGGTCAATCGATTCCAGATTGGTCAGTTTCAGTCGGTCGGGTCCAGGGTGGTTGGGTGCAGGTCGGTCAGTTCCGGGTCAGTCGGTCGGGTCTGGTTCAGTTGGGACGGGTTGGTCGGGTCCAGGTCAGTCGGTCAGGTCGGTCGGGTCCAGGTCGGTCGGGTCCAGGCCGGTCGGATCCAGCTCCAGGTCAATTGGGTCCAGGTCAGGTGGGTCCGGGATGTTCAGGTCCGGGTCCGGGTTGGTCGGGTCTGGCTCTGGGTCCATCGGGTCCTGGTCAATTAGGTCCTGGTCAGTCTGTTCTGGGTGAGTCGGGTCCGGGTCGGTTAAGTCTGGGGCAGTCGGTTCCGGGTCGGTCGGGTCCAGGTCAGTCAGTTGGGTACAGGTCAGTCGGGTCCGGGTCGGTCGGGTCCAGGTTGGTTGGGTCCGGGTCGGTCGGTCAGGTCCGGGTCAGTCAGGTCCGGGTCGGTCAGTCGGTTCCAGGTTAGTCGGGTCTGGGTTGGTCGGTCGGTTGGTGACCTGAGTCCAGGTCGGTTGGGTCCGACTCTGGGTCAGCCGGGTCCTGGTCAATTGGGTCCGGGTCAGCGGTTCTGGGTCAGTTGGTCCTGGGTTGGTCTGGTCTGGATCGGTCGGGTCCGAGTCAGTGGGTGCCGTGTCGGTCGGGTCCGGGTCGGTTGGTCAGGTCCAGGTCAGTCGGGTCTGGGACGGTCGGGTCCAGGTCAGTCGGGTGCGGGTCAGTCAAGTCCAGATCGGTCGGTTCCTGGTCGGTCGGGTCTGGGTCGGTCGGGTCCGGGTCGGTCGGTCAGGTCCAGGTCAGTCGGGTCCGGGTCGGTCGGGACCAGGTCAGTCGTGTCAGGGTTAGTCGAGTCCGGATCGGTCGGTTCCTGGTCGGTCAGGTCCGGGTCAGTCAGTTGGGTCCAGGTCGGCCGGTTCTGGGTCAGTCGGGTCCGAGTCGGTCGGGTCCGGATCTGAGTCGGTCGGGTCCGTGTCTGGGTTGGTCACGTCTGGGTCGGTCGGTTGGGTCCAGCTCCAGGTTGGTCGGATCCTGGTCAATCGGGACTGGGTCAGTCGGGTCCGGGTCGGTCGGGTCCCGGTCATTGGGCGGGTCCAGGTCAGTCGGTCGGGTCGAGGTCAGTCGGGTCCGGGTCGGTCGGGTCACGGTCAGTCGGTCGGGTCAAGGTCAGTCGGTCGGGTCGAAGTCAGTCGGGTCGAGGTCAGTCGGTCGAGTCTGTGTCGGTCGGGTCCGGGTCGGCCGGGTCCGGGTCGGCCGGGTCCGGGTCGGTCGGGTCCGGGTCGGTCGGGTCTGGTTCAGACAGTTCCGGGTCGGTCGGGCCCTGGTCAATCGGGTCCGGGTCAGGCGGTTCCGGGTCAGTCGGGTCCAGGTCGGTCGGGTCCGGGTGGGTCAGATCCGGGTGGCTCAGGTCCAAGTCAGTTAGTTCCAGGTCGGTCAGTCAGGTCTGGGTCAGTCGGTCGGGTCCGGGTCGGTCTGGCCGGGTCGGTCGGTCAGGACCAGGTTCGTCGGGCCCAGGTCAGTCGGACCCTGGTCGGTCGGACGGGTCTTGGTCGGTCGGGTCCGGGTCGGTCGGGTCCGGGTTGGTCGGGTTCAGGTCAGTCGGGTCCAGGTCGGTCGGGTCCGGGCCAGGCGGGTCCAGTTCGGTCGGGTCCAGGTCGGTCGGGTCCAGGTCGGTCGGGTCCGGGTCTGTCGGGTCCGTGTCGGTCAGGTCCAGGTCGGTCGGGTTCAGGTCGGTTGGGTCCGGGTCGGTCGAGTCCGGGTCGGGTCCAGGTCGCTCGGGTCCTGGTCCGTAGGGTCTGGGACGGTCGGGTCCGGGTCGCTCAGGTCCTAGTCGGTCAGTCGGTTCCAGTTCGGTCAGGTCCCAGTCAGTTGGGTCAGGGTCGGTCGGTCAGGTCCAGGGCGGTCGGGTCCAGGGCGGTCGGGTCCAGGTCAGTCGGTTCCAGTTCGGTCAGGTCCCAGTCAGTTGGGTCAGGGTCGGTCGGTCAGGTCCAGGGCGGTCGGGTCCAGGGCGGTCAGGTCCAGGGCGGTCGGGTCCAGGGCGGTCGGGTCCAGGTCGGTCGGTTACAGGTCAGTTGGTCGGGTCTGGGTCAATCGGTTCCGGATCGGTTGGTTCCGGTCGGTCGGGTCCAGGGCGGTCGGGTCCAGGTCGGTCGGTTCCAGGTCAGTTGGTCGGGTCCGGTTCAGTCGGGTCTGGGTTGGTCGGGTCCGGGTCAGTCTGTCAGGTCGGTCGGGTCCAGGCCGGTCGGGTCCAGGCCGGTCGGATCCAGCTCCAGGTCAATTGGGTCCTGGTCAGGTGGGTCCGGGATGTTCAGGTCCGGGTCCGGGTTGGTCGGGTCTGGCTCTGGGTCCATCGGGTCCTGGTCAATTAGGTCCTGGTCAGTCTGTTCTGGGTGAGTCGGGTCCGGGTCGGTTAAGTCCGGGGCAGTCGGTTCCGGGTCGGTCAGTCGGGTCTGGGTCAGTTGGGTCTGTGTCGGTCGGGTCCCGGTTGGTTGGGTCTGGGTCGGTCGGTCAGGTCTGGGTCAGTTGGGTCCGGGTCGGTCGGGTCCGGGTCAGTTGGTTGGGTTCGGGTCAGTCGGTCGGGTCTGGGTCAGTCGGTCGGGTCCGGGACAGTTGGTTCTAGGTCAGTCGGGTCCAGGTCAGTCAGGGCCGGGAGAGTTGGGTCCGGGTTTGTCGGTTCTGGCTCAGTTGGGTCCGGATCGGTTGGTCAGGTCGGTGGTGTCCGGGTCAGTCGGGTACAGGTCCAGGTCGGTCGGGTCAGGGCCGGTCAGGTCTGGGTCGGTTGGTTGAGTCCGGCTCCGGGTAGGTTGGGTCCTGGTCGATCGGGTGCAGGTCAGCTGGTCGGTTCCGGGTCAGTCAGGTCCGGGTCGGTCGGGTCCGGGTCGGTCGGGTCCGGGTCAGTCGGGTCCGGTTCGGATGGTTCCGGGTCGGTTGGTTGTGTCCGGGTCGGTCGGGCCCTGGTCAATCGGGTCCGGGTCAGGCGGTTCCGGGTCGGTCGGGTCCGGGTCAGTAAGTCGGGACCAGGTCAGTCGGGTCCGGGTTGGTCGGGTCTGGGTGGGTCGGATCCGGGTCAGTCGGGTCCAGGTCGGTTGGGTCCGGGTGGGTCGGGTCCGGGTCGGTCGGGTCCGGGTCGGTCGGGTCCAGGTCGGTCGGGTCCGGGTCGGTCGGGTCCAGGTCGGTTGGGTCCGGGTCGGTCGGGTCCAGGTCGGTCGGGTCCGGGTCGGTCGGGTCCGGGTCAGTCGGGTCCAGGTCGCTCGGGTCCTGGTCAGTCGGGTCTGGGTCAGTCGGGTCCGGGTCACTCAGGTCCTGGTCAGTCAGTCGGTTCCAGGTCGGTCAGGTCCCAGTCAGTTGGGTCCGGTACGGTCGGTCGGGTCCAGGTCGGTCAGGTCCGGTTTGGTGAGGTCGATTGGATTCAGGTCGCTCGAGTCCTGGTCATTCGAGTCCGGGTCAGTCGGATCCGGGTCGGTCGGTTAGTTGGGTCAGTCAGGTCCGGGTCAGTCAGTTCTGGGTCAGTGGGGTCCGGATCAGTTGGTCAGGTCGGTGGTGTCCGGGTCAGTCGGGTACAGGTCCGGGTTGGTCGGGTCCGGGTCTGTCGGGTCCGGGTCTGTCGGGTCCGGGCCGGTCAGGTCCGGGTCGGTTGGTTGAGTCCGGCTCCAGGTAGGTCGGGTCCTGGTCAGTCGGGTCTGGGTCGTTTGGTCGGTTCTGGGTCACTCGGGTCCGGGTCAGTCAGGTCCAGGTCAGTCGTGTCTGGGTCGGTCAGTCGGGTCCGGGTCGGTCGGGTCCAGGTCAATCGGTTCTGGTTCAGTCGGGTCTGGGACCTTCGGGTCCGGGTTGATCGGGTATGGGTCAGTAGGGTCCGGGTTGGTCGGTGGGATCCGGGTTGGTCTGTTCCAGGTCGGTCAGGTCCGGGTCAGTCGGGTCCAGGTCAGTCGATTCTGGATCAGTCGGGTCCAGGTCAGTCGGGTCCGGGTCGGTCGAGTCCAGGTCAGTCAATTCTGGGTCAGTCGGGTCTGGGTCGGTCGGGTCCAGGTCAGTCGATTCTGGGTCAGTCGGGTCCGGGTCGGTCGGTCAAGTCGGTCGCATCTGGGTCAGTCGAGTCCGGGTCCGGTTTGGTCGGGTCCGGGTCTGGGTCCAGGTCGGTCGGGTCCGGGTCGGTCGGGTCCAGGTCAGTCGATTCTGGGTCAGTCGGTTCCGGGTCGGTCGGTCAGGTCAGTCGCATCCGGGTTGGTCGGGTCCGGGTCCGGTTTGGTCGGGTCCGGGTCTGGGTCCAGGTCTGTCGGGTCAGGGCCTGTCAGCACCGGGTCGGTCGGTTGAGTCCGGCTCTGGGTAGGTCGGGTCCTGTCAATCAGGCCCAGGTCATTTGGGTTCGGGTCAGTCGGGTCCAGGTTGGTCAGGTCCGGGTCGGTCGGGTCCGGGTCCGTCGGGTCCAGTTCAGTCGAAACCAGGTGGGTCGAGTCCAGGTCGCTCAGGTCCTGGTCGCTCGAGTCCGGGTCCGTCGGGTCCAGGTCAGTCGAAACCAGGTGGGTCGAGTCCAGGTCGCTCAGGTCCTGGTCGCTCGAGTCCGGGTCCGTCGGGTCCAGGTCAGTCGAAACCAGGTGGGTCGAGTCCAGGTCGCTCAGGTCCTGGTCGCTCGAGTCCGGGTCCGTCGGGTCCAGGTCAGTCGAAACCAGGTGGGTCGAGTCCAGGTCTGTCGGGTTCAGGTCGGTGAGATCCGTTTCAGTGAGGTTGATTGAGTCCAGGTCGCTCAGGTCCTGGTCACTCGAGTTCGGGTCAGTCGGGTCCAGGTCGGTCGGGTCCGGGTCAGCCGGGTCCGGGTTAGTCTGTCCGGGTCACTCGGTCCGGGTCAGTCGGTCGTGTCCGGGTCAGTCATTCTGGTCCAGGTCAGTCGGTGAGGTCCAGGTCAGTCGGTCGGGTCCAGGTCGGTCGGGTCCGGGTCAGCCGGGTCCGGGTTAGTCGGTCCGGGTCAGTCGGTCGTGTCCGGGTCAGTCATTCTGGTCCAGGTCAGTCGGTGAGGTCCAGGTCAGTCGGTCGGGTCCAGGTCGGTCGGGTCCGGGTTAGTCGGTCCGGGTCAGTCGGTCGTGTCCGGGTCAGTCATTCTGGTCCAGGTCAGTCGGGTCCAGGTCGGTCGGGTCCGGGTCGGTCGGGTCCGGGTCGTGGTCGGTCGGGTCCGGGTCGGTCGGGTCCTGGTCGGTCGGGTCCAGGTCAGACGGGTCCGGGTCAGTCAGGTCCGGGTCGGTCGTGTCCGAGTCAGACGGGTCCGGGTCGGTCGGGTCCGGGTCAGACGGGTCCGGGTCGGTCGGGTCCGGGTCAGACGGGTCCGGGTCGGTCGGGTCCGGGTCAGACGGGTCCGGGTCAATCGGGTCCGGGTCAATCGGGTCTGGGTCAATTGGGTCCGGGTCGTCGGTCCCGGGTCAATCGGGTCCGGGTCGTCGGTCACGGGTCGGTCGGGTCCGGGTCGGTCGGGACCGGGTCGGTCGGGTCCAGGTCGGTCGGGTTCAGGTCGGTCGGGTCCGGATCGGTTAGTCAGGTCGGTGGCATCCGGGTCGGTCGGGTACGGGTCCGCGTTGGTCGGGACGGGTCTGGTTTCAGGTTGGTCGGGTCCGGGCCGGTCAGGTCCGCGTCGGTTGGTTGAGTCCGGTTCCGGGTAGGTCGGGTCCTGGTCGGTCGGCTCTGGGTCAGTCTGTCAGTTCCAGGTCGGTCGGTCAGGTCCAGGTCGGTCGGGTCCAGAGCAGTCGGGCCTGGGTCGGTCGGTTGGGTCCAGGTCGGTCGGGTCCATGTCGGTCGGGTCTGGGTCAGTCGGGTCCGGGTTGGTCGGGTCCGTGTCGTTCGGGTCCGGGTCGGTCGGGTCCGGGTCGGTCAGGTCCGGGTCAGTGGATCGGGTCCGGGTCAGTCGTTCGGGTCCGGGTCAGTCATTCGGGTCCGGGTCAGTCGTTCGGGCCCGGGTCAGTCGGTCAGGTCCGGGTCAGTTGGTTCTAGGTCAGTCGGGTCTGGGTCAGTCAGGTCCGGGTCAGTGGGGTCCGGATCAGTTGGTCAGGTTGGTGGTGTCCGGGTCAGTCGGGTACGGGTCCGGGTTGGTCGGATATGGGTCTATCGGGTCCGGGTCGGTTGGTGGGTTCCAGGTCGGTCAGGTCCAGGTCGGTCAGTCAGCTCCAAGTCAGTTGGGTCCAGATCAGTCGGCTCCGGGTCGGTCGGTCGGTTCCGGGTCAGTCAGGTCTGGGTCAGTCAGGTCCAGGTCAGTCGTGTCCGGGTCGGTCAGTCGAGTCCGGGTCGGTCAGTCGGGTCCGAGTCGGTCGGGTCCAGGTCGATCGGTTCTGGGTCAGTCAGGTCCGGTACCATCGGGTCCGGGTTGGTCGGGCATGGGTCAGTCGGGTCCGGGTTAGTCGGTGGGATCCGGGTCGGTCTGTCCCAGGTCGGTCAGGTCCGGGTCGGTCGAGTCCAGGTCAGTCGATTCTGGGTCAGTCGGGTCCGGGTCGGTCGGTCAAGTCGGTCGCATCTTGGTTGGTCGAGTCCGGGTCCGGTTTGGTCGGGTCCGGGTCGGTCGGGTCCAGGTCAGTCGATTCTGGGTCAGTCGGGTCCGGGTCGGTCGGTCAGGTCAGTCGCATCCGCGTTGATCGGGTCCGGGTCCGGTTTGGTCGGGTCCGGGTCCGGTTTGGTCGGGTCCGGGTCTGGGTCCGGGTCCGGTTTGGTCGGGTCCGGGTCTGGGTCCAGGTCGGTCGGGCCCGGGCCTGTCAGCTCCGGGTCGGTCGGTTTGAGTCCGTCTCTGGGTCGGTCGGGTCCTGTCAATCAGGCCCAGGTCATTTGGGTTCGGGTCAGTCGGGTCCAGGTTGGTCAGGTCCAGGTCGGTCGGGTCCGGGTCCGTCGGGTCCAGTTCAGTCGAAACCAGGTGGGTCGAGTCCAGGTCGGTCGGGTTCAGGTCGGTTAGATCCGTTTCGGTGAGGTTGTTTGAGTCCAGGTCGCTCAAGTCCTGGTCGCTCATTTCCGGGTCAGTCGGGTCCAGGTCGGTCGGGTCCGGGTCAGCCGGGTACGGGTCAGTCGGGTCCGGGTCAGTCAGTCTGGGTCAGTCGGTCCGGGTCAGTCGGTCGTGTCCGGGTCAGTCGTTCTGATCCAGGTCAGTCGGTCAGGTCCAGGTCAGTCGGTCGGGTCCGGGTCGGTCGGGTCGGGGATGGTCAGGTCCGAGTCAGACGAGTTCGGGTCAGTCAGGTCCGGGTCAATCGGGTCCGGGTCAGTCGGGTCGGGGTCGGTCGGGTCGGGGTTGGTCAGTTCTGGGTCAGTGGGGTCCGGATCAGTTGGTCAGGTCAGTGGTGTCAGGGTCAGTCGGGTACGGGTCCGCGTTGGTCGGGTCCGGGTCTGGGTTCAGGTCGATCGGGTCCGGGCCGGTCACGTCCGGGTCGGTTGGTTGAGTCCAGCTCCGGGTAGGTCGGGTCCTGGTCAGTCGGGTCCGGGTTGTTTGGTCGGTTCCGGGTCGGTCGGTCAGCTCCAAGTCAGTCGGGTCCAGATCAGTCAGCTCCGGGTCGGTCGGTCGGTTCCGAGTTAGTCAGGTCCGGGTCAGTCAGGTCCAGGTCAGTCGTGTCCGGGTCGGTCAGTCGAGTCCGGGTCGGTCAGTTGGGTCCTGGTCGGTCGGGTCCAGGTCGATCGGTTCTGGGTCAGTCGGGTCCGGGACCATCGGGTCCGGGTTGGTCGGGTATGGGTCAGTCGGGTCCGGGTTGTTCGGTGGTATCCGGGTCGGTCTGTTCCAGGTCGGTCAGGTCCTAGTTGGTCGGGACCAGGTCAGTCGATTCTGGGTCAGTCGGGTCCGGGTCGGTCGGTCAAGTCGGTCGCATCTGGGTCGGTCAAGTCTGGGTCCGGTTTGGTCGGGTCCGGGTCTGGGCTCAGGTCGGTTGGATCCAGGCCGGTCAGGTCCCCGTCGGTTGGTTGAGTCCGGCTCCAGGTAGCTCAGGTCCAGGTCGGTCAGATCTGGGTCGGTCGGGTCCGGGTCGGTCTGTCAGTTCCAGGTCGGACGGTCAGGTCCAGGTCGGTCGGGTCCAGAGCAGTCGGGTCTGGGTCGTTCGGTCGGGTCCGGGTCAGTCAGCTCGGGTCAGTCGCGTCCGGGTCAGTCAAGACCGGGTCGGTCAGTCGGGTCCGGGTCGGTCTGGTACAGGTCGGTCGGGTCCAGGTCAGTCGGGTCCGGGTCGGTCGGGTCCGTGTTGATCGGATCGGTCGAGTCCGTGTCGGTCGGTCAGGTTCAGGTCTATCAGGTCCGGGTCGGTCGGGTCCAGGTCAGTCGGGTCCGGGTCAGTAGGGTCCGGGTCAGTAGGGTCCGGGTCAGTAGGGTCCGGGTCAGTCAGGTCTGGCTCGGTCAGTCGGTTCCAGGTCGGTCAGGTCCAGGTCAGTCAGGTCCAGGTCAGTCGAGTCCAGTTCAGTCGGTCGAGTCCAGGTCTCATCGGGTCCAGGTCGGTCGAGTCCGGTCAGTCAGGTCCGGGTTGGTCGGGTCCAGGTCAGTCGGTCAGGTCGGTCGCGTCCGTGTCAGTCGGGTGTTGGTCTGGGTTGGTTGGGTCCAGGTCTGGGTCCAGTTCCGGGTCGGTCGGTCCGGTCCTGGTCAGTCGGGTCCGGGTCAGTCGGATCCGGGTCAGTCGGGTCCGGGTCAGTCAGGTCCGGGTCGGTCGGGTCCGGGTCAGTTGGATCCGGTTCAGTCAGGTCTGGGTCAGTCAGGTCCGGGTCAGTCGGGTCCGGGTCGGTCGGGTCCGGGTCAGTCGGTCAGGTCCGGGTCAGTAGGTTGGGTCCGGGTCAGACGGTTCCGGGTCGGTTGAGTCCATGTCAGTCGAGTCCAGGTCAGTCGGTTCTGGGTCGGTCGGGTCCGGGTCGGTCGATCGGGTGCAGGTCAGTCGGGTTCGGGTCAGTCGGGTCCGAGTCGGTCAGTCGGGTCTGGGTCGGTCGGTCGGGTCCAGGTCGGTCAGGTCTTGGTCAGTCTGGTCTGGGTCAGTCGGGTCTGGGTCAGTCGGTTCCGGGTCAGTCAGGTCCGTGTCAGTCAGGTCTGGGTCAGTCAGTCGGGTCTGGGTCAGTCAGTCGGGTCCGGGTCAGTCGGTCAGGTCCTGGTCAGTCGGTTGGGTCCTGGTTAGTCGGTCGGGTCCGCGTCAGTCGGGTCTGGGTCGGTCGGGTCTGGGTCGGTTGGGTCCGGGTCAGTCAGTCGGGTCTGGGTCAGTCAGTCGGGTCCGGGCCAGTCAGTCGGGTCCGGGTCAGTCGGTCGGGTCCGGGTCGGTCGGTTGGGTCCGGGTCGGTCGGTTGGGTCCGGGTCGGTGATGTCGTTTGGGTCAAGGTCGCTCGGGTCCGGGTCGCTCGGGTCCGGGTCAGTTGGGTCCGGGGTGGTCGGTCGGTCAGTCGGCTCTGGGTCAGTCAGGATTGGGTTGGTTGGGTCCGGGATGGTCTGGTACGGGTCGGTCAGGTCCGGGTCGGTGATGTCGATTGGGTCAAGGTCGCTCGGGTCCGGGTCGCTCGGGTCCGGGTCAGTAGGGTCCGGGGCGGTCGGTCAGTCCAGTCCGGGTCAGTCAGGTCTGGGTTGGTTGGGTCCGGGACGGTCGGGTCTGGGTCGGTCGGTCGGGTTCGGGTCTATCAAGTCCGGGTCGGTCGGGTCCAGGTCCATGTGAATTTGAATCAGTTTTTCCCATGTGTGTCCAGTAAGTTCACTCAGTAGGGTGTGTCTGTAGCTCCCTAAACCCTGAGCAAGAGTGAAGCGAGGTGAGTGAGTGAAGTGAGTGAAGGTGAGGCAAGGCGATGCGAAGTGAGGTGAGTGAGTGAGGAGTTGGTGCTGGGATTTACTGCAGACCATGAGCAGTCTCAGAATCAAAGATGATTTGGTTTGGGAGACCACCCAAGATCCCTTTTACCAGATCATGTCTGTAAGCATCCTGCTGCCAGATGCTAATCCCTGTCATTCCTCTGCTGCCTCGAAACCTTGCTGGTGGAATAACAATTGACATTTTTCATTATGTGTGGTCCAACATTTGGGACCAGTTTCCGGGCAGCTCTCTATCTTCCACTCACAGACAAGATCAACACAGCTCAGTTCACAACCCATCACAACGTGGCCCAGTCCAGACAGAGCTGTGTCCTGCCACAACAGTGACAGACAGAGCTCTGTGAACATGTCTGCTTTATAGACACACACAAATCAATGCAGTAGGCAACCAAAACAGCAAGTGTCTGATCTGAGCACAACATGGCAGAGACAATCCTTATCCATTGAGTAAGCTGCAGGGAAATTAATAAAACAACATCTGGAACGCACAGACAAATTGTGAAAGTTTTGGGAAAACAATGTCACAATGATTTAAAATTAGGACATGGTAATAACTTGGGAATTTCAGACTTAACAGCATTGCCTAGCTGCTCATGCCTGGGTGAGCTCTCTGTGAACGCTGCGTGTACACTGAATTTGGGAGTGTGAACGCTGTGTGCACATCTGGGTTGATCGGGTCTGTCAGGTCCGGGTCAGTCGGTCAGTCGGGTCCGAGTCAGTCAGTCAGTCAGGTCCGGGTCAGTCGGTCAGTCAGGTCCGGGTCAGTCGGGTCCGGGTCAGTCGGGTCCGGGTCAGTCAGGTCCGAGTTGGTCAGGTCCGGGTCAGTCGGTCAGTCAGGTCCGGGTCAGTCGGGTCTGGGTCAGTCGGGTCCGGGTCAGTCGGGTCCGGGTCAGTCGGGTCCGGGTCACTCAGGTCCGGGTCACTCAGGTCTGGGTCACTCGGGTCCGGGTCGGCCGGGAGTGTGAACACTTGTGTGCACTGAATTCGGGAGTGTGAATGCTGTGTGTGCAGGACAGGTAGACAAGGTGATTAAGAAGGCATATGAGATACTTGTCTTTATTAGCTGAGGTATGGAATATAAGAGCAGGGATGTTATAATGGAGCTGTATAAAACACGACTGGTTAGGCCACAGCTAGAGTACTGTGTGCAGTTCTGGTGCCTCTCTATAAGAAGGATGTAACTGCACTGGAGTGGGTGCAGAGGAGATGCACCAGGATGTTACCTGGGTTGGAGCGTTTCAGCTATGAAGAGAGGTTGGTTAGGCTGGGGTTGTTTTCCTTACAACAGAGAATGCTGAGGGGGGACCTCAGCCTTAAGAGGGCTAATCAATGGCAGATGCAGTATAATTTGGATAAATGTGAAGTTATTCACTTTGAAAGCAAAACAAGAAGGCAGATTGTTACCTGAATGGCTGTAAATTAGGAGAGGGGAGTGTGCAGCGAGACCTCGGTGTCCTTGTGCACCAGTCGCTGAAGGTAAGCATGCAGATGCAGCAGGCAGTAAAGAAGGCAAATGACATATTGGCCTTCATTGCGAGAGGTCGAGTATAGGAACAGGGATGTGTTGTTGCAATTATACAGGGCCTTGGTGAGGCCACACCTAGAGTATTGTCTGCAGTTTTGGTCTCCTTTTTTGAGGAAGGATGTTCTTTCTGTCAAGGGAATGCTGCGAAGGTTTACCAGGCTGATTCAGGGGATGGTGGGACTGATGTATGAGGAGAGATTGACTAGGTTAGTATTGTTTTCGCTGGAGTTCAGCCGAATGAGGGGGGAATCTCACAGAGACTTACAAAATTCTAACAGGACTAGACAGGATAGATTCAGGGAGGATATTCTCGATGGTGAGGGAATCCAAAACCAGGGGTCAGAGTCTGAGGATTCAGGGTAGACCATTTCGGACAGAGGCGAGGAGATATTTCTTCACCCAAAGAGTGGTGAGCCAGTGGAATTCATTATCACAGGAAGTAGTTGATGCCAAAACAGTAAATGTATTCAAGAGGCGGCTGGATGTAGCACTTGGGGGTGAATGGGATCAAAAGTTATGGGGAAAAAGCAGGATTAGGCTATTGAGTTGGACGATCAGCCATAATGGTAATGAATGGTGGAGCAGGCTCGAAGGGCCAAATGGCCTCCTCCTGCTCCTATCTTCTATGTTTCTATGTTTCTATAACCCGATTGAGGTGTATAAAATTGTGAAGGGCACAGATAGGGTAGATAGGAAGAAATTTTCCCCTTAGTAGAATGGTCAGTAACCAGGAGGCAGAGATTTAAGTTAAGGGGCAGGAGATTTAGTGAAGATTTGAGGGAAACCATTTTCACCCAGAGGCTGCTGGGAATCTGGAACTCACTGCCTTAAAGGGTGGTAAAGGCGGGAATCCTCATAACATTTAAGAAGCAGTTAGACGAACACTTGAAATGCCACAGCAGACAAGGCTCCAGACCAAGTGCTGGAAAATGGGGTGAGAATGGATAAGTGCTTGATGGCCGGCACAGCAGCATTTGTGCTGGAAAACTCTCTGACTCTAAAATCTATATCAATGACTTGGATGAAGGGGCAGAATGTATGTTTGTTAAATTTGCTAATGTCACAAAGATAGGTAGGATAAGAAATTGTAAGCAAGTAACTCAGAAGTCTGCTGTAAAGGAACGGTGCTTTATTGCCCAATGTAAAAGTAAAGCAAAACCACAAGCCTGTGGTGCATACATACAGACAGGTCCCAACCGGGATGATACAGTAATGGACCCACTCTGGGGCTTGCTTTATAAAGGGTTTGGAATACGTGTTCCACCTGGTCAGGTAATTACCAATCATCTGGGAATTCGTATTCCAAAAATCCTCCAAGGAGTCCAATCAGGGATTCCCCAGGTAAGTCCTGGAGTTTATCACAAAGGTCTAAGGTACGGAATTTTACCAACCTGCCCACCATGGGAATCGTAGCGGGTGGAACACGGACGCTGCAAAGGTCCGTTGCACTCGGGGAGGATTGTATGGTCTTGCAGCAAGCACGGCCAAAACAATCCCTCCCAAAGAGTCTAAGAAGGGATTTGGATAGGTTGGCAGCTGGACTATAACAAGGGAAACGGTGAACGTGTCCACGATGGCAGGAAGATGAAGTAGGCCATTTTCCAAAAGCCAAATCACTGATTGGCACCATTCATAACGTGCCCACAATGCAGAGGGGAACACCCGAATGGACATTCGTTTAAATCCCCCTCTGCACAGCTGAGAGACCTTTAATTCAAGTTTGATGGAAGATCCTTATTCTGCCCAGCAACAGCACGAAGCTGCATTTTTAAACCGGCCTTTGGCCAGAAGATCGGGATATCTGCGAGTCAAGACCTGGAGTGGGTTATATGGCATAACCGGACTGTCAATAAAATATTACAGGAATAAAATGGCCAAGGCAGGCAGAGAAACTTAATAAACCAGGATAAAAAGAATAAAAGATTAGATTAAATCCCCCTACACACAGCAGGACAAAGTGACATTAACACCTAATCTCGCAAGCATAGAATACAGACACAAAACAGCAGAGGTCGATTTAGATAAGGGGACACATCGAGAGGATAATGGGAAACACATTAAAACACCGGGGCAAGAACAGGCAGTCCCATTAACACGGACACACACCATACAGATGCAAATTGACAAGCCTTCCAGGGAACTTCCTGACCAGACAGGCCACTTTTTAGGTATTGTAAAAATGTATGAGCAAATGTTCCCGCTCGAATTTGGATTCCTATAAATATCCAGAGCAAATGTATAACTATTGAGATCAACGTGGCCAAGCACTGTTTCTAAGCTGGCTACAGGGGTCTCCCTGGGTACCCAGTAATTGTACAATAAAGAAAAATGCTTTGAACTTTGCCTTGCGACTCAACTTTCTTGAATGCACTGGTACAAGGGATTTTTCCCTACAACATATGGCGTAGTCGGCAGGATTTGATATCTGACTTCTGACTGGTGGCCACGGTCTGGAAGCCGCGATCAAATTTAAACGAATCTGATAAAAATCCAGAGCAGTCAAGGGCGAGTACAAGTCTCCGTTCAAAGTGAGGTACCTTTAAGGGTTAGGGTTTGTCCGTGTTAAATATTGTTGTCTTGTAGAACTGTATAATCTTGTCTAAGTTTTTAAAATTGAAACAGAATTCTGCACTAAAGAGGTAAAGGTCAGAATGACCGCGTGGAAGAAGGTAAGTAACTTTAATAGAAATAGAGGACCAGAGGTAAAGATAACAGGTTTTGGGCTATTTGATAACGGGAATAAGGAATTAAGACTAATATAAAGATAAGAACCGCATGCAGAACTAATTGGTGTAACTAACCCAGGATTGTAGACGAAACCGCTGTCTGTGCCAAGGCAATAGGACAAGGGAGTGCTTGACTCAAGGTGCCCTACCCTAAACTGGACGTTAAGAGGAGAAATCTCCCACGCTAAGGTTGGGTTTTGAGGCGGGCGCTAAGAGACACAGGCACTCAGGGTGCAAGGCACGGACAGCGTAAATCGGGTAACAACACAGACTCTGAAGGGACGAACAACCTCAGAGTCGATACAGTTACTAATTATAACAGGGGCTTTGATAACAGATACATATGTGTAAGTGTTGAGGAAAAGGGGACCCGATCCATCCTGACCAAGAGACACGGCGACGGAGAATCCATTAGGGACCCAGGCGGAGTTTGATAACCTTGTTCGTCTGTAGGGAACACCACAGTCCATAGCAGGGTACCAGGGAGCTGAAACTCCCTTTTTGGGGTAACGGATCAACCTTGCTAGGGGAGGTGGTGGCCAAGCGGGAGGCGTTGTACTTAAAGGGGCTGGGGACAGGGGCCGACAAACCCACTAAAAAACCAGCACACATCCCAATAAGACAACACAAAATAGACCAAGCGTGAGGTGTCAGGAATAGTTGGGGGAGCACAGGGGCAGAGACCCACTGGGACCCCACTATGAGACCCTACAGCAATACAGACGGTGCTGGAGCAGTATCAGTGACAGGAGATAAGAGAGAGAGAGTTGGGGCACTTTTACTGTTGGAACCAGCATACGGGGGTTGCAGGACTGCTAGACAGAAAAATGGCAGACCACGTTATTGAGGGAGAAACTGCAGTAGCTCTCATTTTTAAGTATCTGTTAGCCAGAGAAGCGATTGTTGCAAAGATGAAAGGGAACGGGTGGAACGCATCACAAATTTTAGAAGATCAGAGAAAGTGGGTAGACGGAGTTAAACGGGACAAAACAAAAGTAATGGGAGTAATGTTAGTGACCCAGTTAGCTGGACTAATTGAGAAGGTAAATGCCTCCATGGAGGAGAGACACAAAGAGACAGAACAAATTAAGGTATTGCAGGAGAGAGTGAGGGAATTAGAACACAGAAGCCACACTGCGGAGATAACGCAGAGATCAGAGGAAACGGACCCTCGGCGCTCATACGAGTCAGTGCAGAAACATACAACCGCTCCAGCATCAGAAGGAGACATAAAAAATTATAATCTAGCGCCAGTCACCAGAGGAGGGACGTTAGCACAACCAAAAGCAACCTATAAGCCTTTTACCCCAGGGGAAAGGCAGCAGATTATGGCATCCCTGGGGAAGTTAAAACCCAGAAGCGCAAACCTGGAATTTTGGGGCGAATTAGATTCACTCTGGGTAGGACACCAGTTACATTTACGGGACATACACCAGCTGGTCAGGGCAGCCTGTCCAGCGGATAAATGGAGGTTGGTGGCAGGAGGGCCAGCGGCCCAAGCAGCACAGGACTATAATGGAGGAAGGTGGACACATGCCGTTCCTACAACGGCTGAGATAGACGACCAGCAGGCACCCTTTACATTATTTAAGACCGAAATCCAACGGGTGTTAGGGAACTCTCCCACTAATTGGAGCAGGATCACAAATACTAAACAAGGACAGGGGGAAAGTGCATCGGAATTTGGAGAGAGATTATTCCAGGTATATAGGGAGTGTTCAGGACAGGACAATGTGGATAGGAGAGACAGGGCTTTTATCCAGGCATTCAAGGACGGGCTATCAGAGGTACACCAAGAAATCCTTAAGATGGGGGTGATAGCATCCCAAGACCATGACGAGCTAGTCGAGTGGGCTAGCGGGATAAAAGAAGGGAAGGTTGCCCAGACAAAGCCCAGACGAGAGAGAACTGGAACCCCCCATAACGGAGATAAGGGGAGAACCGGGCTCAGCTGCTACACATGTGGCCAGCCAGGGCATACGGCTAGATTCTGCAGGGAAGCACCATTCAAAGGGAAACCCGAGAATGGCGGGCCCCGCTGTGACCACTGCCACAGGGCAGGGCACACCGAGGCAACGTGTTGGGGGAAACATGGGAGACCCCGAGACAACTATAGACCAACCCCGGGGGCACCACATTCCCGGAATCCACTATTCTATTCTGCCGTAGTGGCACAGACTCATGGAGATAGAAAGAGACCCGTAGGGTATTATTCAACGGCTGAGGGACCAGTAGTCACCAGGATGCCCAGGTGCATAGCCGCCCTAGATTGTGCAGCATGGGCTGTGAGGATAAGTGAGCCCATTGTCATGACAGGAGATATTGTGCTACACACAAAACATACATTGGTAGAAACGCTAAACACGGGCAAACTCAAAACAGTCTCAAATATAAGGAGGGCAAGGTGGGAGGCCACACTCCTACCACCTAACAAGTCAGTCACCATCATTAGGGACACGGGAGAAAACCCCGCGGAAGGGATTTTAGATATTGGGGAAGCGCACAGCTGTGGAGAAATTGACGAAGATAACAAGGAAGGAAAGATTAGAGACGAACCCCTTCCAACAGCAGATAAGACCTTCTATGTGGATGGGTCCCGCAAATATGTATCGGGATCACCAAGGACAGGGTGGGCAGTAGTAGACCAGAACCTGGCTCAGGACGGATCGGCGGGGGTCAGTCCGCTCAGGTAGCAGAATTAGTTGCCCTCACCCAAGCCTTAAGATTAGCAGCAGGGAAAACAGTAAATGTGTATACAGACAGCCAATACGCGTTTGGTGTGATCCATGATTACATGTCCGCATGGGGGAGAAGGGGGTTCATTACTACAGGAGGTACCCCCATTAAACACCAACAGCAGATAAGGGCGCTGCTTGCAGCTAGTGAACAGCCTACAGAGGCCGCAGTAATTAAAATAAAAGCCCACCAGCGGGAACCCGGAAGGGACACCCCGGGGTGGATTCATTTCAAAGGGAATCAAGCCGCAGACACAGCGGCACAGCAAGCACTAGAAAACAGCGACATTAAAAGCCTGCCCCTTGCAGCGATAGTGGTAGAACTGGAAGAAATTGACATACAGAAATTACACGGGGACATTACACAGCAAGAACGAGATAGATGGGAGGAGCTGGGCGCAGTTAAAGGGACTGATGGGGTGTGGAGAAAAGATAACCGGGTAATGGCACCAGGATGTATCCAGAACACATTACTGGAACTACACCACGGACTTCCCCATACAGGCAGGCATGCAATGATACAGAGCCTGGGGAGAGAGTGGTGGTGGAAAGGATTGGGACGGGATGTGGCCACATACTGCCGCAGATGCACTATATGTGCACAGCACAACCCCGGGAAGCCCATAAAGGTAAAGATGGGACACCAACCCAGACCAAAGGGACCCTGGGAACAGATACAAATGGACTTCATAGGACCATTGCCCCCCCTCTCACGGGAAAACATACTGCCTGGTAATAGTAGATCAATTCACCAGGTGGGTAGAAGCATTCCCCACAACCAATTGTACAGCCCTAACGGTAGCCAGGATATTGGCAGCAGAAGTCATTCCCCGATGGGGGATGCCAATTCAAGTTGATTCGGACCAGGGAACACATTTCACAGGAAAGGTTATGAAAAACATTTGCCAACTATTAGGAATAAAACAGAAATTTCACATCCCCTATCACCCACAAAGTTCCGGGATGGTGGAGAGGATGAATCGGACTCTAAAAATAACCATGGCAAAAGCAATGCAATCCTCAGGTAGAAATTGGACAGAAGTCCTACCTGCAGTTCTGATGAGGCTGGGGGCGACCACAAATCGAACTACCGGCTTGACTCCATACGAGCTGATGACCGGGCGAGCAATGCACTTACCTGAAAACATTATTACAGGCTGGACAGATGTGGGTCCGATAAAGGATAAGATCCGTCAATACATCCAAGACCTTAGAACCCAATTGAAGGGGATGCGCCGGTCCGTAATTTTTAATCAGCACAGGTCGAAACAGAGGAGGACTCAGAAATATTACCAGAAGTCCCAAAAGCCGGGAGCCGGGTATTAACAAAAGTGCTTCCTGCAAAACCAGGATTTGCCCCAAGATGGCACGGACCTTACGAGGTCATTATTAGCGGAGATACCTGTGCCTGTATAGATATAAGGGGACAGGGGGTCTGGAAACATTGGACCCAATTAAAGCTGTATGAAGACAAATGAACTAAAGATACCGTTTTCGTTCGTTCAAATTCCACAGGAACCAGGACCAGATCTACTATCAAGACGTCGGAACAAACTACTTTTAATTTGATTGCCTGTTTATTTTCTGTATATACTATAACTGTAAAAATACTGTTGTAAAAAAAAAACGATATGGGAACAGGGACATATCTGATAATAACCCTGACCATTGTAAATACGCTCCAACAGATAGGGGTTAGGGGAGCAGAACCACCAATCATGGAGGGAAACCTATTCCTGAAAACACACATCCAGATCTATGGGAATAGGACCGCTTGTTACCCCTCAGCGCGATCAGTAAACTCCCTATTCATCGCAACACCAGGGTGGCTCCCACAAGAATTATTCACTATTGACACATCGGGGGCACCCTGCAAGGAACATATTGGGTACTTTAAACAGGGGATACAAGGAAGGTGTGTAGAGCTCACTGAGCCGGGAATTCTAGGGGGGATGGGACCCCAATGGGAGGAGACACATGGGAACTACCCACAATGTTTTAAGGGAGAGGGATGGGGGTGCGTGCATGCCTTTGTCCCTAAAAATGATTCGTGCGCTAAGGCACATTGTGCTCTACAGGAGTGCCGGGTCCGGGAAGGACACTTCACTTGTGACTGCAAGCAACAAAAATGCATTGCAGTCACCGCGGGTAGGCAGCTTATGTGTGGCAAGTGCAACGGCACCCACGTAAGCTCAGCCTCGGGGACATACCCATTTGATTCTCACCAAGGGGTACAATCAAGTGGACAGTCCCGGGGGAGGGAAGGTTCCACAACATGGGACCATGTGGTCAAACGACCCCGGGGTAATGCATGTTATCGGGTTAAAGAAGGTTGTGTTTTTATTCAAAAATGTATATATGACGGCCACAGACAGGCCTCCAAGGTTCTTTTCCGTAGGGACAATCAGACCTCTCACGGTTCCGTGCCCAAGCGAAGGGCATGTCCAGAAACGGATAGTGACCAGGGCCATCAGCGCAGAATTCTGCGCCGACTGGCAGGCCCCTGTCACATTAGGGTCTTCCCTGGGGTATGGATTTCTGGGGACACTATCCCTAGGGGGCGCCGCAGGGGTGATCAGCGCCAGTAATAGGAATTTCTTCATATGTGGACTGACCATCTTAGGAAACACCCTACAAGCACTGGGTGCAATTGACCAAGAACTCGCAGAACTCAGACAATACACACAGCAAACGAGATATGCAGTAGACTATCAGCTAGCCAGACAAGGAGGGGTATGCACCATCATCAAAGGAAAATGCATCACATATGTTCACGACGAGACACTAAACATAACAGCAGCCATGTCCGGGATACAAAAGCAATTGGATAGCTTTAAACAGGGATTAACAGGGACTGATGGGTGGTTAGGGTGGCTGTTTAACACAGTTTGGGGAGCATACATTATGAAGGGATTAATTTTAGTAGTAGCCATCCTGTTCACACTCTGCCTGGGCCTAACCTGTATTAAAGTGATATGTGCAAATATTGCATCAAGAATGCTACCCACTGCCAGTATCCAGATGCAAGAATTTAACCAAACCACAGAGGAAGAGGAACAACGGCAAGGACGACATCTGTACAAGTCACTGTACCTCTGAAGATCTTCCATGGGGGGTCAGCCATGAATGGGACCCCCTGGACGAGAGGAGGGACTGAAGTAGGCCATTTTCCAAAAGCCATATTTTTATTATTATCTCATCAATATTCACCTCATTAAACATATTCATTTATTGGGCTGATTGGCACCATTCATAACGTGCCCACAATGCAGAGGGGAACACCCGAATGGACATTCGTTTAAATCCCCCTCTGCACAGCTGAGAGATCTTTAATTTCAAAGCCGACAAAAGATCCTTATTCTGCCCAGCAACAGCACGAAGCTGCATTTTTAAACCGGCCTTTGGCCAGAAGATCGGGATATCTGCGAGTCAAGACCTGGAGTGGGTTATATGGCATAACCGGACTGTCAATAAAATATTACAGGAATAAAATGGCCAAGGCAGGCAGAGAAACTTAATAAACCTGGATAAAAAGAATAAAAGATTAGATTAAATCCCCCTACACACAGCAGGACAAAATGACATTAACACCTAATCTCGCAAGCATAGAATACAGACACAAAACAGTAGAGATCGATTTAGATAAGGGGACACATCGAGAGGATAATGGGAAACACATTAAAACACCGGGGCAAGAACAGGCAGTCCCATTAACACGGACACACACCATACAGATGCAAATTGACAAGTCTCTCAGGGAACTTCCTGACCAGACAGGCCACTTTTTAGGTATTGTAAAAATGTATGAGCAAATGTTCCCGCTCGAATTTGGATCCCTATAAATATCCAGAGCAAATGTATAACTATTGAGATCAACGTGGCCAAGCACTGTTTCTAAGCTGGCTACAGGGGTCTCCCTGGGTACCCAGTAATTAGAACATAGAACATAGAACATTACAGCGCAGAACAGGCCCTTCGGCCCACGATGTTGCACCGACCAGTTAAAAAAAAACTGTGACCCTCCAACCTAAACCAATTTCTTTTCGTCCATGAACCTATCTACGGATCTCTTAAACGCCCCCAAACTAGGCGCATTTACTACTGATGCTGGCAGGGCATTCCAATCCCTCACCACCCTCTGGGTAAAGAACCTACCCCTGACATCGGTTCTATAACTACCCCCCCTCAATTTAAAGCCATGCCCCCTCGTGCTGGATTTCTCCATCAGAGGAAAAAGGCTATCACTATCCACCCTATCTAAACCTCTAATCATCTTATATGTTTCAATAAGATCCCCTCTTAGCCGCCGCCTTTCCAGCGAAAACAATCCCAAATCCCTCAGCCTCTCCTCATAGGATCTCCCCTCCATACCAGGCAACATCCTGGTAAACCTCCTCTGCACCCTCTCCAAAGCCTCCACATCCTTCCTGTAATGTGGGGACCAGAACTGCACACAGTACTCCAAGTGCGGCCGCACCAGAGTTGTGTACAGTTGCAACATAACGCTACGACTCCTAAATTCAATCCCCCTACCAATAAACGCCAAGACATCATATGCCTTCTTAACAACCTTATCTACTTGATTCCCAACTTTCAGGGATCTATGCACACATACACCTAGATCCCTCTGCTCCTCCACACTATTCAAAGTCCTCCCGTTAGCCCTATACTCAACACATCTGTTATTCCTACCAAAGTGAATTACCTCACACTTCTCCGCATTAAACTCCATCCGCCACCTCTCGGCCCAACTTTGCAACCTGTCTAAGTCTTCCTGCAAACTACGACACCCTTCCTCACTGTCTACCACACCACCGACTTTGGTGTCATCAGCAAATTTGCTAATCCACCCAACTATACCCTCATCCAGATCATTAATAAATATTACAAACAGCAGTGGCCCCAAAACAGATCCCTGAGGTACACCACTTGTAACCGCACTCCATGATGAATATTTACTATCAACCACCACCCTCTGTTTCCTATCCGCTAGCCAATTCCTGATCCAATTTCCTAGATCACCCCCAATCCCATACATCTGCATTTTCTGCAGAAGCCTACCATGGTGAACCTTATCAAACGCCTTACTAAAATCCATATATACCACGTCCACTGCCTTGCCCCCATCCACCTCCTTGGTCACTTTCTCAAAAAACTCAATAAGGTTAGTAAGGCACGACCTACCTGCCACAAAACCATGCTGACTATCACCTATCAATTCATTACTCTCCAAATAACTATAAATCCTATCCCTTATAATTTTTTCCAACATCTTGCCGACAACAGAAGTGAGACTCACCGGTCTATAATTCCCGGGGAAGTCTCTGTTCCCCTTCTTAAACAATGGGACAACATTCGCTAACCTCCAATCTTCTGGTACTATACCAGAGGCCAACGACGACCTGAAGATCAGAGCCAGAGGCTCTGCAATCACTTCTCTTGCCTCCCAGAGAATCCTTGGATAAATCCCATCCGGACAATTGTACAATAAAGAAAAACTCTTTGAACTTTGCCTTGCGACTCAACTTCCTTGAATGCACTGGTACAAGGGATTTTTCCCTACAACAAAGATAAGAGAAACAGAATATTATTTAAACACAGAGAGATCCAGAATCCAGAAGTACAGAGTATCCCACATCTGCTGCATGATTCACAAAAGGTTCATATGAATGTACAGCAAATGATTAGAAGGGAAAAGGATGGTGTGGGGATGGGGGGTAGTTACCTTCTGAGGAAGGATTGGAGAGACTATGCGTGAACCCACTGGATTTTAGAATATTGAGAGGTGATCCTATTGAAATATGGAAGACCCTGACAGAAACTGACAGGGAGAACATTGAAGGGATGGTTTCCTTTGTGGGAGGGACGCTGGGACCATTGGACAGTGAGGTCTCCGAGTGTGGGACACAGCGAGGGTTCTGGGGGACACGGCGAGGGGGGACACAGCGAGGGCTCTGGGGGACACGGCGAGGGGGGACACAGCGAGGGCTCTGGGGGACACGGCGAGGGCTCTGGGGGACACAGCGAGGGCTCTGGGGGACACGGCGAGGGCTCTGGGGTACACAGCGAGGGCTCTGGGGGACACGGCGAGGGCTCTGGGGGACACAGCGAGGGCTCTGGGGGACACGGCGAGGGCTCTGGGGGACACAGCGAGGGCTCTGGGGGACACAGCGAGGGCTCTGGGGGACACAGCGAGGGCTCTGGGGGACACAGCGAGGGCTCTGGGGGACACGGCGAGGGCTCTGGGGGACACAGCGAGGGCTCTGGGGGACACAGCGAGGGCTCAGGGGTACACAGCGAGGGCTCTGGGGGACACAGAGCCCTCGCCGTGTCCCCCAGAGCCCTCGCTGTGTCCCACACTCGGAGACCTCGCTGTCCTAGGGCGGCACGGTAGCACAGTGGTTAGCACTGCTGCTTCACAGCTCCAGGGTCCCGGGTTCGATTCCCGGCTCGGGTCACTGTGTGGAGTTTGCACGTTCTCCTCGTGTCTGCGTGGGTTTCCTCCGGGTGCTCCGGTTTCCTCCCACAGTCCAAAGATGTGCGGGTTAGGTTGATTGGCCAGGTTAAAAATTGCCCCTTAGAATCCTAAAATGCGGAGGTTAGAGGGATTAGCGGGTAAAATATGTGGGGGTAGGGCCTGGGTGGGATTGTGGTCGGTGCAGACTCGATGGGCCGAATGGCCTCCTTCTGCACTGTAGGGTTTCTAAGATTTCTATGATTTCTATGACAGCGAGGGCTCTGGGGGACACGGCGAGGGCTCTGGGGGACACGGCGAGGGCTCTGGGGGAGACGGCGAGGGCTCTGGGGGACACGGCGAGGGCTCTGGGGGAGACGGCGAGGGCTCTGGGGGAGACGGCGAGGGCTCAGGGGGAGAGAGCGAGGGCTCTCGGCGAGACAGCAAGGGTTCTGGCGGAGACAGCGAGAGCTCTGGGGGAGACAGCAAGGGCTCTGGGGGAGACAGCGAGAGCTCTGGGGGAGACAGCAAGGGCTCTGGGGGAGACAGCGTGGCCATTCGGGGAGACAGCGAGGGCTCTGGGGGAGACAGCCGGCCCTCACGGGAAGACGGCGAGGGCTTAGGGGGAGAGAGCGAGGGCTCTCGGCGAGACAGCGAGGGTTCTGGGGGAGACAGCGAGGGTTCTGGGGGAGACAGCTAGGCCTCTGGGGGAGACAGCTAGGCCTCTGGGGGAGACAGCTAGGCCTCTGGGGGAGACAGCGAGGCCTCTGGGGGAGACAGCGAGGTCTCTGGGGGAGACAGCGAGAGCTCTGGGGGAGACAGCGAAGGCTCTGGGGGAGACAGCGAAGGCTCTGGGGGAGACAGCGAAGGCTCTGGGGGAGACAGCGAGAGCTCTGGGGGAGACAGCGAGAGCTCTGGGGGAGACAGCGAGGGCTCTGGGCATGACAGCGAGGCCTCTGGGGGAGACAGCGAGGCCTCTGGGGGAGACAGCGAGAACTCTGGGGGAGACAGCGAGGCCTCTGGGCATGACAGCGAGGGTTCTGGGCGTGACAGTGAGGCCTCTGGGGGAGACAGCGAGGCCACATGGGGAGACAGCGAGGGCTCCAGGGGAGACAGTGAGGGCTCTGGGGGAGAATGCGAGGGCTCTGGGGGAGACAGCGAGGGCTCTGGGGGAGAATGCGAGGGCTCTGGGGGAGACAGCGAGGTCTTTGGGGGAGACAGCGAGGCCTCTGAGGGAGCCACCGAGGGCTCAGGGGGAGAGAGAGCGAGTGCTCTAGGGGAGACAGCGAGGGCTCAGGGGGAGACAGCGAGGGCTCAAGGGGAGACAGCGAGGGCTCTAGGGGAGACTGCGAGGGCTCCGTGTGCGGCAGACAGCGGGCCTCTGGGAGAGAGACAGCGAGGCCTCTGGGAGAGAGACAGCGAGGCCTCTGGGAGAGAGACAGCGAGAGCTCTGGGGTAGACGGTATGGGCTCTGGGGGAGACAGCAAGGGCTCTGGGGGAAACAGTGAGGGCTCTGGGGGAGACAGTGAGGGCTCTGGGTGAGACAGTGAGGGCTCTGGGGGAGACGGTATGGGCTCTGGGGGAGACAGTGAGGGCTCTGGGGGAGACGGTATGGGCTCTGGGGGAGACAGCAAGGGCTCTGGGGGAGACAGCAAGGACTCTGGGGGAGACAGTGAGGGCTCGGGGGGAGACGGTGTGGGCTCTGGGGGAGACGGTATGGGCTCTGGGGGAGACGGTATGGGCTCTGGGGGAGACGGTATGGGCTCTGGGGGAGACGGTATGGGCTCTGGGGGAGACGGTATGGGCTCTGGGGGAGACAGTGAGGGCTCTGGGGGAGACAGTGAGGGCTCTGGGGGAGACAGTGAGGGCTCTGGGTGAGACAGTGAGGGCTCTGGGGGAGACGGTATGGGCTCTGGGGGAGACAGTGAGGGCTCTGGGGGAGACGGTATGGGCTCTGGGGGAGACAGTGAGGGCTCTGGGGGAGACAGTGAGGGCTCTGGGTGAGACAGTGAGGGCTCTGGACATCAATTGTAGAAAGAGTAACATTCATTGTTGTAATATTGAAATCTTGGTCCTGATTTTTTAAGGTTATTTATTAGTCACAAGTCGGCTTACGTTAACAGTGCAATGAAATTACTGTGAAAATCCCCTCGTCGCCACACTCTGGCGCTTGTTTGGATACACTGAGGGAGAATTTAACTTGGCCAATACACCTAACCAGCACGTCTTTCCGACTTTGGGAGGAAACCGGAGCATCCGGAGGAAACTCACGCAGACACGGGGAGAACGTGCAGACTCTGCACAGTCACCCAAGCCGGGAATTGAACCCGGGTCCCTGGCGCTGTGACGCAGCAGTGTTAACCACTGTGCCCCTATGAAAAATGGGTTTTCAGCTATGATCTTGACAAAAACACAGTCCGGAGTCACAATGATCACCACCATCGATCTTTCGAGAACTTGTGCTCCATTCGAGCAGCCAGTTTCATATTTGGTCATTAGAATAAATGTATAAACCTGGATGTTTAACTTGTGTTCAGACAGAAAGATTCTTGTGGTGATTTACACGGGGCCCCTAGGAAAACACCAGGATGGTGGCCTCGAACGCAAAAAAGGTCGAGAGGTTTTGTTTGGATGTGGTGAATTGCCTTGCTGTGTCCACAGCCAGTTATATCAGATTACACATTCCAGGAAAAGTGTTGGGTGATTATTACCCTCCCACTTCCTGGCATTGCCACCGCTCATACTGATTACACTGTGCAGTGTCACTAAACACAGCCTTTGGTACATTGGGAAAGGTCATGGAGATAAAGTCAGCTCCTTCTGTAATTCCTCAGGGGGCTGCAACATTTTGAGAGCATGGGCCACATCTTTCTAAACCTGTGAACATTTAAACTGGGATTAAAGGACTTTGGGGCAGATCCACTGCTCAACTGTTGACATATTCCACAGCAGCCAATTGCCCAGAATCACACAGCGTGGAACATTGCTGTGTTGTGAACGGGAGATTACTGTCTGGATTTGCCATCGATTGGCATCTGTCGTCTAATGTATGCGAGGGCTATTTATGTCAGGTCTGGGGCTGTACTGAGTGAGCGCTGAAACTTTGGAACTGCACGCTAACAATATGAGACATTGTTTTCTATCCCAGGTAGCATAAAATGCATAAAAGACGCTGTGGCACTATTTGAAGGAGAGTAGAGTTGTCCCCATGTCCTGAACAATATTTATCCCACAACAAGCATGTAAAAAAAAATGAGTGAAGCAGACACTCAGTATAATACACACCTCCCTACGCCGAACATGATTACAATTCCATATCTCTTTCCTGAGGCTTTTCCCTGACTGATTGATGCTCTGTAACTACAAAACTGAAAAATTAATTCTTTTATGAAGAGGTTCCATCTCACACAGGCTACTTGCATGTCACACTCTGAAGCACAGTAAGAAGTTTAACAACACTAGGTAAAGTCCAACAGGTTTATTTGGTAGCAAAAGCCACACAAGCTTTCTTGTGTGGCTTTTGCTACCAAATAAACCTGTTGGACTTTAACCTGGTGTTGTTAAACTTCTTACTGTGTTTACCCCAGTCCAACGCCGGCATCTCCACATCATGACACTCTGAAGCAGCAGGCAATAGGCAGAGCGAAGCAATCCCACAACCAATGGATCAGATCCAAGTTCTGCAGTCCTGCCACATTATGTTGTGAATGGCGGTGGACAATTAAACAACTCACTGGAGGAGGTTCCACAAATATCCCCATCCTCAATGATGGAGGAGCCCAGCGCATCAGTGCAAAAGATGAGGCTGAAGCATTTGCAACACTCCTCAGCCAGAAGTGCCGAGTGGATGATCCATCTTGGCCTCCTCTGGAGGTTCCCAACATCACAGATAGCAAGCAGTCTTCAACCAATTTGATTCAGTCCAATATCAAGAAACAGCTGAAGGCACTGGATACTGCGAAGGAAATGGGCCCTGACAATATTCTGGTAATAGTACTAAAGATGTATGTTCCAGGACTAGCCATACCCCTAGCCAAACTGTTCCAGTATAGCTACAAAACTGACATCTCCCCAACAAGACTGCCCAAAGTGGAGGAAAAACATCTGGGAAGGAGCTGATTGGCTCAGGTTGCATCGCAGAGAGCAAGCTGAGCCAAGCATCAACAGTGAGCTTGTGGCATCGGGAGCACACCACCCAACCTTTCCTACAACCACCAGCTGCCCCACCTGTGGCAGAGACTGTAGGTCACATACTGGACTCCTCAGTCACCCGAGAACACATTGCTAGTGTGGAAGCGAGTCATGCTAAACTCCATGAGACTGTGTAAGGGTGGAGAATGTGGAAAATGACCCAGGTATGCCCTGTCCACAAAAGGCAGGACAAATCCAATCAGTCTACCCTCAATTGGTATGTCCAGTACAGGCATGTCACATCATCAACTTTCAGCCACTACTTTTTTAAAACTATTTAAAAGTTGTGAAGAACTTGCCACAAATTATGTCCCTTTAGGCATTGCAGACAATATCAAGTCTCAGGCAAATACCAAATACGGACATAGTTGTGGGTACCTCACGACCACTTGTGGAACTTACACATCTCATTGTTTAAGAATGGATCAACACTAAAGTCTATGGAGCCCCCAGGTTACCTATCTCCATGTTTCATACTAGATGAAGGGAAGATTGAAACTCGATGGCTGGGCTGTTTCATGCATAAAGGCAGCAGTCCTCTTCAGTGTCTTTTCAAGACCCAAGTACCGTCCTTTTCATGTTGAACAAATGGTACAAACATCCCTGTTATCCTGGGAAACAAAGGAAATGAAGACAAAATTGATTTTTGAATTCTGGAAATGATGCAGAGAAGACACTGAGAAACTAAAACATAAAAGGTTCAATTTGCAAAATAAAAGCTGCTGAAAAGTACAAAAGATAACAGATAGGGGCTGCAGGTGAGACACGGCTCAGAAAGGCACGCAGAAAAATACAGATCTCCAGAAAGCTATTCAAAGTACTGAATGAACATGGCAAACTTTGTAAGCTAGCCAATCCCCCCACTTCTGATACCATGTCAGAGGTGGCACAGTGGCTAGCACTGCTGCCTCACAGCGCCAGGGACCCGGGTTCAATTCCAGCCTTGGGTGACTGTGTGTGTGGAGTTTGCACGTTCTCCCCGTGTCTGCGTGGGTTTCCTCCGGCTACTCCGATTTCTTCCCACCGTCCAAAGATGTGCAGGGTAGATGGATTGGCCATGCTAAATTGCCCCTTAGTGTCCCGGGATATCCAGGTTAGGTGGATTAGCCATGATAAATGCATGGGGTTACAGGGATAGCATGGGGTGGTATGGGCCTGGATAGGATGCTTGTTTGGAGAGTAGGTGTAGACGCAATGGGCCAAATGGCCTCCTTCTGCAGTGCGTGGATTGATGTTTCATGTACAAGGGTAGTAGTCTCCGTCAGTGTATGTACATAGTTTGAAGTAATGAATGTAGTGTTTTGTAAATAAGCACTGCATTGTACTGTAAAAATGATTCTTTTTTTGCACTGTTTGTAACTTTTGGATCTGTCGTTTTGCAATATTTTATTTGAGAGTTTTTTTTAATGAATAAAGTATATTTTTGAAATATAAAAAAAAACAAGTTTGTTCTCGGCCTTTTGGCTAAGATCAAGTGTAGTATGGATGGGATGCTGCACTTGGTTGAAGTCATGAGGTTACATTTAAGCTTCATTTGAAGCAATTTTTAAAAGCGGCATCTCGGCCTTTTGGCTAAGATGCAAATGAGATCAAGCCTTGGAGGAGGAGGACTTGCACCTACTCCAATCAGCTTGGCTCATGTAGATCAGGCCCAGAAAGCTAGGAGTGGAGGCCCTGTCTTGTCAGCTTGGATCGGAAATGTCTCAACTTGTTGAGACTCTGAATTGGACTTGATTTGATTGAATTGGAATTAAAAAAAACAAGTTTGTTCTCGGCCTTTTGGCTAAGATCAAGTGTAGTATTGACTTGCTGTACTTGGTTGAAGTCATTAGGTCACATTTTAGCTTCGTTTGAAGCAATTTTTAAAAGCAGCATCTCGGCCTTTTGGCTAAGGTGCAAATAAGATCCAGCGTTGGAGGAGGAGCTATGCCTACTCCAATCAGCTTGGATCATGTAGATCAAGCCCAAGACAGGAGGTGAGAGTCCTGTCTTGTCAGCTTGGATCAGGAATGTCTCACTTGTTGAGACTCTGAATTGGACTTGATTTGATTGAATTGGATTAAAAATACAAAAAAATACAAGTTTATTCGCTTCTCGGTTTTTTGACTAAGATCAAGTGTAGTATCAACGTCCTGCACTTGGTTGAAGTCATGAGGTTACATTAAGGCTTCATTTGAAGTAATTTTTTAAAGCGGCATATCGGCCTTTTGGCTAAGATGCAAATGAGATCAAGCCCTGGAGAAGGTGCAATGCCTGCTCCAATCGGCTTGGATCATGTAGATCAAGCCCAAGACAGGAAGTGAGAGGCCTGTCTTGTCAGCTTGGATCGGGAATGTCTCACTTGCTGAGACTTTGAATTGGACTTTGATTGGATATTTTAAAAAACAAGTTTATTTGTGTGTTGCATTGAACCCTTGGCCGACTCCATCAGAAAGGATGCAGGCATTAAAAGAGTTACCATTCCAGGCAGCGGAGGCACGCAAGTCAAAGCCTCGCTGTACATGGATGACATATGACATGGCTGTCTTCTGCTCAGACCCGTCATCTGTTCGCAGGCTCCTCAAGTCTGTGAGCAGTTTGAGCTGGCCTCAGGAGCCGAAGTCAACCGGGGCAAGAGCGGAGCTATGTTCTTCGGGAACTGGGCTGACCGATCCTTTGTGCCCTTCACCGTCAGGGCAGACTGCCTTAAGGTGCTGGGGATATGGTTTGGAGCGGTGGGGATATGCGCCAAAACTGGGAAGAGCGCATCGCCAAAGTAAGGCAGAAATTGGGCTTGAGAGTCTCAACACCACTGCACGCTGACCTCAAAGCTGCTGCAGGGGCAATGAGATGGTCGCACACCTCCTTGTGGAATGTGCCTTTGCAAAGAAGATCTGGAGTGAGATGCAGTGGTATTTGTCAAGGTTCATCCTGAGCAGCTCGGTGACGCAGGACTCTGTGCTCTCCAGGCTGTTTCCAGGGACGCACACCGAGACAACTATCAACTGCTGCTGGAGGGTCATCAACTGGGTGAAGGGTGCTCTTTGATCCGCCCGAAACCTGCTGATCTTCCAGTGCAAAGATTTGTCCTCGACCGAGTGTTGCAGACTGGCACATTCCAAGGTCCAGGACTACGTGCTCAGGGACGCTCTCAAACTTGGGGCAGCTGCTGCAAAGACACAATGGGGAAAGGCCACCGTTTAAAGCCTTTCAACCCAGGCAGACCGAGGGGCCACCAGTAACTGTACAAAACCCTCAGACCGCGCAACTGTGTGCAACTCTGTAAAAACAACACAGTGAAAAGTGAGGAATGTAAATAGTTTGAAGAACTGAACTGTAATGAATGTAATGTCTTGTAACTGAGCACCATAAAGTATTGTAAATATGACTGTTTCTTTTCGCACTGTTTGTAATTATTAGAAATGTCTTTTCTGCAATGGTTTATTTCAGAGTATTTATGAATAAAGTATATTTTTGGAAAAAAAACAAGTTTATTTGGGAGAATGAGCTTTTGGAGGGCTGCCCCTTTATCAAGTGATTGGAGAGTTGAGTTCACAAACAGGACATATATAGATACAGACTCAATTACAAGATAATGGTTGGAATGCAAGTCTTTACAGGTACAGACAATGTGTGTGGAGAGAGGGTTAAACACAGGTTAAAGAGATGTGAATTGTCTCCAGCCAAGACAGTCAGTAAGATTCTGCAAGCCCAGGCAAGTCGTGGGGGTTACAGATAGTGTGACATGAACCCAAGATCCCGGTTGAGGCCATCCTCATGTGTGCAGAACTTGATTATCAGTTTCTGCTCGGCAATTCTGTGTTGTCGTGTGTCTTGAAGGCCGCCTTGGAGAACGCTTACCTGAAGATCAGAGGTTGAATGCCCGTGACTGCTGAAGGGTTCCCCGACAGGAAGGGGACACCCCTGCCTGGTGATTGTTGAGTGGTGTCCAGTTATCCGTTGTCATAGCGTCTGCATGGTCTCGCCGATGTACTATGCCTCAGGACATCTCCACATCATAGCAAGTGTCCAAGTGAGGGCAGCAGAGTGGCAAAGCAGATTGGCTGTTGCAGGCAAGACTTGCGTAGGCGCAGTCACTGCTACCAGAAGATGGACCTCCGGAAGACGCCCTCCGTCTTCGAGTGAAGGCAAGCATCCAGGTGAGGGCAGCAGAGCGGCGACACTGATTGCACCTATGCAAATCTTGCCTGCAACAGCCAGTCACTGCTACCAGAAGGTGGTTTGTGGAGGAGCTGTTGTAAAGGGACTGTTAAACCCCAAACAATGAAATAGTGTTTCCCTCCGTCCCTCCTCCTCTAACCAAAAAAAAGTCACTGGGAGGAAAGGTGAGTTGAGATTCTTTTATCCTTTCATCTGTATAAGGGAAGTATGGCAGCTAGGGCAGTGGTATGCTCCTCCTGCCAGATGTGGGAAATTAGGGAGCAAGCTCACCTCCCTGACAACTTTGTCTGCAGGAAGTGTGTTCAGCTGCAGCTCCTCACAGACCGCACTGTTCGGCTGGAGCAGCAGGTGGATGCACTGCAGAGCATACAGCGTGTGGAGATGCCGGCATTGGACTGGGGTAAACACAGTAAGAGTTTTAACAACACCAGGTTAAAGTCCAACAAGTTTATTTGGTAGCAAATACCATAATTGCTACCAAATAAACCTGTTGGACTTTAACCTGGTGTTGTTAAAACTCTTACTGTGAGCATACAGGGGGCAGAGAGTGTGATAGACACAGGTTACAGGGAGGTTGTCACACCACAGGTTCAGTCAGGTAGATGGGTGACCGCCAGGAGAGGCAGACAGGTAGTGCAGGAGTCTTCTGTAGCTATTCTACTTTCAAACAGGTATACCGTTTTGGATACTGTTGAGGGGGATACCTGTCGGGGGAGATAGCAGGCCTGTGGCACCATGCCTGGTTCTGCTATAGAGCAGGGTCGGGCAAAAAGCAAGCAAGCAGTAGTAATCGGGGACTCGCTAGTTAGAGGCACAGATAGGCTTTTCTGTGGCCTCGATCGAGACTCCAGGATGGTGTGTTGCCTCCCTGGTGACATGGTCAAGGACGTCTCTGAGCGGTTGCAGGACATTCTTAAGGGGGTGGGTGAGCAACCAAAAGTCGTTGTACATACTGGTACCAACGACATAGGTAGGAAAAGGGATGAGGTCCTAAAGTGTGAGAATAGAGAGTTAGGCAGAAGGCTAAAGTGCAGGACCTCGAAGAGAGTCCGTGGACTACTGCCACATGCGAGTGAGAGTAAGAATAGGAAGATTAGGCAGATGAATGCGTGGCCTTGAGAGTTGGTGCAGGGAGCATGGATTTAGATTTTGGATCATCAGGATCTCTCCTGGGGAAGGGATGACCTGTTCAAGAGGGACGGATTACAGCTGAACTGGAGGGGGACTAATATCCTGGCGGGGAGATTTGCTAGAGCCACTCGGGAGGGTTTAAACTAGTTTGGCAGGGGGGGTGGGATCCAAAGCAGTAGGGAGATGGAAGAGAAAGTTGAGGACAGCACAGAAGTTAAAGAGAGTACATTAAGTAGTAAAGGCAGTGTCAGTAATCCTAGTACCAGACAGATCAGGCAAAAGCAAAACAGAGAGCAAGTGAAGTCCAGATTAAACTGCATTTATTTCAATGCAAGAGGCCTGACAGGCAAGGCAGATGAACTCAGGGCATGGATGGATATGTGGGACTGGGATATTATAGCAATTACTGAAACATGGCTAAGGGAGGGACAGGACTGGCAGCTTAATGTTCCAGGGTACAGATGCTATAGAAAAGATAGAACAAGAAGTGAGAGAGGAGGGGGAGTTGCACTTTTGATTAGGGAAAACATCACGGCAGTACTGAGAGGGCATATATCTAAGGGTTTGGCCACTGAGTATATGGATAGAACTGAGAAATAAGAAGGGGGAAATCATTTTGATAGGGTTGTACTATAGGCCCCCAAATAGTCGGTGGGAAATTGAGGAGCAAATATGTAAGGAGATTACGGATAGCTCCAAGAAAAATAGGGTGGTAATAGTAGGGGATTTTAACTTTTCCCAACATTGACTGGGACAGTCATAGTATTAGAGGGTTGGATGGAGAGAAATTTGTTGAGTGCATTCAGGAGGAATTTCTCATTCAGTATGTGGATGGCCCGACTAGAGAGGGGGCAAAACTTGACCTCCTCTTGGGAAATAAGGAAGGGCAGGTGACAGAAGTGTTAGTGAGGGATCACTTTGGGACCAGTGACCAGATAGCTATGGAGAATGATAGGTCTGGTCCACTGTGTGGAGTTCGCACATTCTCCTCGTGTCTGCGTGGGTTTTCCTCCGTGTGCTCTGGTTTCCTCCCACAGTCCAAAGATGTGCGGGTTAGGTTGATAGGCCATGCTAAAAATTGCCCTTAGTGTCCTGAGATGCATAGGTTAGAGGGATTAGTGGGTAAATATGTAGGGATATGGGGGTACGGCCTGGGTGGGATTGTGGTCGGTGCAGACTCGATGGGCCGAATGGCCTCTTTCTGTACTGTAGGGTTTCTATGATTCTATGATAAAATTCTAAATTGGGGCAAGGCCAATTTTGATGGTATCAGGCAGGAACTTTCAAAAGTTAATTGGGGGAGTCTGTGGGAAGGCAAAGGGACGTCTGGTAAGTGTGAGGCTTTCAAAAGTGTGTTAACCAGAGTTCAGGGTAAGCACATTCCTCTAGAGTGAAGGGCAAGGCTGGTAGAAGTCGGGAACCCTGGATGACTTGGGATATTGAGGCCATGGTCAAGAAGAAGAAAGAGGCACATGACATGTGGCTGGGATCAAGTGAATCCCTTGAAGAGTATAGCGGGTGTAGGAGTAGAGTTGAGAGAGAAATCAGGAGGGCAAAAAGGGAACAGGAGATTGTTTTGGCAGATAAGACAAAGGAAAATCCAAAGAGCTTCTACAAATACATAAAGGGCAAATGAGTAACAAGGGAAAGAGTAGGACCTCTTAAGGATCAACAAGATCATCTATGTGCAGATCCACAAGAGATGGGTGAGATCCTAAATGAATATTTCTCATCAGTATTTACTGTTGAGAAAAGCATGGATGTTAGGGAACTTGGGGAAATAAATAGTGATGTTTTGTGGAGTGTACATATTACAGAGGAGGAGGTGCAGGAAGTCTTAAAGCGCATCGAGGTAGATAAATCCCCGGGACCTGATGAAGTGTATCCCAGGGTGTTGTGGGAGGCTAGGGAGGAAATTGCGGTCCCCTAGCAGAGATATTTGAATCATCATTAGTCACAGGTAAGGTGCCTGAAGATTGGAGGGTGGTAAATGTTGTGCCTTTGTTTAAAATGGGCTGCAGGGGAAAGCTTGGGAAAAACTACCAGGCCGGAGAGCCTCACATCTGTAGTGGGTAAGTTGTTGGAAGACACTTTGAGAGACAGGCTCTACAGGCATTTAGAGACGCAAGGACTGATTAGGGACAGTTAGCATGGCTTTGTGAGTGGAAAATCATGTCTCACAAATTTGATTGAGTTTTTTGAAGGGGTAACCAAGAAGGTAGATGAGGGCAGTGCAGTTGATGTTGTCTACATGGAGTTTAGCAAGACCTTTGACAAGGTACCACATGGTAGGCTGTTGCATAAGGTTAAATTTCACGGGATCCAGGGTGAGGTAGCCAAATGGATACAAAATTGGCTTGATGACAGAAGACAAAGGGTGGTTGTAGAGAGTTGTTTTTCATACTGGAGGCCTGTGACCAGCAGTGTGCCTTAGGGATCGGTGTTGGATCCACTGTTATTTGTCATTCACATTAATGATTTAGATGAGAATTTAGTAGTAAGTTTCCAGATGACACCAAGATTGGGGGTGGCATAGTGGACAGAGAAGAAGGTTATCTCGGATTGCAACAGAATCTTGATCAATTGGGCCAGTGGGCTGACGAATGCAGATGGAGTTTAATTTAGATAAATGCGAGGTGATGCATTTTGGTAGATTGAACCAGGGCAGGACTTACTCAGTTAACAGTAGGGCGTTGGGGAGAGTTATAGAACAAAGAGATGTAGGGGTAAATGTTCATAGGTCCTTGAAAGTGGAGTCACAGGTGGACAGAGTGGTGAAGAAGGCATTTGGCATGCTTTTGGTTTCATTGGTCAGAACATTGAAAGAAGTTTAACAACACCAGGTTAAAGTCCAACAGGTTTATTTGGTAGCAAAAGCCACACAAGCTTTCGAAGCTCTAAGCCCCTTCTTCAGGTGAGTGGGAATTCTGTTCACAAACAGAGTTTATAAAGACACAGACTCAAAGACAAGTCTGTGTCTTTATAAATTCTGTTTGTGAACAGAATTCCCACTCACCTGAAGAAGGGGCTTAGAGCTTCGAAAGCTTGTTGGCTTTTGCTACCAAATAAACCTGTTGGACTTTAACCTGGTGTTGTTAAACTTCTTACTGTGTTTACCCCAGTCCAACGCCGGCATCTCCACATCAGAACATTGAATACAGGAGCTGGGACGCCTTGTTGAAGTTGTACAAGACATTGGTAAGACCACACTTGGAATACTGTGTACAGTTCTAGTCACCCTATTATAGAAAGGATATTATTAAACTAGAAAGAGTGCAGAAAAGATTTACTAGTATGCTGCCGGAACTTGATGGTTTCAGTTATAAGGAGAGGCTGGGTAGACTGGGACTTTTTTCTCTGGAGCGTAGAAGGCCGAGGGGTGATCTTATAGAGGTCTATAAAATAATGAGGGGCATAGATCAGCCAGATAGTCAATATCTTTTCCCAAAGGTAGGGGAGTCTAAAACTAGAGGACATAGGTTTAAAGTGAGAGAGGAGAGATACAAAAGGGTCCAGAGGGGCAATTGTTTCACACAGAGGGTGATGAGTGTCTGGAATAAGCTGCCAGAGGCAGTAGTAGAGGTGGGTACAATTTTATCTTTCAAAAAGCATTTAGACAGTTACATGGGTAAGATGGGTATAGAGGGATATGGGCCAAATACGGGCAATTGGGGCTAGCTTAGGGGGTTAAAAAAGGGGCAGCATGGGCAAGTTGGGTCGAAGGGCCTGTTTCCATGCTGTAAACCTCTATGACTCTATACTTAAAGTTGCAGATGACACTAATATAGGTGGGATAGTAAGCTGCAATGAGGACATAAGAAATTTACAGATGGATATAGATAGGTTAAGAGAGTGGGCCAAGATGTGGCAGATGGAGTTTAACGTGAATAAGTGTGAGGTTATCCATTTTGCTCAGAAAAATGGAATGGCAAATTATTTTCTCAACTGAGAGAGAATTCGGGGTGCTTCAGTGCAGAGGGATCTGGGTGTCCTTGTGCACAGAAAACTAGTATTGAAATACAGCAGTGAATAAGGAAGGCAAATGGAATTTTGGCATTTATAGCTAAAGGAATAGAGTATAAAAGTAAGGAAGTGTCGCTGCAACTATACAAGGCATTGATGAGACCGCCCCTGGAGTACAGTGTAGAGCTATGGTTCCCTTATTGGAGGAAAGATGTAGTGGCATTGGAGGCAGCTAAGAGGAAGTTCACTAGATTGATTCCAGAGATGAGGAATTTGTCTTATGAAGAGAGATTGAACAGTTTAGGCCGATACTCTCTGGAGTTTAGAAGAATAAGAGATCTAATTAAGGTATACAAGATGATAAAAGGTATTGACAAAGCAGATGTAGAGTAGATGCTTCCACTTGTGGGGCAATCTAGAACAAGAAGTGATAGTTTTAAGATAAGCAGATTTAAAACAGAGATGAGGAGAAACTATTTCTCCCAAAGGGTTGTGAATTCACTACCCCAGAGTGCGGTGGATGCTGGGACAGTGAGTAAATTTGAGGAGATAGACAGATGTTTACTGAGTAATGGTGTTGAAGGATTATGGTGAAAGGCAGGAAAGAGGAGGTGAGGCCAAGATGAGATCAGCCACGATGGTATAGAATGGTGGAGTAGGCTCGAGGGGCTGAATGGCCTGCTCCTGCTCCTAGTTCTTTCTTATGTTCTTATAAAGTGAAATGTTGACAGCAATTGGATATAAGACTTTTATTTCAACTTTAAGTCATCAAATCCATTCAAGAAACTATAGACCCGTCACATGGGAGACTAGAAATTTTGACTCAGACAGAATTAACTGAATTCTTCAAAAATGCAATATCCTCATCTGTATCCTGCTTGTGTATTTGTGTGTGCACGTGTGCACGTGCATGTGCACCCATGCGCATGTGCGAGTGTGCCCATGTGCAAGTGTGTGCATGCGAGTGTGCACGCATGCGAGTGTGCACGTTTGCAAGTGTGCATGTTTGCAAGGGTGCATGTACGAGGGTGCGCACGCATGCATGCATACATGCGTGCGAGTGTTCGCGTGCACATGTGCAAGTGTGTGTGCGTGAGTGTGCATGTGGGTGTGCGTGTGTGCCTGTGCGCCTGAGGCAGAGGATATGATGTTGCAGTTATTGGGAGTATGTGTGTGAGGAATAAATAAGCTGTGTGTTTCTCTGCACAGTGGAGTGAAGGGGCTTCACTGAGGCGATGATGGATAGACAGATCCACCATAGAACATAGAACAGTACAGCACAGAACAGGCCCTTCGGCCCACGATGTTGTGCCGAGCTTTATCTGAAACCAAGATCAAGCTATCCCACTCCCTATCATCCTGGTGTGCTCCATGTGCCTATCCAATAACCGCTTAAATGTTTCTAAAGTGTCTGACTCCACTATCACTGCAGGCAGTCCATTCCACACCCCAACCACTCTCTGCGTAAAGAACCTACCTCTGATATCCGTCCTGTATCTCCCACCACGAACCCTATAGTTATGCCCCCTTGTAATAGCTCCATCCACCCGAGGAAATAGTCTTTGAACGTTCACTCTATCTATCCCCTTCATCATTTTATACACCTCTATTAAGTCTCCCCTCAGCCTCCTCCGCTCCAGAGAGAACAGCCCTAAGCTCCCTCAACCTTTCCTCATATGACCTACCCTCCAAACCAGGCAGCATCCTGGTAAATCTCCTCTGCACTCTTTCCAGCGCTTCCACATCCTTCCTATAGTGAGGTGACCAGAACTGCACACAATATTCCAAATGTGGTCTCACCAAGGTCCTGTACAGTTGCAGCATAACCCCACGGCTCTTAAACTCCAACCCCCTGTTAATAAAAGCTAACACACTATAGGCCTTCTTCACAGCTCTATCCACTTGACTGGCAACCTTTAGAGATCTGTGGATATGGACCCCAAGATCTCTCTGTTCCTCCACAGTCTTCAGAACCCTACCTTTGACCCTGTAATCCACATTTAAATTTGTCCTACCAAAATGAATCACCTCACATTTATCAGGGTTAAACTCCATTTGCCATTTTTCAGCCCAGCTTTGCATCCTATCTATGTCTCTTTGCAGCCTACAACAGCCCTCCACCTCATCCACTACTCCACCAATCTTGGTGTCATCAGCAAATTTACTGATCCACCCTTCAGCCCCCTCCTCTAAGTCATTAATAAAAATCACAAAGAGCAGAGGACCAAGCACTGATCCCTGCGGCACACCGCTAGCAACCTGCCTCCAATCCGAAAATTTTCCATCGACCACCACCCTCTGTCTTCGGTCAGACAGCCAGTTACCTATCCAATCGGCCAACTTTCCCTCTATCCCACACCTCCTCACTTTCATCATAAGCCGACCATGGGGGACCTTATCAAACGCCTTACTAAAATCCATGTATATGACATCAACTGCCCTACCTTCATCAACACACTTAGTTACCTCCTCAAAAAATTCTATCAAATTTGTGAGGCACGACTTGCCCTTCACGAATCCGTGCTGACTATCTCGGATGAATCCGCATCTTTCTAAATGGTCGTAAATCCCATCCCATGTTGCTAATGCTGCCTGATCCTGCCAGATACAGAAACCTCGTGTGATGCTGCCTTCATGCTGCAACCAGGTGGGCAGTTGGGTTACAGGAGTGGCACAATTCAGTGAGCATCTCCTTGGTGAAACTCTACTCACTGCTCCAAGCTGAGGCGCAAAGGGAGAAGAGCTTCCAGAGATCCTCGATGGCATTCTCCAGCTCTCACCCCTCACTCACTCTCTCACCCCTCACTCACACTCTCGCACCCCTCACTCTCTCTCTCTCGCACCCCTCACTCTCTCTCTCTCGCACCCCTCACTCTCTCTCTCTCGCACCCCTCACTCTCTCTCTCGCACCCCTCACTCTCTCTCGCACCCCTCACACTCTCTCGCACACTCCTCACTCTCTCGCACACCCCTCACTCTCTCGCACACCCCTCACTCTCTCGCACACCCCTCACTCTCTCGCACACCCCTCACTCTCTCGCACACCCCTCACTCTCTCTCTCGCACACCCCTCACTCTCTCTCTCGCACACCCCTCACTCTCTTTCTCGCACACCCCTCACTCACTCTCTCGCACACCCCTCACTCACTCTCTCGCACACCCCTCACTCACTCTCTCGCACACCCCTCACTCACTCTCTCGCACACCCCTCACTCACTCTCTCGCACACCCCTCACTCACTCTCTCGCACACCCCTCACTCACTCTCTCGCACACCCCTCACTCTCTCTCTCGCACACCCCTCACACTCTCTCGCACACCCCTCACTCTCTCTCTCTCTCTCTCTCACTCCTCTCTCTGCTCCTTCTCTGTCACACCCATGAGGAAAAGTCACTGATGTCCCCCGAAGCCTCCCACTTCTGAGCTCCTTGTCAAGATCCAATCCCACTCCTTTAACTCCAAATACCTCCAATAACACAGCACACAGTACGCCCACCAACAGGAAACAGAGACGTGCGGCATTGCTGGAGGGGGGGGTTCCACAAGCAGCTGACAGTGGTGAGAATCGACACAATCATCAAATCAATGTTCCCAAGGCTGTTTGATGTCGTGATCATCCGACTGAACAGTGTGCATCTCCCTCTCACATGTCACACTCATGTCAAAACCATATCAGTCATGGTGTTTCACGTGAGCCGCGCCGCAAGTGGTCAGAAGTGTGCCGGTTACTAATGTTCGTGTTGGGAGTTTCTGTAACTCTGAGTTAGAGACTAATTGGGCAGCCGCTCAGTTCCCGTTCTGTTTAACAAATCCTTTTTTGCAATTGAGACTGCCACCGGAAGGTTCCGCAGACTAATACTCGGAATGGGCGGGATGGATTATGAGGAAAGGCTGGACAGGCTGGGTTTATATCCAATTCAGTTCAGAAGAGTAAGAAGAGGCGAGACGGAAACCATTAACATTCTGAGGGGGTATTTGCCTGGGTGGATGTGCAAAGGATCATTCCTCTTGTTGGACAATCCAGAACAAGGGGGGGGGGGGTCACTGTTTAAAAATAATGGATCACCCATTTGAGACAGAGATGAAGAGATGAAGAGAATTTATTTCTCTGAGGGTTGTGACACTTTGGAACTCCCTTTGGAAAGGAAGAGGGAGCAGAGCTGGAGAGATTCTCGATTAACACAGGGTGAAAGGTCATTGGGGGTAGGCAGGAATGTGGGGTTGAGGTTACAATCAGATCAGCCATGATGTATTGGATGAGGGAGCAGGCTCGAGGGACCGAGTGGCCTACTCCTGCTCCGAATTGATCTTTCTTCTTGAGATTGAAAATACCAAAGAAAATTACATCACAGGAACAGGCCCTTCGGCCCTCCAAGCCTGCACCCACCATGCTGCCCGACTGAACTAAAACCCCCTACCCTTCCGGGGACCACATCCCTCTATTCCCACCTTATTCATGTATTTGTCAAGATGTGCCTTAAAGTCACTATATCATTTTCAATAATATGGAAACCACAGCTGTTGACAATGAATCAAAAAGGGCTTCCTTCAGAAAGTGGTAGAAACAATGAAGTGAATTATTCAGAAAACACAGTAAGCTTAACCTCTGAACGTGAAATTTAATCCGAGTATTGAAGATGTTGCCCAGTCCCACTGCTGCCCTCAGGAAGCGGCAGATCTCAGTTTACCAGCGGACACAACCTTGCCCCGCTCCAGGACACCGACATGCCAACTGACTCCATTGATGGCAGAGTGCAGCACCGAGGGTGAGCACCGTATTCCAGCCCAGCAACCGTCTCACAGGCACTGTCCAACTGACCTGCACCCCTTACCCCTGCACCTACCCCCCCCCGCCACAACACACACTGCCACTCTAAGAAGTGATCACGATCGGGAGACTGAGGCAGAAGTGCAGCCAGACGTTACAATCATAGAACCAGAGAAAAGTTACATCACAGGAGGCCATTCGGCCCATCTTCTCCATGCATTGTCCTGCACCTGACCCATAGCCCTGCAGCTTACAGCACCTAAGGTGCAGATCCAGGTACTTCTCAAAGGTTTAGGGTCTCTGCCTCCACCAACAACTGAGGCAGCAAATCCCAGACACACGGCGGGAAAAGGTTCTTGCCATTGCATCCTCAACACCTTCTGCAACTCGAGGACAAACATTTTCACTGAGCACAATACAGACTGTAAACTTTCACACAGTGTGCACATATAATACACAACCTCTTCCTGCAAACCAGAAAAGGTGAAGAATATTCCGCAGAATAGCAAGCACAACCAAAGCAAAGGCTTTCTCGCCATCTACTGTCCGAAAATATAAGTGACCTCAGAGGCGATTGAAATAAAAAGCTACAGAGAGACACGGACACACCGAGAGGGGACAGAGAGACACGGACACACCGAGAGGGGACAGAGAGACACGGACACACCGAGAGGGGACAGAGAGACACGGACACACCGAGAGGGGACAGAGAGACACGGACACACCGAGAGGGGACAGAGAGACACGGACACACCGAGAGGGGACAGAGAGACACGGACACACCGAGAGGGGACAGAGAGACACGGACACACCGAGAGGGGACAGAGAGACACGGACACACCGAGAGGGGACAGAGAGACACGGACACACCGAGAGGGGACAGAGAGACACGGACACACCGAGAGGGGACAGAGAGACACGGACACACTGAGAGGGGACAGAGAGACACGGGCACATCGAGAGGGGACAGAGAGACACGGACACACAGAGAGGGGACAGAGAGACACGGACACACCGAGAGGGGACAGAGAGACACGGACACACCGAGAGGGGACAGAGAGACACGGACACACTGAGAGGGGACAGAGAGACACGGGCACAGCGAGAGGGGACAGAGAGAGAGACACGGACACACCGAGAGGGGACAGAGAGACACGGACACACCGAGAGGGGACAGAGAGAGAGACACGGACACACCGAGAGGGGACAGAGAGACACGGACACACCGAGAGGGGACAGAGAGACACGGACACACCGAGAGGGGACAGAGAGACACGGGCACATCGAGAGGGGACAGAGAGACACGGACACACCGAGAGGGGACAGAGAGACACGGACACACAGAGAGGGGACAGAGAGACACGGACACACAGAGAGGGGACAGAGAGACACGGGCACATCGAGAGGGGACAGAGAGACACGGACACACCGAGAGGGGACAGAGAGAAACACGGACACACCGAGAGGGGACAGAGAGAAACACAGAAACACCGAGAGGGGACAGAGAGAGACACAGAAACACCGAGAGGGGACAGAGAGAAACGGACACACCGAGAGGGGACAGAGAGAGAGACATGGACACACCGAGAGGGGACAGAGAGAGAGACACGGACACACAGAGAGGGGACAGAGAGAGAGACACGGACACACAGAGAGGGGACAGAGAGAGAGACACGGACACACAGAGAGGGGACAGAGAGACACGGACACACAGAGAGGGGACAGAGAGACACGGACACACCGAGAGGGGACAGAGAGACACGGACACACAGAGAGGGGACAGAGAGAGAGAGACACGGACACACAGAGAGGGGACAGAGAGACATGGACACACCGAGAGGGGACAGAGAGAGACACGGACACACCGAGAGGGGACAGAGAGACACGGACACACCGAGAGGGGACAGAGAGACACGGACACACCGAGAGGGGACAGAGAGAGAGACACGGACACACCGAGAGGGGACAGAGAGACACGGACACACCGAGAGGGGACAGAGAGACACGGACACACCGAGAGGGGACAGAGAGACACGGACACACCGAGAGGGGACAGAGAGACACGGACACACCGAGAGGGGACAGAGAGACACGGACACACCGAGAGGGGACAGAGAGACACGGACACACCGAGAGGGGACAGAGAGACACGGACACACCGAGAGGGGACAGAGAGACACGGACACACCGAGAGGGGACAGAGAGACACGGACACACCGAGAGGGGACAGAGAGACACGGACACACCGAGAGGGGACAGAGAGACACGGACACACCGAGAGGGGACAGAGAGACACGGACACACCGAGAGGGGACAGAGAGACACGGACACACTGAGAGGGGACAGAGAGACACGGGCACATCGAGAGGGGACAGAGAGACACGGACACACAGAGAGGGGACAGAGAGACACGGACACACCGAGAGGGGACAGAGAGACACGGACACACCGAGAGGGGACAGAGAGACACGGACACACTGAGAGGGGACAGAGAGACACGGGCACATCGAGAGGGGACAGAGAGAGAGACACGGACACACCGAGAGGGGACAGAGAGACACGGACACACCGAGAGGGGACAGAGAGAGAGACACGGACACACCGAGAGGGGACAGAGAGACACGGACACACCGAGAGGGGACAGAGAGACACGGACACACCGAGAGGGGACAGAGAGACACGGGCACATCGAGAGGGGACAGAGAGACACGGACACACCGAGAGGGGACAGAGAGACACGGACACACAGAGAGGGGACAGAGAGACACGGACACACAGAGAGGGGACAGAGAGACACGGGCACATCGAGAGGGGACAGAGAGACACGGACACACCGAGAGGGGACAGAGAGAAACACGGACACACCGAGAGGGGACAGAGAGAAACACAGAAACACCGAGAGGGGACAGAGAGAGACACAGAAACACCGAGAGGGGACAGAGAGAAACGGACACACCGAGAGGGGACAGAGAGAGAGACATGGACACACCGAGAGGGGACAGAGAGAGAGACACGGACACACAGAGAGGGGACAGAGAGAGAGACACGGACACACAGAGAGGGGACAGAGAGAGAGACACGGACACACAGAGAGGGGACAGAGAGACACGGACACACAGAGAGGGGACAGAGAGACACGGACACACCGAGAGGGGACAGAGAGACACGGACACACAGAGAGGGGACAGAGAGAGAGAGACACGGACACACAGAGAGGGGACAGAGAGACATGGACACACCGAGAGGGGACAGAGAGAGACACGGACACACCGAGAGGGGACAGAGAGACACGGACACACCGAGAGGGGACAGAGAGACACGGACACACCGAGAGGGGACAGAGAGAGAGACACGGACACACCGAGAGGGGACAGAGAGACACGGACACACTGAGAGGGGACAGAGAGAGAGACACGGACACACAGAGAGGGGACAGAGAGACACGGACACACAGAGAGGGGACAGAGAGAAACACAGAAACACCGAGAGGGGACAGAGAGAAACACAGAAACACCGAGAGGGGACAGAGAGAGAGACACGGACACACCGAGAGGGGACAGAGAGACACGGACACACCGAGAGGGGACAGAGAGACACGGACACACCGAGAGGGGACAGAGAGACACGGACACACCGAGAGGGGACAGAGAGACACGGACACACCGAGAGGGGACAGAGAGACACGGACACACTGAGAGGGGACAGAGAGACACGGGCATATCGAGAGGGGACAGAGAGACACGGACACACCGAGAGGGGACAGAGAGACACGGACACACAGAGAGGGGACAGAGAGACACGGGCACATCGAGAGGGGACAGAGAGAAACACAGAAACACCGAGAGGGGACAGAGAGAGACACAGAAACACCGAGAGGGGACAGAGAGAAACGGACACACCGAGAGGGGACAGAGAGAGAGACATGGACACACCGAGAGGGGACAGAGAGAGAGACACGGACACACAGAGAGGGGACAGAGAGAGAGACACGGACACACAGAGAGGGGACAGAGTGAGAGACACGGACACACAGAGAGGGGACAGAGAGACACGGACACACAGAGAGGGGACAGAGAGACACGGACACACCGAGAGGGGACAGAGAGACACGGACACACAGAGAGGGGACAGAGAGAGAGACACGGACACACAGAGAGGGGACAGAGAGACATGGACACACCGAGAGGGGACAGAGAGAGACACGGACACACCGAGAGGGGACAGAGAGACACGGACACACCGAGAGGGGACAGAGAGACACGGACACACCGAGAGGGGACAGAGAGAGAGACACGGACACACCGAGAGGGGACAGAGAGACACGGACACACTGAGAGGGGACAGAGAGAGAGACACGGACACACAGAGAGGGGACAGAGAGACACGGACACACAGAGAGGGGACAGAGAGAAACACAGAAACACCGAGAGGGGACAGAGAGAAACACAGAAACACCGAGAGGGGACAGAGAGAGAGACACGGACACACCGAGAGGGGACAGAGAGACACGGACACACCGAGAGGGGACAGAGAGACACGGACACACCGAGAGGGGACAGAGAGACACGGACACACAGAGAGGGGACAGAGAGACACGGACACACCGAGAGGGGACAGAGAGACACGGACACACCGAGAGGGGACAGAGAGACACGGACACACCGAGAGGGGGCAGAGAGAGAGACATGGACACACCGAGAGGGGACAGAGAGAGAGACACGGACACACCGAGAGGGGACAGAGAGAGAGACACGGACACAACGAGAGGGGACAGAGAGAGAGACACGGACACAACGAGAGGGGACAGAGAGACACGGACACACCGAGAGGGGACAGAGAGAGAGACACGGACACACCGAGAGGGGACAGAGAGAGAGACACGGACACACCGAGAGGGGACAGAGAGAGAGACACGGACACAACGAGAGGGGACAGAGAGAGAGACACGGACACAACGAGAGGGGACAGAGAGACACGGACACACCGAGAGGGGACAGAGAGAGAGACACGGACACACCGAGAGGGGACAGAGAGACACGGACACACCGAGAGGGGACAGAGAGAGAGACACGGACACGCCGAGAGGGGACAGAGAGAGAGAGACACGGACACACGGAGAGGGGACAGAGAGACACGGACACACCGAGAGGGGACAGAGAGACACGGACACACCGAGAGGGGACAGTGAGACACGGACACAACAAGAGGGGACAGAGAGACACGGACCCAACGAGAGGGGACAGAGAGAGAGACACGGACACGCCGAGAGGGGACAGAGAGACACGGACACACCGAGAGGGGACAGAGAGACACGGACACACCGAGAGGGGACAGAGAGACACGGACACAACGAGAGGGGACAGAGAGACACGGACACACCGAGAGGGGACAGAGAGACACGGACCCAACGAGAGGGGACAGAGAGACACGGACACAACGAGAGGGGACAGAGAGACACGGACACACAGAGAGGGGACAGAGAGACACGGACACAACGAGAGGGGACAGAGAGACACGGACCCAACGAGAGGGGACAGAGAGAGAAACACGGACACAACGAGAGGGGACAGAGAGAGAGACACGGACACGCCGAGAGGGGACAGAGAGAGACACGGACACACCGAGAGGGGACAGAGAGAGAGACACGGACACACCGAGAGGGGACAGAGAGACACGGACACACGGAGAGGGGACAGAGAGACACGGACACACCGAGAGGGGACAGAGAGAGAGACACGGACACACCGAGAGGGGACAGAGAGACACGGACACAACAAGAGGGGACAGAGAGACACGGACACACCGAGAGGGGACAGAGAGACACGGACACAACAAGAGGGGACAGAGAGACACGGACACAACGAGAGGGGACAGAGAGACACGGACACACCGAGAGGGGACAGAGAGACACGGACACACCGAGAGGGGACAGAGAGACACGGACACAACAAGAGGGGACAGAGAGACACGGACACACCGAGAGGGGACAGAGAGAGAAACACGGAGAGGGGACAGAGAGAGAGACAGAAACACCGAGAGGGGACAGAGAGAGAGACACGGACACACAGAGAGGGGACAGAGAGAGAGACGCGGACACACCGAGAGGGGGCAGAGAGAGAGACACGGACACACCGAGAGGGGACAGAGAGACACGGACACATCGAGAGGGGACAGAGAGACACGGACACACGGAGAGGGGACAGAGAGAGAGACACGGACACACCGAGAGGGGACAGAGAGAGAGACACGGACACACCGAGAGGGGGCAGAGAGACACGGACACATCGAGAGGGGACAGAGAGACACGGACACACGGAGAGGGGACAGAGAGACACGGACACAACAAGAGGGGACAGAGAGACACGGACACACCGAGAGGGGACAGAGAGACACGGACACACCGAGAGGGGACAGAGAGAGAGACACGGACACACAGAGAGGGGACAGAGAGAGAGACACGGACACACCAAGAGGGGGCAGAGAGAGAGACACGGACACACCGAGAGGGGACAGAGAGACACGGACACACCGAGAGGGGGCAGAGAGAGAGACCCGGACACACCGAGAGGGGACAGAGAGACACGGACACACCGAGAGAGGGCAGAGAGACACGGACACACCGAGAGGGGACAGAGAGAGAGACACGGACACACCGAGAGGGGGCAGAGAGAGAGACACGGACACACCGAGAGGGGACAGAGAGACACGGACACACCGAGAGGGGACAGAGAGACACGGACACACCGAGAGGGGACAGAGAGAGAGACACGGACACAACGAGAGGGGACAGAGAGACACGGACACACCGAGAGGGGACAGAGAGAGAGAGACACGGACACACCGAGAGGGGACAGAGAGACACGGACACACCGAGAGGGGACAGAGAGAGAGAGACACGGACACACCGAGAGGGGACAGAGAGAGAAACACGGACACACGGAGAGGGGACAGAGGGAGAAGCACGGACACACGGAGAGGGGACAGAGAGAGAGACACGGACACACCGAGAGGGGACAGAGAGACACGGACACAACAAGAGGGGACAGAGAGACACGGACACAACAAGAGGGGACAGAGAGACACGGACAGACCGAGAGGGGACAGAGAGACACGGACACAACAAGAGGGGACAGAGAGACACGGACACATGGAGAGGGGACAGAGAGACACGGACACAACAAGAGGGGACAGAGAGACACGGACACACGGAGAGGGGACAGAGAGACACGGACACAACAAGAGGGGACAGAGAGACACGGACACACCGAGAGGGGACAGAGAGACACGGACACACCGAGAGGGGACAGAGAGACACGGACACATGGAGAGGGGACAGAGAGAGGGAAACGGACACACCGAGAGGGGACAGAGAGAGAGACACGGACACACCGAGAGGGGACAGAGAGAGAGACACGGACACACCGAGAGGGGACAGAGAGAGAGAGACACGGACACACCGAGAGGGGACAGAGAGACACGGACACGCCGAGAGGGGACAGAGAGACACGGACACACCGAGAGGGGACAGAGAGACACGGACACAACAAGAGGGGACAGAGAGACACGGACACACGGAGAGGGGACAGAGAGACACGGACACACCGAGAGGGGACAGAGAGACACGGACACACCGAGAGGGGATAGAGAGACACGGACACACGGAGAGGGGACAGAGAGAGAGACACGGACACACCGAGAGGGGACAGAGAGACACGGACACACCGAGAGGGGACAGAGAGACACGGACAGACCGAGAGGGGACAGAGAGACACGGACACAACAAGAGGGGACAGAGAGACACGGACACATGGAGAGGGGACAGAGAGACACGGACACAACAAGAGGGGACAGAGAGACACGGACACACGGAGAGGGGACAGAGAGACACGGACACAACAAGAGGGGACAGAGAGACACGGACACACCGAGAGGGGACAGAGAGACACGGACACACCGAGAGGGGACAGAGAGACACGGACACATGGAGAGGGGACAGAGAGAGGGAAACGGACACACCGAGAGGGGACAGAGAGAGAGACACGGACACACCGAGAGGGGACAGAGAGAGAGACACGGACACACCGAGAGGGGACAGAGAGAGAGAGACACGGACACACCGAGAGGGGACAGAGAGACACGGACACGCCGAGAGGGGACAGAGAGACACGGACACACCGAGAGGGGACAGAGAGACACGGTCACAACAAGAGGGGACAGAGAGACACGGACACACGGAGAGGGGACAGAGAGACACGGACACACCGAGAGGGGACAGAGAGACACGGACACACCGAGAGGGGATAGAGAGACACGGACACACGGAGAGGGGACAGAGAGAGAGACACGGACACACCGAGAGGGGACAGAGAGACACGGACACACCGAGAGGGGACAGAGAGACACGGACACACCGAGAGGGGACAGAGAGAGAGACACGGACACACTGAGAGGGGACAGAGAGACACGGACACACGGAGAGGGGGCAGAGAGACACGGACACACCGAGAGGGGACAGAGAGACACGGGCACACGGAGAGGGGACAGAGAGAGAGACACGGACACAC